>NC_137198.1:24511699-24881699 GCF_960531495.2 Zeus faber
GTAGACATCTCCAGGACAAAACCAAAATGACACACTAGCTACACAACAACAGGTCATAACTGTGACATAATAGAATAGAAGACATTATAGAAACAAGCTCATGCCAACACAGCACCATGTTTTATATCATATCCTCTGACTGTTCTTTTCAGGGAGCGACATGCGCCGGACATCACTGAGTGGACACAGAGGGCTAGCAGTGCGAATACCGCAAGAGTCGCGAACGACTCAATCGTATCGAACAAATCTTTCAAATGACTAATGGTAGGGTCACACTGCTGGGGCTTTGATATGCAACAGGCTGCAATGTGACAGCCTGCAATGCGACAGGCTGCAATGCATTTCAAACAGAGCGCAGCTTCATCCAGCTGCAGGAGGCGAAGCGACGACCAGCGACGAGTTCACGGCTTCACGGCGACAAGGAAAGTTGAACATGTTTTAACTTTATGCAAACGAGCAGGGCAGAGCATTGGGTGACAGCCAATAGGAAGGAAGATACGCTCTCAATGGCACTGATCCTTGGAGAATGGACACCCGAACCACTGCATAATTGTTCATGATTAGACCATTGTTTTTAATGAAAAACATACCTTAAACTATCGATAGAATAAGAAACACGTCATTTTTCGAATAAGGACAATTCTTTATTTGAAGGGAAGGATGGCAAAATTATTTACAGTGTGACCTTAGCATTAATGACAAAAAGAGCCATTTGTTAGTTTACTTCAATCGCGACTTGGTAACTACAGCCAGGCCACACAGGTGTTTACGGAGACTGAATCCGGAATCGTGAGTGAAAAGACCAACATGACCAAACAAGCTCCTTGATCTTTGATTCAGCAAGTGAGCGACTTCGCAAACTGAAATTATCGACTGAGGACTAAATTAATGTGGGGAGAAATGGTCAAGGCTTGACACCAAAGTATACAATTTTTACTAGGCCTGTGCAGAGACAGTAAGAGGTGCGGGTGCTCAAAAAATAAAAGAAAAGGCACACGGACCCCCAGCTTTGGACCCCGATGCTGTAAATAACACACATTTTACTACATGGTATTTATTGCACATAATATGTGCAAAGAATAGTATTCTTTTACACTAATTGAACAAAGAACAAGTCGGTTACGGTAAGTGTCAATCCACGGTACAGACAGTTGACAGCCTGATTTGAGTCTCGACAATTGATCTATCCACAGTATCTATCCATCTATCTATACAGATCATATTTCACTAAGATAACTGCCCCATTTTTTTAAATCAAAATTCCATAAAAGTAAATAGATTACATGTTTCCGGAGCATGTTATTATGTTTCTATTACAGGAAATGAATGACTCAGTCACCCGACGAGTCACCTCATCATACCTGACCTTATCGACATACATAGCATTAGCATTAACATGCTGCTGGCACTGTCAAAGGTCAACTTTATATGTACATCAACAGTTTGCGATGACATCCCTGCGAAGGCATTGAATTCCACCCTCCTCCTATCAGCCACACGGCCAGCTTGGTTGGATTAATTCACCCTTTGTTGTCTGTCCCTGCAAGGCTTGACCTTTCGGCGGCAAGTTAAGTAATACTCTTGGGAGTTTCGCCGTATGGAAAAAGCAATATTGCTCCCACAGAGCCATTAGAGACAGTGGGCTGTAGCCCTGCGGGTCAATTTAGTCTTACTTCATAAAGAGCGGCCATAGGGGAGAGCCGTAGAAGATGAAAAATCATTGAAAATGGTCCAGGCTCAGTGCCTGGAAGGAAGGATTACAGATTGATAAAAGCTTTATTGTCGTCGTTTTTATGGTCTCGGCTGTCGGCGGTCAGTGGTGACTTGTCTCGGAAAGTGTTTTGTAAAAACCCAGTGCTCAATAAATAACGGGGCGTCTGTCCTCCAGACTGGATTGTCTCTCCTTAAACAACAATCATCTCATTGAAGTGTTTACATTTGGTACACAGGCGGCGTTGGCAGGACCATGACTCTTTGACGAAGGCCCTCTGGGACAGGACAAGCAAAACACTCAACAAATCAGGCGGTCCACCCCATCTCTGGAACAAAATATTAATTCTCAATTTCACCTTGGATTTCACTTCACAAGTACAATGAATTTGATATGAATGTTCAAGGGGCATGTTTAGCAGTCTACCACACTTCGCATTCCAACATTATCACGCTGTTTTAAGCCGACAGGTTGGTTAGATTTGGACAAACCCAGATAGACGGAATCTCCCCAGCGTTTTCAAATTGACTTTTAAATCCATTGCTCATTAACGCTTCTTACATGCTGTTTTGAGACTACTCAGGCTCCCAGCTACCGTGTTGAAAAATCAATTGTTTACTTCAAGAAGCCCCAAATATATGCAAATTTGTTATGGATTTTCCTGATCTCCTCTCAGACGGGAGTCTCGATTGACCTTTTCTTTTGATAAACGACTAAAACGCCACAATCATGGAATGAGCCGGTCATCTAAATATATATTTTTTAGAAGTGCTGTAAAGCTGAGCCGTTAGCGTTAGGCCACCTAAGTATGTTGTTACTTTCTTTCCTGCACTCCCAGTGCGTCCCAGTTCTGCCCCAGAAGGCAGTGCTATAGCAACATTTATATAACCCTTAATTCATATAAATATCACACACTCTTCTCAGTTATAGTAAAAAGTTTTGGAAAGCGAGACACACGCAGAGCAGAATCAACAGCGCTCCACCTGGTTGCAAAGGGGAGGGGAGGAAAAAAAAATTATGAAAAGAAGACCATTTCATTATCGCAAGGTTACCACGGCTGAACTAGAGACCTTGGTAGAGCCTCTGAGTGTGGAGGACTCTGTAGTGTAGCTATTTACAATGAAAGGAAGAAAGGGTGAAGTCACACGCTGTCCCGGCGAACCCTCCCCCCCCTGCGGTTTCAGCCCTTCGTGCTTTGGAAACGCGCCATTAATGCTCAGCTGGAGGCACTTTCTCTCAGGGAAAGGGAGTGAAAAAGCAAGATGGATGTTTGGTGCGTGCGGTCGAAAGTGAACCATTAGCGCCGTCCATCAATAATTCAACATGGGGGGGAAGCGATGGAAGGGGAGGAAATCGAGAGCGGTTCGAGTGGTATGAGCTGAGGTTACGCAACAGTCATTGGGTTCCCTTGAGTGGACTTGTTGAGCATTTTTGAAGTCGGGACTCAAATCAGGCAGTCAACCTTCTGTACCGCTGATTGACAGTTATGACTTTGTGGTAATCTCTACCCACATATACGGGTTTAGGGAGGGAGACGGAATTGTTCGGGCAGTGGCGCACAGACATAGCGAGGATTTTATTCATGCTGATTAGAGAAAGTCTCGCTGGCACAACAGAAAGATAAACTAGAAATGAATGACAGAGTTGGTTTTCTCTTGGACCTGCTCCAGAACCCCAGGCGTTTCCGCGTCCTGCACCTCTGCTCCCCACTGAAAGACAGAACAACATATAAGGAGACTCTCCCAGCCGGGTTCGACCAATCAGTGCTAAAGAGGCTGATTGGGCAGACCCGAAATAGCTGCGCCGCCACGGCCAATCCAGCTCCGTCCCCTGCAGATGTGGCTTAACCACGCCCCCTCGCCTGCCACATACCCCCACCACCTGACATATGCCACCAGCCCACTCCCCCCCTGAGCGGGACAGGAAGTTGGCCACCACCATCTGTGCCCCTGGCCTATGGATCACCTTAAACTTAAAGGGATGCAGAGCCAGGTACCAACGAGTGATCCGTGCGTTGGTATCCTTCATGCCACTGCGCCAGGGCATGGTCCGAACAGAGGGTGAAAGGGCACACCGGAGTAGTATCGGAGGGCACCGACCGCCCACTTGATGGCCAGACACTCCTTCTCCACGGTGCTGTACTTTGACTCCCTCTCTGAGGTCTTCCTGCTGATGTACAATGACCCCCACCTGCTGAGACAACACTGCCCCCCCCCCCCTCTGTCTGAAGTGTCAGTTTGTAAGCAGAAAGGGAGAGAAAAGTTAGGCGTACCCAGCACTCGCTTCCCACAGAGAGCTGATTTCACCTACTCAAATGCCTGCTGGCACACCTCTATCCACTGGACCGGATCTGGCGCAACCTTTCTAGTTATATCAGATATAGGGCTGGTCAGTGCTGAAAAGTCGGCTACAAACCTTCTGTAGTAACCTGTAACCTGCCAGAACCGTTTTACCTCCTTTTTGGTCTTGGGTCTCAGACTGTTCGCAGCCGCCACAGTTTTATCTATCTGGGGTCGGACTGTTACCCCACCCAAGTGGTGCCCCAGATACCGTACCTCCCTCCGCCCAACTGCACAACTCGTAGGGTTGGCGGTGAGCCTCGCCCACCTCAGGGAGTCGAGTACTGCCCCAACATTCTGCATGTGCCGTTCCTAGGTGTCTGTAAATAATATCGTCACCTAAGTAGGCGGCGGTGTATGCCATGTGCGGACGCCTAACCCGGTCCATGAGTCTCTGAAAGGTGGCTGGGGCCCTGAACAACCCAAATGGAAGAGTCACAAATTGGTACAACTCCTGCGGAGTGGAAAAAGCCGATTACTCCTTTGACTCTGGCGACAAGTGAATCTGCCAGTAGCCCTAAGGTAAATCCAGTGCCGTAAAAAACTGAGCCGTGCCTAACCAGGCTCGTCGACCTGGGGCATGGAATACGCATCAAACTTCGACAGCGTGTTCACCCTTCGGTAGTCTACACAGAAGCGGACCGACCAATCTGGCTTACATACCAGCACGATGAGACTAAACAAGTCGCTTGTAGACTCCTCTATCACCCCCATGTCCCGCATGGCCTTCAATTCTGCTTGCACAACTTTGCGTTTATGTTTATGTTTATGTTATGTTTATGGTTACATCCACGCTCTGGCTCGACGAGAGATGCTTACTGGAAAGGACTGGGGTGGAATTGGTCGTTTTTCCCTCTTGATCACCATTGTGGCCAGAGACACGGGCCCTGCCTCCTTCCACTGCTTCAGGAGGGTCAGGCGATAGATCTGTATTGCCCCACCCCTGTCTGACCATGCAACTTCATAATCCACCTCTCCAACCCGCCGTGTGAGTGCGGGTTGGGGGGCCCTTGCCATTTGAAAAGTAATTTCGAGCTGGAGGTAGGGAGCAACACTAACACCTTGTCTCTCAGTGCAAAATTTCAGGCCCCTCTGTCATATAAGCAGCGCTGGGGTTCCTGGGCCTGGAGCAAATTCTCCCGTGACTGCTGTCCCAGGGCATGTAGCTTTGCTCTCAGGTCCATAACGTTCTCAGGTCCATAATGCCCGGGGGTCTCCTGCCGAAAAGGAACTCAAAGGGAGAGAATCCTGTGGAGGACTGGGGAACCTCCTGCACTGCAAACAACACTGCCAACAACGTGTCCCAATTACGGCTATCGTCGTGAACGAACGCCCGAATCATGCTTTTCAGCGTTTTATTAAAGCACTCCAAAAGACCATCGGTCTGGGGATGGTTAACGCTGGTCCGAATTGAGCGGCCGCCCAATAACTTGGAAAGTGTACGCGACGTAAAGGTCAGTCAGCAATATCCTTTAGAATCCAAACTTGGGAGACAACCTCAAACAGCGCCTGCACCACACTTTTGGCCGTAATACTGCACAGGGGAACTGCTCTCCGGGTGCTGGGTTGTATAGTCCACTAGGACTAACACAAAACGATACCCACGAGCACTTTTTGGGCAGTGGAGTGCCGACATTGCGAGGATTTTATTCATGCTGGTTACAGAAAGTGTCGCTGGCACAATAGAAAGATAAACTACAAAAGGATTGACAGAGTTTGTGCTCCGGACCGCAGGCGTTTTCACGTTTTCACGTTTCACGTCAACATATAAGAAGACTCTCCCAGCCGTGTCCGACCAATCTGTGCTAAAGAGGCTGATTGGGCAGACCCGGAAAAGCTGCGCCGCCACGGCCATCTCAGCCCCGTCTGCAGACGTGGCTTAACCACGCCCCCCTTGTCTGCCACAGACTTGTTGTTTTTTCACTTAGGGTGAGAAAGAATATGCGTGATACAATGACGGTGCAATGTGTTTTAATTTTTGGATGGATGAATGGATGGATGTGTTGTGGGGTTCGGCTGGTTGACTCTTATTAACTCAAAAACTACTTGCACTTGAGTGACAGATAAATTATGAGAGAGGGATGAGGCCTATTTTCTCCTTTTTATTTTTTTGCAAGCGACCTGCCTCTTTGATCCCCCCTGACTTGTATTTCACACCTCCTGGTCAGCCAAACTTATTTTCTTGTTAAGATCACAGAGGTGAGAGGAGGGTGTTTCTTTCAATTTTTTTTTCCATTTTCTTTGCTTGCCTTTTCTTTTCTGTTCTTTTCTTTATTTTTAATCAGAGCTCCCAGAGTCTTGGCTATCCATCCTATGAATCTCCTAAAGGACGCCACATAATGACGCCTATGGGACCAACACATAAACGGACCAAATTCTGGGTCAAATGTTATATTGTATTATGTTTTCATATTGTCAAATACGACAATCCCTCATCAGTTCTCTATAGAGTAGAGGTAGACTAGGTCAAGGTAGAGTTGTGAGCAGGAGTCGATTAGAAGTACGTATGTAGAGGTAGGTGTGATGTAGAGTAGAGGTATATTAGTTTTGAAGTAGAGAAGAGGGAGGAGGAGTAGAGAGAGGTAGAACATAAGAAGGTAGAATAGAGCTACAGTAGAGATAGGATGGTAGATTTCATTAGAGGTAGAGTAGAGGAAGAGGGAGCGCAATTTTAAGTGCAACTGGTGTGGGGATGTGGTTGGCGGGGTGGGCAGACGGTTGGGCCCCCTGCTGGCTGGGTTCAAGTCCTGGCGGCTTGCGCCTGGTGGTTTCTGGCATAATGTGACCTGGCGGGGCTGCAGACAGCGCCGCCGGATACCTTCCAGGGCTTCTTGGAGGCCACTTGCTATCGTCAGTGTGGGTTAGGGTGCGGGAGGTGGCGGTCGGCCTTTGCTCCCGTTGCGCGGTAGGTGCTGGGGGCGGTGGAGGGCTCACATATCTGGCGGCCTGCAGGCGTCAGGGGGGGGGCTGACATCCTCTGCTGACACACTCGGCTAAGTGAATGGGCACTCGGGGCTCACGGCTGGATGGGGCATCTGGTCAGTTGTGGTGGGGAGGCCTTTGCCCTTGAGTGGGGCACAGGTTGCCGTGGGGGCCCCATTGGCTCGCCTGCGTGGCGGGTGGTTCGGGTGGGGTAATGGGGTGTCGGTCTGTGCCTGCCATCCATGGCCCGGATTCTGCCTGCGGCTGCGTCTTATGCCTGTATTATGGGGTGCACCTGAGGGGTACAGGGTCTCCTCTCGCGCTCTGGGACTGGGTTATGCTCCTCCGGACTGGGCATGAGGGTTGCTCCGCGGGCTTCAGGCTGCTCTGGGGGCTGGGGGGGGTCTTCTGTTGCTACAGGGCAGGGTGCAGGGGGCTTTTCTGCGGCCGTGGGGTGTGTGTACGGCCGTGGGCCTCAGGTGTGGGGCTTCGGGGCCTTTTCTGCTGCTTAGAGGTGCTGCGATATAATACCGACCTTATTCACAAGAACTAATTGGGAAAAGTCCCATACACTCACCGACGGACACTTCACACGCACACATATCAACACACGCACTCGCGCTCACACACACACACACACACACACACACACACAAACACACACAGACACACACATACATACAGGCGGTCACATCACAGGCACACACACACCACCAGCACCCGCTTAGAACACACCCCCAACACCCTCCTGGTTATATCCCTCTCCTTTTCTCCCTCATTTACTGCCATAACTATGACAGGAAGAGGCCACATGCCGAATTGCTGTTTCAGTTTTCCTGGACTTTATTAACTCTGTTTTTTGATACATGTTGTTGTCTGATGTTTCTATGTTCATGTTTTTCCATGTACATGTTAGTTCTAAGTTTATTTTTTTCACCCGTTTCATTCTCCAGCTCTTGGAGTAGTGATTCGTTTTTTATAGACCAAAACATTGTAAGATTCTTCTCCAAAGAGGGGGATTGGTGGTGGTTCTGTGTGACAAAAAACGGTGCTCTTGTCATCCTACGGGTCATCGCAGCAGGAGTTAGCACAGCAGTTCTTGATGATTAAAGAATTCATAAAAAGTGATATTGCAGGTTGAGAAGTTGAATTCCACTTGCACACTATTTTTTTTCATAGATGCAATGGCATACAAATACTCTGTGTTGTATGCCCAGCATGCTGACAGCACAGGTAAAAAAAAATCAATACAACATTTTTTTTTTTTTAAGTATATTAAAATAAAAACAAGTAGAGGGAGGTAGTTTTGGTTAGAGGTAAATCAGAAGCTGGTAGAGTAGAGGGATAGTAGAGATAGAGCAGAGGTAGACTAGAAGTAAAGTAGAGATGAGTGAGCAGAATCAGGTAGAGTAGAGGTAGAAGAAGATATAGGTAGATTGGGGTAGACAATAAAGTAGAAGTAGAGCAGAGATTGAGTAGAGGTAGAAGTAGTCTGTACAGCTTTTAAACATTTTTAGGATAATTCGGAACTTTGTTCTGTTTGTGCAACAAGTACTATGTTAATTACTGGGGGTGAATCATTTTTTATGAAATACTCCAAGCTCAGTAGCTTATTGACATAGATCCCTCAAAAAATATCATCCGATAGGATCTCCCACTGTTTCCTATGCTGGTTTGGGAGCTCTTCTGGCTGACTTTCATTTCCCCCGATACCGCAACGCAGCACCGCAGCAGCTAAGCAGATTCCCCATCAAGCACCTGCTACTCCGTCATGTTGGCACATTACACAGGAGTTGAACTATCCTCACGCACACTCTCTCTCTCTCGCTCTCTCCTCACTTTCTCCATAAGCACTACATCACCCTCTTAAGCTCATAGTTGGAGACAGACGATCGATATCTCAGCATCCCCAACACTTATTGACTTTGCTTTTTCCTTTTCCCGGGGAAGACTCCATAAAGAGTCACTGGGGAAATTCTGTCACTGCCACTACCCATCCCTTTGGCATTAAACGTTCTCCGCGCCAGGATAGGGAGAGGATGGGAGGTGGGGGGTGTCGTGGTCGCAGAGTAGTTGGGACTGCCCAGAATACTAAAACCCAAACGAATGGAGACAGCAGTGCCATTTTCCACCTGGAAAGGGGAGAGACAAGACTCCACGGTGGCCGTGCGACGTGAATACAAAGACAGGCCCCGGTGCCTCCTCCTCCGCGGGTCAAGGGGGTGGGAGGGTTACATCATGGGGATTTTCAGATTGGTTTTCGCATGAGAAGTTGCCAGCTGAGATTTATATTTTGATTCAAACCGTGGGGGGTGTTTGAAACTCTATTTATGCGCAAAGTTTGCGTCGTAGAGGTCGAGCTATCACTTACTAAATCGTCAGCGTAGAGAATAACTCGATGATGCACATTGATAATGCAGCCCTGGTGTGTGGCCAAAGGCAGAACATATTGTGTCAGGCCCAAAAACAGACCCCAACTCCTGTCAGTGAGTACAGGGCAGAGACATGATGAAACAGCTCGAATAAGGGATGATTTGGATGAATGTGAAATGGCTTTTTGAGCACCAGGTACCGTTACATACAGATACAACTATTTACTCACCTGATTAAATGCAATGACATTCCTTTTCAGTGCGACCAGAAATAATTTCATGGTAGTAATAATATTAAAATATAAAAAATATTGTATTACTAATCAACTCTAATATCATTGTCTTCAAATTGACAAACGAGAGTGCAGACAGTGTACTACGAATCTACTCAAATACCAAATTAGAGTTCATATTAATAACAGAGGTAGAGGTAGAGTAGAGATAGAGGTAGAGTAGAGGGAGGTACAGAGTAGAAGTAGAGAAGGGAAGAGGTAGAGTAGAGAGAGGTACAGTAGAGGTGGAGGAGAGGTAGAGGCAGAGTAGAGTCGAGGTAGAGGAAGGCAGAGGGAGTTACTTTAGAGGTAGATGTACAGTAGAGAGAGGTAAAGTAGATGTAGATGTAGAGTAGAAGTAGATGTACAGGCGAAGTAGACGTAGAGGTGAAAAAAACAAAAATTAAATGGATGCACTGAGTAGTTAAACGCATTAAAACTTGATTTATTCATCCCCCTTAAAGTGCGTGACAAAGAGAAGATAAATATGTGCATGGAGAAAAGTTGTGTGTGTATGCATGTGAGTTTATGCACGTGCACCCAATTATATGTGTGTGTGTGTGTGTGTGCGTGCGGTGTGTGCACACACAGGCTGACTAATGAACTAATGGAGGCTCATGCTGTCAGTCAAACAGCTGGCGATGGAGCTCTGTGGTGATGTGCACCTCAGGAGATTGGTTTTGAATACATCTATTAATCATCAATCACAACTTTATTTTTCTACACTGCTGTGACTTAATTTCACCCCGTGAAATCCCATGCCTGATATTTAGGCAAAGATTATTTGCCATCTGCGAAATACCCCTCTGTCTTTGGTCTATATTTTTGGTGTATATCGTCAACATCAACACAGCATATACCAGCCCAAGGACCCCTCGGTGGATAGAGAAACAGAGCAGGGTTTTGTTTTTTTTATACAATTTTGTGTTGTAAGCATATATATGATAACATATGTATAATGCCTTATTAACCTAGTTATTTGCTCGGTTTTGGATAAGGGTTTCAGAAATCTGAAACTTTAAAATGATGTTCTAGCCCAAGTTTGACTACTATATAGAAATAAAAACTTTTTTCCACCTTTTTCCTGTTGTCACAAATCTAAAATGTGGTTTTCCATTCTGTTTAATATCAATACAATAATACAAAACAATAAAAAACGTTTTTATTGAAGTTCAGCCATGCACCAGTTATCTCTGTCAGAGACACTTCGTGTAACGTAAAATTCAGAGATTTATTACGTTAATCAAAAATTGAAAGTTTATGAACGCACCACATCATCAGAAGCTGCGAATCAGCTGATTACGGAAATTGAAAAAACACAGCCATTCTAGTGTTAATGGTTGAAGTTCACACAATATTTTTTTTTGTAAAAAATAAATGATATTGACAATTCACATGAAAAAAAAATAGTGGACCCCCTGCAGTACCTCCGTGGACCCCCTGGGGATCAGAGACTCCAGGTTGAAGATCACTGGCATATACAGTCTGTTGCTCTGTTTTATACGGTATGTGGTGTCGATAACCTGTATATCAATATTTAATCTTGACAATGAGGCTGAGATGTGCCAGATAATACATTTACGCAAAAACATTATTTATTTGAAGTTAGCGGGGCCAAGAGCAATGGATGCGGCGGATTCCTGTTGAGTTCAGTTTTGGCACACTACAGAAAGAATCCCATTAATACCCGATCGGCCTCATCTGATTTCTAGCTTTGACCGTGGAAAAAAAACATTGACATTTGCTGTGGTAGTATTTTTTGTTTAACAATTCCACAAGAGCTCTTTGTTTTAATCGGCGGCTGAGATCAAATGTTGCCAGGTCCGTGTGTCCAAGCCCAATTCGCCAACACTAGATAACGACAGCCCTCGGTGTGCAACGACCCCATACAGACAGAGACAGAGGGAGCACCATCTCTAACGATGCGCTGATAATTTAAATGCAGACCCCATAGGAAACAAGCTGCGTCTTACAATCTGCGGAGGGTGGTGAAGGACGCAAAACAGATGTATAGAGAGACTGTGGAGCTACAGACGGAGCAGGGAGACACAAGACGCTTGTGGCAGTGGCTGCGGACGATAACAAACTACAAGAGCAGCTCCTCCCCATTCACGTGTGTGGACGCCACCCGAACCAACGAACTGAACTCCTTTTATGCGCGGTTTGAGTCCGGCAACAGCACCGCTAGCTCGCCAATGGCTAATCGCTTATTTAAGTTACACCACTGGGGATGAGGGCACACTCTCAGTGTCCGTGCATGACGTCAGTTAGGCTCTGATGCGGGTGAACCACAGGAAAGCTGCGGGCCCAGATGGCATATCTGGGCGAGTACTGAAGACCTGTGCTAACCAGCTAACTCCGGTGTTCACTACAATATTCAACATCTCCCTGGCTGAATCAGTGGTCCCGTCCTGCTTCAAGAGATCCACCGTCGTTCCTGTCCCAAAGATCGCCTCTCCTGCCTGCCTGAATGACTGCCGTCCGGTGGCCCTCACCTCGGTGGTCATGAAGTGCTTCAAGAGGCTGATTAAGGATTATATCTGCGCCCCCCTCCCCCGCACCTTGGACCCGTTGCAGTTTGCGTACCGGCAGAACAGATCCACGGATTACGCGGTCTCCCAGGTACTGCACACCACGCTCACGCACCTGGATGGCCGGAAGTGGGCCTACGTGAGAATGCTGTTCATCGATTACAGTTCAGCTTTCAACACCATAGTCCCCAACAGACTGGCTGTAAAGCTGAAGGAGCTTGGACTGAATACTCCGCTGTGCGCCTGGATTCTGGACTTTCTCACAGCGTGGCCCCAGGTGTTTAGGGTGGGGAAGCACATGTCCAGCTCCCTCACCCAGAATACAGGATCCCCCCAGGGCTGCGTCCTCAGCCCCATACTGTACTCCCTGTACACACATGACTGTGTGGCCAGGCCCAGCTCCAACACCATCATCAAGTTTGCTGACGACACCGTTGTCGTGGGCCTGATCACTGACTGCAATGAGAAGGCCTACCGCGAGGAGGTGGCTGACCTGTCACTCTGGTGCCAGGACAACAGCCTCCACCTGAACGTCAGCAAAACTAAGGAGCTGATTGTGGACTTTAGGGGAGGATTACAATCGAGGACGAATGTGCCATTGGTGATTAATGGGACTTCTATTGACAGGGTGAGCAGCTTCAAGTACCTGGGAGTCCTCATCACAGAGGATTTAACATGGACTTTACAAACAAGATCCTCAAGTCCTTCTACTGTGGAGCAGTGGAGAGCATCCTGACAGCCAACTTCACTGCCTGGTGTGTGAACTGTACTGCTCAGGACAGGCGGGCCCTTCAGAGGATGGTGTGTTCAGCTGAACGTACCACTGGAACTCCCCTCCCCTTCCTGCAGGACTTATACACCAGGGGTGTAGTAGGAGAGCCTGCAGGATCATGAAGGATCCTCACCACCCCAACAACGGACTGTTCCAGCTGCTGCGGATGGGCCAGCGCCTCCGCAGTCACACAGCGAGAACAAAGAGACTGAGACAGAGTTTTTTCCCGCAAGCCATAAGAACTGTCAACGCTGACCTCACCAGAGGTCCTCACTGAGCCACACACATAGTCTCTACTACCTTACTGTATTGTATGTAGCATACTGTACCGCATACTGTGTCACTGTGTTGTATACTGTGCTGTATTATCCCACAAACACTACCTTTCTTTATTCACATTCCACTTTAATGCACATATCTGTATTTACATAATTGCCTATCCCATATACAGTACATAAGTCTATACCATATACGTAAGCCTATTCCCTTTATCTATTCTATTTTATTTTATTTTATTTTATTTTATTTTATTCTATATATTTTTATTTTATTCTATAAGTATTCGGCTTACTGTTTGACATTTTAGGAATCAGTTAGTTGGTCTAGTAGAAAGAAATTTTCTTAGGTAGCTACTGTGTTTAGTCTAGGACATATTGTGTGTAATCAAACCTCTTGAATCTTGAATCTTGAATATACATATGGAACATTCACCCTAACAATGATATAAGGTAATGAACTCTTACACTGGCCTATTACTGGCGATCCTACAGTCAGAGAGAGTGCCGAGGTGCTGCTCTGGGCTAGTTAATAGGAATGAAACATGTTGATACTGGGAGGGATTTGTCCTTGAGCAAGACAGGTGTAACTGTAGAGCGCAAGAGAAGCCCATGCATTCAACTGGACACAGTGCTCCTGAAAGTAACAGAATCAGAATCAGAAATTCTTTAATAATCCCAGGGGGAAATTACTTTTGTTACAGCTCCAAATCTACATACAACATATTTACATACAACATATAATAATTATTAAGAAACATATTTATATATAAATATATATATATACATATCTATATACACATGGTAAAGTGTAAAATGTGCAGTTAAAATGTGCAAAAAGAAGAAGGTGCAGAAGTGGAAGTCCGTGTTTTGAGGTCAGGTTACTGAGAGGGGGTGTCTGACTCTCTGAGGGAGGCGTTGTAGAGATTGATGCCCTCAGCCAGGAATGATTTCCTGTGGCGCTCTGTGGTGCATCTGGGTAAGAGGAGTCTTCTGCTGAAGGTGCTCCTCTGCTGGGCCAGTGTGTTGTAGAGAGGGTGTAAGACATTGTCCAAGATGGACTGAAGCCTAGACAGCATCCTCCTCTCTGCCACAGTCGTCAGGGTGTCCAGCTCCTCTCCTACGACATCACCGGCCCTCCTGATTAGTTTGTTTAGTCTGTTGTTGTCTACAACCCTCAGCCCACTGCCCCAGCATGTGACAGCGAAGAAGCTCGTACTGGCCACAACAGACTCATAGAACATCCTCAGCATTGTCAGGCAGATGTTAAAGGACCTCAGCCTCCGTAGGAAATAGAGTCGGCTTTGGCCCTTTTTGTAGACTGCCTCGGTGTTTCTGGTCCAGTCCAACTTGTTATTGAAGTACACCCCCAGGTACTTGTACTCCTCCACAGTGTCCACAGGGACCCCCTGGATGGAAACAGGGGTCACAGGTGTTTTTTCCCTCCTCAAATCCACTATGAGCTCCTTTGTCTTAGTCACATTGAACTGCAGATGGTTCAGCTCACTCCAAGTGACAAAGTTGCCCACAACAGTCCTGTATTAACTCTCATCACACTTTTGAATACAACCAACTATTGCTGGGTCATCAGAAAACTTCTGAAGGTGGCAGGACTCAGTGCAATAGTTGAAGTCTGAGGTGAAGAGGGTGAAGAGGAATGGAGAGAGGACAGTCCCCTGTGGGGCCCCAGTGTTGCTGACTACTCTGTCAGACACATAGTTCTGTAG
Organism: Zeus faber; assembly: GCF_960531495.2. NCBI lineage: Eukaryota > Metazoa > Chordata > Actinopteri > Zeiformes > Zeidae > Zeus > Zeus faber. The sequence goes on from NC_137198.1 coordinate 24,526,621, forward strand.
GCGTACAAACTGTGGTCTGCCCATCAGGTAATCAACAATCCAGGGCACGATGGGGGCCTCCACCAGCATCGCAGCCATCTTCTTACCCAGAAGAGCCGGACGGATGGTGTTGAAAGCACTGGAGAAATCAAAGAACATGACTCTCACAGTGCTCGCCGGCTTGTCCAGATGAGTGTAGACTCTGTTCAGCAGGTAGATGATGCTGTCCTCAACTCCCAGGCGGGGCTGGTAGGCGAACTGCAGTGGATCAGTGAAAGGCCTGACCATAGGCCTTAGCTGCTCCAGGACGAGCCTCTCAAAGGTCTTCATGATGTGGGACGTCAGAGCCACCGGTCTGTAATCCTGAGGGCCACTGGGACGCCGCGTCTTCGGCACAGGAACGAGGCAGGACGTCTTCCACAGCACAGGGACCCTCTGGAGGTGCAGGCTCAGGCTGAAGACTTGACTGAGTACTCCACACAGCTGGGGGGCACAGGCTTTAAGCACCCTGGGAAATACACCGTCGGGGCCTGCAGCTTTGCCGGAGTGGAGTCTCGTCAGCTGTCTTCTCACCAGGTCAGGCGTGAAGGACACTGTAGAGGTGACAGTTGGGGGAGGGGTGGGGTCCTCAGGTTGTGGAGGACATGATGTAGAGCATAGGGGAGGGGTGGAGTAGGTGGGTGTGAATTGAGGCGGTGAGGAGCAAACAAGGGGTCTGTAAGAAGGAGGAGTAGGACTTGTGGGGGATGGGCCGCAGTATCAAACCTATTGAAAAATAGGTTCAGTTCATTGGCCCGGTCCGCACGGCCCTCCAACCCCATGCCACCCGTCTTCTGGAACCCAGTGATGGTTCTCATGCCACTCCACACATCCCTCATGTTGTTTTGCTGGAGTTTTTTCTCCAGCTTCCTCCTATAACTGTCTTTTGCTTCCTTGATTGTAAGTTTGAGTACCCCCTGCACTCTCCTCACCTCATCACGGTTGCCAACTCTGAACGCCCTCTTCTTTTCGTTCAGGATGGCCTTAATGTCCTTAGTGATCCATGGTTTATTGTTGGCGTAACAGGTGACAGTCCGAGCTGGGACATTGCAGTCCACACAGAAGTTGATATAGTCCCTGATGCACTCTGTGAGCCCATCAATGTCCTCCCCGTGGGGCTCACAGAGTGCAGGCCAGTCAGTCACTTCAAAGCAGTCCTGCAGTGCCTCATAAGCCTCCTCCGACCACCTCCTCACAGTCCTTGTGGTCGTAAGCTTCCTCTTCACCAGAGGCACATAGCAGGGTTTGAGGTGAACAGGTTGTGATCTAACCTGCCCAGAGGCGGGAGAGAAGAGGAGATGTATGCATCCTTAATGTTAGCATACATCAGGTCCAGGGTCCTCTCCTCTCTGGTAGGACAGCTCACGTACTGTTTGAAAGTCTGCAGAACTCTATTCATGGTGATATGGTTAAAGTCTCCCGACATCATGATATTGATGATGATGATTGATGATGATATTTGTATGCAAATAAATATATATGTATATATATATATATATATATCAATGCACAGTATATGTTCAGTATTTAAAGTGCTGTGTGAAAAATAGTTTGTCATACAGTATGAAGATCATCACTCTTTATGGTGGAGATGACGGCGATGTGCAGTGAAGAAACTAAAGCGCTGTCAGTTGTGTGGATAATCGTTGATTTCACGAAGTTTGGGTAAGTTAACGTAATTGTGTTAACATGCATTCAAGGGCATCACTTTGGTTTGAGAGGTGGGCCCCCCCCATCGAGTCAGATCGCAATTATATAGTTATGTTTACAAACCCCCTGTATTTCCTGCCGCGGTGTGCGTTGTGAAAAGAGCCAAACTGGTTTAGACAAATGATAGGCAGCCCTGTCTCGTTTTTAGTCTGACTGCACAATTAGAGGAAATTAATCGATTGTAATGAAGAAAATCGCGAATCTCACTTCCTCCAGAATCGTGGACATCACTGTACATTTGAGCACAATAATAATCCTCTAAAAGGCATAGATCATCCCCTGAACAACCCTGAGGACTTCAGGACCCAGCTTGGTGGCACTTAGGGCGCCCCCTTACTCTCAGGCTCTTTACTCTCCGGTGACCCCCGCATCGCTCCCTCCCCCAATCATTTCACCACTTCTGCCGTAATGGATCCAGAATGTACCCAGGCAGGAACAGATGGTCAGACAAATAAAAAAACGAACCACCACCACAGGCTCCTCCACCCAAGGCTACCTTTCTGTGTTTGTCTTCCTAATTACGCCTTAAGGGGCAGCACCCCAAAGTGGTTATTTGGGCCGCATTTAGGGCTGGCCGCTTCTTCTGTCGAAACCTCTGCTGGAATGAGACGTGTGCTGACAGCCTGTCCGGGCTTGAAGGGTCTACATGACACGCAGAGAATTTCATCCACGCCTGTACATACCCCCACGGGTGGGAAGGATAGCCCAACGGCGTTATAGTGTGTCTTGTTAATTGACAGTGAAAAAATTGGAACTGGAAGAGATAATTGGATTTGACAATTTATTATTTTCATATTTCTTGTCTATTTCTAGGTCTACGCTTGTTGTTTATTAATATTTATTAATATGAACAGTCTTCCACTATAAGCATTTATATAAGCATAAGCAACCTATAAGCATGAGACACTTTCAGACAAACTATTGTTTAGACAAACTAATTTAACACAAAAAGTTTTATAAAATTAAAAATCCCATCATAGATGAAAACAGAAACAAATTGATTCTACATTTTTATTTTTTATTGTATATTGCCATATTTTTTAGGTTTTAACTGTTATTTTTTTCGTTTTTATTTGCTTTATCATTCTGATTTATTGTTCGGTTTATTTGTTTATTGGGTTTTTTTTGTACATGGCAAATGTATTTGATCTTTCTTCTGTTTCATTGTTTAGGTTTACATCAATTATTTATTGTCTATCATCCAGGTTTACTGTATATTGCAAAATATGTATTGTTATTGTTTATTTCTAGATGTATTTTCCTCGTTAATTATTAATTTTTGGCTCGGACTGTATATTGTATATTTTCACGTTTTTTACCTTGTCATTTATCTTGGTGTTCATCTATCTATCTACCTAGATCAGCGATTCCCAACCTATGGACCGACGGTATTACAAGTGGGCTGCCAAATCATGGGCAAAACAAATGTAAATGTCAAATGTAAAAAAAAAAAAATCATTCATGGTATTTTTTGTTAAAGCCTTAAAAAATGCATCATCACTGATAGATAGGAACTTATGTGAGGGCGTACTACGTCCAAGCCGGACCAAGATCAACATGCACCCTGTACATTTTTTAACTTGAGGTGATAATCAAAATGGATAGTTGGCTAACATCAGGCACACTGAAAAGGAAAGAAGCCATTGGTACATCATCCATAAGCAAAGTCCCGGCAGGACATCCGACAGGGGGGACAGTCCCGCCTGTCAAACAAAATACAAATGTTCGAAGAAAGTATAGCGCTGAATATTTATCATTGGGATTTTTTTGGACAGGCACAGAGATGAACCCTTATTGCTATGCGTGTTGTGTGAGGAGATTTTATCAAACGAAGCTCTGAAGCCATGTAAACTGCACCGTCACCTCGAGACAAAACACCAACAGTACATGTCCAAGCCGCTTGAATTTTTCGATAATGAACTCAAGGACTATCAGGGCAAGAAGAAAGTCATCGAAACATCATGTATGGGCACTGAGAATGCAAAGGCAGCGGAAGCGTCCTATCGGGTCACCCGACTCATAGCCAAGCCTGGTAAGCCGCATACAATTGGGGAGAATTTAATTCTTCCCACCACAAAAGAGATAGTGGGAGTGATGTTGAGAGAGAAGGCGTGCAAGCCAATCAAAATCCACCACTTGAAACATCTGTCTACTACAGTATACACAGAGCAGCGCTGGCTCTAAATAAAATGCTGCAGATCTAAAGACTGTGCTAGATGAGGCGGTCAGAGTCAACTTCATCAAAAACTGCCCACTGCAATCACCTTTATTTTTTATGTGACGAGATGGGCAGTGATTATAAGCAGCTTTTGTCACACACCGAAGTCTGGTGGTTCTCAAGGGGGAAGGTACTGATGTGACTTTTTGAATTGTGTGATGAGGTGAAGGTGTTTTTTCTCAACACAAAGTTTGTACTCGCATATCACTTCAGGGATTTTGAGTGCCTGGCTCAGCTGGGATATCAGCCACTAAAATGGACTCAACCTCAGTCTTCAAGGAAAAGAAGTGACCATGTTCAATGTCCAGAATAAAATTGAAGCGACCATAAGAAAAATGGGTATGTGGGCCAGGCAAGATGACTGGTCAAACTTTGACTCGTTTGAGAATTTGTCAGATTTTTTGACAAAGGACGAAATGCGGCTTCCCGTCACCGTAATCAATCATGTCAAAGAGCACCTGCATGGTTTGAGGACCAAGCTGCGCAAATATTTCCCCACCCCAGATGTGCAGTGGAGCTGGATCTAAAGCCTCTTCGCCAGCCACAGTGACGATACCCTCACAGGCCTGAGCTCAAAAGAGAAGGACAATCTTGTGGATCTCTCAGGCGACACCGCATTGAAACTGACTTTCTCACAGAGGTACCTGACAAACTTTTGGCTTCATGTTGCTCTGAGTATCTCGATCTGTCTGACAGAGCTATGCAATTTCTGATGCCTTTACCGACGACATATCTCTGTGAGACTGGCTTTTCAGAGCTTGTGGCATTGACGACGAAACAGGAATAAATTCACTGTTGAGCCAGATCTTCGCCTGAGACTGTAGTCCCTTAAGCCAGACATCAAAGATTTAGTGTCTGCCATGCAACATCAGCCCTCTCATTTGGTGAGTTAATATTAATGTGCTCCTGTTATCGTGAGATTTATCAGCGCTGGCGTGAGTCATTAGGCTACATTCAATACACAGCGCTCTTCAGACAGTGCTTACTAGATACCGTTACTAACATTACACAAAGGTTCCATAGATATAAGGTTTAACCCACATATTTTTTTTTTTACCACTACTGCACTGTATGCATGAGAATGCATATGTGACCCACCGTGTACTTTAGGGTCATTTGGCGGCTTTCGAAAAATAATTCTGAGATAATCACTTCCAAAGTTTTACCCACACCAGGTTCATTCAGCCAGCTCCCAGAATGCAAATGGGGTTGGCGGACAAACAAAGCCTCATGGCTACTTAACATACTGATGAATGGGCCAATCACGAACTGCTCCACAACACAACTCATTTTGTTTTTAAAAAAGCTTTTATTTAACAGTAAGAATACACATGTTTTATAAACCTGGAATTATTTTGGAGTTTAAAAGTACGGACAACACAACAAAATCTAGAGTCTATCAATAATATGAGTCTCAGAAAAATCTGAAATCTGAAAATCTGTCACCAACCTCAACGGACTTCATCACGTCATCAACTTCTTCCGGTGTAACAACAACGGACGTATTGTCGGTCTCCTCCGGTGGTTTTTGAAAATATTCCATTTCATCGTCGCATTATGTTTGAAATCTGCTGTTTGAAATGTTCTCCAAGTCCAGAAATATCAGATTCAGCATCGCTGTTGTTCTCTGCGTCGCCGTCGGAGAACTAACTATCATCGCGGAAAATGAAGTCCAGTACGCGCTGCTAACACTGACTTGGATCTATCACACTGGTCACATTAAGGTTCGAAATATGATTCAGATCTTCCGCCACCCGCTTCGCATGATCCATAATGATACAGAGAAGAACGTTTTCACAAACAAGTGAGACCGAAACACTACTGTGCTGCGCTTTAACAGTCTGTTTGTGGCGTAGTTGCGTAACGCAAAGGATTTTTCTTCTTCGCCGTTTCACAACAGTTGCTCCGTGTGTGTAAGAGAAGTACGATTTAAACGTTGAATTCTATCAAAACGGTTTCACATTGTGACTTCGCATCATATGGATTATGGATGAATGATCTTCACCTGGACGCTTGCTATAAAGGAAACGATCGATCGGCGTTATTCAGCGCCTTTCAGCGTCCCGTTAAGTGAGCTGTGTTTCCCCATGTGATCTAATGGGAATATTTAACTCCACGGTTAAACATTTTTCTCCTATTTATGAAACTTGGTTTTGAAAATACGTTGAGAGATAAAAAAAAAAAAACACAAAGGAACAGGAATCTGGAAAAATCTAATTTTCCTTCAAGAAAGGTTTTTTCAACTTATTTGGCTGCTCCTGGTGATTTTAAAAATGCGCGAGATGGCGAGTTTTGCTGTGGTGTGACACATATGATTCTTAAAATATACGTCCGCTGAGAATGCACTGTTTGGCTCCCGTATTACTTCTGGTCGGATGTGGGCTGTGAACACTTTTGAGATTTTCAAGTGGGCCGTGAGTTCGAAAAAAGATTGGGAACCACTGATCTAGATCATATGCACTACACCATGGAACAAAATCTGGAGAATGTAACCAAATCACCATAACTCACAAAAAAAGATATGTGGAAAGACTAAAACAATTGCTTTTTTAATCTCTTGTGATTAAATTACCATACTGTAATTGGCAAGCAAGTGATTTAATTCAGACAGCCATAAAAGTTGAAATAGTAAGTCATGTCAAGAGCAGAGGAAAAGTAATTACAGGCCTCAAAGAAAACATTGTCCTCTAATTGGTTTTCATACCGCTCTTATATCACACCATCAGTGCTAATATCAGCCGCACAGAAGATGATATCATGGAAGATATATATTTTTAAGGTTTATAGGATATAACGATGATCAAAACGGTCTTGGCTAATGAGGAAACACAACTAGAATAGAAAAATCTCCGAAAAATTTAAAGAATGATAATAAACCAATAGCCCCGGATCGATTCATCTGTCATTCCGATCGTCTGTTTAAGGCCTCAAAATGATCTTGTATGATGTACAGTATGTGATCAAAAACACTAGTAGGGAGCTCCACTGAACGTACACGTGACCCTGAGAAGGAGCTGTCTCCTCCCTGACTCACCATGAGAGCCAGGCCGCCTAACGCATGGCAACCATGCCCCCACCATCTCCCTCGTCTGCAAGCTGCAAGACCCTGATGCCTTTGAATCGCCCCTGCTGAACATCAATATACTGATCTGGCTGTTTGTTTCCAAAGTGCGGTTATTTAAAATTAGGAAAACAATATTTGAAATGAATGAGCATTGAGCATACAAGTAATTTGAGAATAAACACTTTAAAACCAAATACAAAATGAGCCAATTCACGAGTGTTGGATAGAATAATTAGAACAGTCAAGTCAAGACACACTTTATTCATAAAGCACATTTCATACCAGGGCAACACAATGCGCTTTACAAAGAAATACAATAAAAAAAAAGAACATAGTTGTCAGCTGGTCATTTCAAAATGCCCTTGAAACAACAGCAACAACAAATGTGGAAGCAGAAACAACAACAAAAACAACAACAAAAACCCCAAAAAACGCAACCACAACCGTGTTGTGTCGTAGTGTGTGTGTGCTTGCACACAGGGTGCGTGTGATGCGTCTTGTGTGGTAGTGCATGCGTAGTAGTAGTAATAGTGTTTGTAGCTTGTGCATGTGTCTGTGCATGCTGCATGTCGCTTCTGCTTGCTGTGCTTTGCTTTCAGCTACTGCCGCCGGCTAGCCCTCCTTGCCGGGAGCGAAAAGAGGAGCTGAGTGCGTAAGCCTCCTCCTGCTGGTATACAGCCTCTCCACCACCAAGACCCATGCAGTGCCTCCCAGCAGCCACACACGGGTAACTGGGACTGGGATGCAGTCCCAGGCTAAACTGTAGGGGATCTGGGAGCAGCAGTGGGCCCCACAGATGTGGTGCGCAGGCCCACCGGCGAGTGGACACGCCCTGGTGCCCGTCAACCACTGTCTCAGCTATGGGTAAAATAGTGGGCAGATGGGGCTCCGCCATGGTAGGCAACCTATCTAGAGTGCAACCACACACCAACAGGATCCTTGGTGCCGATTTCGAGGGAAACCCAGTAACAACGGTCATGAGTGTGTACTCTCCCACCAACGTGGCACTGATTGAGGAAGTGGAAAGGTTCTACGATGACCTCAGAACAGCGATCCACCATGTGCCTGCTCACAACTTCCTAATAATCCTGGGGGACATCAATGCGAGACTTGGACCGGAAGACGCTCCTTCACGTACCACGTCAATACCACCTAACGGAGAACATCTAGCTGCCCTCCTCACGGAACATGACCTACTGGCTGCCAACACCCTGTTCCATAAGAGGATGGGCAAGAGATGGACGTTCCAGGACCGAGCCACCAGTATGCGGCGCCAACTGGACTATATACTGGTAGGGAGGAAGTGGAGGAAGTCCATCTTGAACGCAGTCCTACAGCACATTCGACTCTGTAGGCTCTGATCATCGTGTGGTCGCTACAAGGCTGCGCCTGAGCTTGAGGGTCCCTAAGAGCGCCCCAAGGACCCGGCCCGACTGGGAGGCCTTTGCGGGAAGCCCTGAACTCCAGGCAAACTACACAGCGGAGGTGAGAGCCCGCCTACATCTGCTGGCCGAGGACGGGGAGCCAACAACCTACGAGTGGTTCCTCTCTGCTAACGAAGAGGCAACCAGGAAATGGGTGCCGACAAAGGGGAGACTCAGAGCCTCCACTAGATCTAAACACCCAGAAGTTGTCCGAGTGCAGGTGCAGGTGGCAGAGGCACCCAGAAACTATGAGAGAGAGGGGACCGCAGAGAGTCGGGAGGAGCTGAACAGCACCAAACAACAGCTGTTCAACACCTACGACAGGATCAAAGGGGAGGAGATGTTGGAGAAGGTGAAGAGGGGTGGAGGCAGAACATGGCGAACAGAGATACAAGGAGTCATGGAAGGTCATAAACGAGATGAGTGGGCCCAAGAGGGCGAGTGAGGGACAGCTGGCAGGCTGCAGCCCAGAAGAGAGAGTAACCTCCTGGTTCACCCACTTCAGGATCTCCTGGGCACCCACCCAGCAGTGGACAGAGCTGAGGAAGAGATACCTGTAGTCCTCACAAATCTTGAAATTGCCTCTTTACAGCTACGGAGTTTGCCACAGTGAAGTCCACCCTGAAGCATGGAAAAAGTGCTGGGCCGGACGGTATCCCACCAGAAGCCCCTAAAAACTGCGATCTCTACAACATCATACTGGAGATCTGCAACCAGGCTCTGATAGATAACATCAAGCCCGACATATGGTCCCTGTCTAACATCATCCCGGTTCCCAAATCTAGAGATTTGTGTAAGCCAGACAATTATCGTGGCATTAGCCTGACCTGTGTCATAGCGAAGATGTACAACCGCATGATACTAAACCGGATTAGGGACGCCATTGACCCACACCTGGGGGACAACCAAAATGGCTTCAGAAAGGGAAGGACCACTGTAGGCCAGATCCTGGCCTCAAGGAGTATCACTGAGGAGGTGAAGAAGAACAACTTGACAGCAGTGCTGTGTTTCATTGACTTCAAAAAGGCATTTGAATCAATAGACAGAGGCATAATGCTGAAAATCCTCAAGGCTTATGGGGTCCCCCCGAATCTACTCCGGGCCATAGAGGCCATGTACAAGGGCACAAGAGCCAAGGTGGTAACCCCAGATGGCATCAGCGAGGAGTTCAAAATCCTAGCAGGGGTGCAGCATAGCTCTGGACTACGCGCTCAGGAAAGCCATCAATGGGCGGGAGCAGGAGCTTGGCTTCACAATTACACCAAGGAAGTCTAGAAGAAGCCCTTCTGTAGCCCTGGCAGACCTAGACTACGCAGATGACATCTGCCTGGTGTCTGACCGCGTGGGGCAGGCACAGGAACTCCTGAACAGAGTGGAGGTGGAATGTGCTAAGCTTGGCCTCAGACTGAATGCAAAGAAGACTGAGGAAATCACCTATAACTTCCACATGGACCATCCGCCGATCAGATGGCAACGCTCTGCGAGAAGTCAATGACTTCAAATACTTGGGTTCCTGGGTGAACTCCACAGAACAGGACCTTAAGGTCAGGAAGGCACTAGCGTGGAGGGCCCTGAACGGTATGTCAAGAGTGTGGTGCTCGAATCTCCCTCGACACATAAAGCTGAACCTATTCCATGCCACTGTGGAGTCTGTCCTCCTGTATGGCTGTGAAAGCTGGACCCTGACACCCACCCTGCAGAAGTCCCTGGATGGGTGCTACACCAGAATGCTACGAGCTGTTCTGAATGTGGACCAGAACATCCACATTATCAACAAGGACCTGTACGGGCAGCTGCCAAGGCTCAGCAAGAAGGTAGCATCTAGGAGGATGAGGCTGGCCTGCCACTGCCACAGACATCGGGAGCTCCCGGCCAGCAGGCTGGTCCTATGGGAACCAACGCACGGGCATCGATCGCGAGGATGTTCAGCGCTAATGTATGTGGACATCTTGAAGCAGGATGCGGGAGCTGAAAGCTCTTCGGAGCTAGCCGGGTGTATGGAGAACCGGAAGGATTGGAGACTCCGATGGAAGCTCGTCTGAGGATGACCGAGAGAGACCGCAGTAGCAACAACAGCAACAGCAGCAGCAGCAACAGAAAACAACACCAGCAGCAACAACAGCAGAAGCAGCAACAGAACAATGACAGCAGCAACAACATCAACACCAGCAGTAACAATAGCAGCAGATACAGAAACAACAACAGCAGCAGCAACGGCAACACCAGCAGCAACAACAGAAACAACAACTGAAACAGCAGCAGCAAAGAAACAACGGAAACAACAACAGAAAATGCAGCAACAACAGAAACAACAGCAACAACAGAAAAAGCAGCAACAGCAGCAACAAAACAACAACAGAAACAGAAACAACATAAACAGAAGAAACAACTACAGCAGAAAGAACAGAAACAGCAACAAAAACAACAGCAGCAACAAATGAAACAACAACAGAAACAACAACAAAAGCAGCAGCAACAGAAACTACAACAACAGCAGCAACAACAGAAACAACAGCAAAAATAACTACAACAATAGCAGCAACAACAGCAGCAACAACTAGCGCTAGCCAAGCCAATTAGACATAATTAACGTCTGTTAATTACGGGTCAAGTTTTCATTCAAACCTCAGGAGGGAGATCCTTTTGACTCTCTCTCTCTCTGTCTCTCTGAAAAACAACCCCTTCTTATGATCTTATCACTGTAATTTCACAACAGAAACAACAACAGCAGCAGCAACAACAACAGCAGCAACAACAGAAACAACAATAACAGCAGAAACAACAACAACAGCAGCAACAACAGCAATAAAAGCAGCAACAACAGAAAAAACAACACAAACAACATCAGCAGCAGCAGCAACAGCAGCAGCGGCAACCACGGAATCAGACAGAAACAACAACAGAAACAGCAGCAACAACAGAAACAACTGAAACAACAGTAGAAACAGCAGCAGAAAATCTCTGCGCAATCCTAAGAACAGTCAGTGTGGAAAAAACAGATCTCACAGCATACAGAGCACACACACACACACAAATCTCTCAATATGGAAAACACCCACACACAAAAACAACAACAAAAGCAACTACAACGCACACATAAAGACGTCACTGGCACCGGAAGTGGTAGCTCTCACTGGAAACGGAAATTTCAACAGTGTGCACCATCTTATCTCAATCCAGTCAATCCAATTAGCGTCCGTAAATTACGGGTCAAGTTTTCATGCAAACCTCGGGAGGAAGATCCTTTTGACTCTCTCTCTCTGAAAGCACACCCTTCTTATGATCCCCTCACTGTAATCTCACAACAGAAACAACAACATAAACAACAACAGCAGCAACAACAGCAACAGCAAAACTAGCAGCAACAACAGAAACAACAAAAGAAACAACAGCAGCAGGAGCAACAGCGGAAACAGCAACAACAGCAACTGCAGCATTAACCTGAAATCTTACAACATAGAAAACACACACGCACACCCACAAAAACAACAAAAAAAGAAGGGATCTAAGAACAGGTGTGATGTGTTCAAACTTTTTTGTCCCAGTGAGAACACGTGCAGCCGCATTTTGGATTGACTGTGGCTACTGCACAGCTGATTTCAGGAGGCCAGTGAATAGGCCATTACAGTAGTCAAATCTACTCATTATGAATGCATGGATTCCTTTTTCAGAGTCTGCTTTTGACAGGAAGCCTCTTAAATGTGAAATGTTTTTTAGATGGTACGAGGCTGATTTTGTGATGTGATTGATATGGCTCTTAAAATTTAGATCACCGTCGATGATTACACCCAGATCTTTGGCTTCATTCTTGGTCTCCAGGGACAGAGAACAGAGATGAGCTGCAATTTTCTGTCTTTCAGCCTTTGCACCAAAGATGAGTATTTATTTTTTATCTTTTTTCAGTTGTAAAACGTTCTGTGACATCCATGCATTAATGGCATTAACACACTGAGCGAGGGAATGTATGGAGAGTAGGTCACCAGGAGATAGGGATATGTACAATTGTGAATCATCTGCATAATTATGGTAATTCAGTTTGTGTTTCTTTACAATATGTGCAAGTGGGAGCATATAGAGGTTAAACAATAATGGGCCCAGAATCGAACCTTGGTGCACTCCACATACAATATCCACTTTATTCGAGACCAAATCTCCAATAGACACAAAGAACTGCCTGTCCTGTAGGTAGGTTTTGAACCAGTTTAGACCCGGGGCAGATAGGCCGACCCATTTTTTTTAATGTCGCAAATAAAATCTGATGGTCAACAATGTCAAAGGCAGCAGAAGAACAGATAGTTGTTTAGCATCAGTGTTTATGTGCAGATCAGTTTTTTTATTTTTTTTTGCATCAGTGTTTATGTGCAGATCAATCTAGACACTGGGGTTTCACAAGCCAGTGTATCATCAGTGCCGGTCCCAAGCCAGATGAATAGAGAGGGTTGCGTCAGGAAGGGCATCTGCCGTAAAAACAATGCCAAACAACAACAACAAATCTGATTTTCATGCCGGATCGGTCGAGGCCCGGGCTAACAACGATCTGCCACTGGTGCTGTTAGCCAACAGGGTGCCAGTGGAAATTGTGCTACTGTTAGCTGAAGAAGAAAATAAGGGGGAAGGTGTGTTTGGAAACAGCAGGAGAGGAAAAAGTGTAGGAGAGTAGAGTTCAGCGTAGGAACTTTGAACGGTGGCACTATGAAGGGTAAAGAGAAGGAGCTGGCTGACATGATGGAGAGAAGGAAGGTAGATGTACTATGTGTACAAGAGACCATGTGGAAGGGGAGTAAGGCCAGGAGCATCTGAGCTGGGTACAAACTGTTCTACCATGGAGTGGATGGCAGGAGAAATGGGGTAGGGATAGTCTTGAAGGAAGAATATGTCAAGAATATTTCAGAGGTCTCTGAAGGGATCAGAGACCTAGGTGATGAGAAGGTGATGGGTAGGTATGGTGTCAAGAAGAGGAATGTGGAAGGACAGATGGTGGTAGATTTCGCCAAAAGGATGGAAATGGCTGCTGTGATTATGTATTTCAAGATGAGGGAGGAACACAGGGTGACATACAAGAGTGGAGGAAGGTGCACACAGGTGGACAACATCTTATGCAGGAGGTGCATTCTGAAAGAGATTAGTGACTGCAAAGTGATGGTAGGGGAGTGTGTTGCAAGGCAGCATCTGATGGTGGTCTGTAGGATGACTCTGGTGGCCACGAAGAGGAAGAGAGTGAAAGAAGATAAAATGGTGGAAGCTGAAAAAGGAGCGTTTCATGCAATTTAGGGAAGAGTTAAGGCAGGCAATAGGTGCGAATGAACAGTTACCAGATGACTGGGAAACTGCAGAAGTGGTGAGTGAGACGGCCAAGAAGGTACTCGGTGTATCATGCGGGAAGAGGAAGGAAGACAAGGACTCTTGGTGGTGGAATGAGGAAGTACAGGAGAGCATAGAGCAGAAAACATTGGCGCAAGAGAAATGGGATAGTCAGAGAGATGAAGAAAGTAGACAGAAGTACAAACTGATGCGGCGCAAGGCGAAGAGAGAAGTGGCAAAGACAAAGGAAAAGGCATACGACAAGTTGTATGAGAGGTTGGGCAGTAAGGAAGGAGAAAAGGACTTGTACCGATTAGCAAGACAAAGGGACCAAGCTGGAAAGGATGTACAGCAGGTAAGGGTGATGAAGGACAATGATAGGAATGTGCTGACTAGTGAGGAGAGTATGTGGAAAGGGGGAAGGAGTACTTTGAGGAGTTGATGAATGAAGAAAATGAGGGAGAGAAGAGTGGATGATGTGGGGATAGTGGATCAAGAAGTGACGCAAATTTGCAAGGATGAGGTGAGAACAGCATTAAAGAAGATAAATAGTGGAAAGGCAGTTGTCCAAGATGACATACCTGGGAAAGCATGTAAATGTTCAGGTGAGATGGCAGTGGCATTCCTAACGAGACTGTTTAACTCCTGGAAAAGAAGAGGATGCCGGAGGAGTGGAGAAGAAGTGTACTGGTCCCCATCTTCAAGGGAAGTATGCCTAATAAGAGAGACATACAGAGCTGTAGTAACTACAGCCACAGCATGAAGCTATGGGAAAGGCTAGAGGAGTATAGGTTAAGAGGAGAGGTTGGTTTCAGCGAGCAGCAGTATGGTTTCATGCCAGAAAAGAGAACTACAGATGCAATGTTTGCTTTAAGAATGCTGATGGAAAAGTACAGGGAAGGCCAGAGGGAGTTGCAATGCGTCTTTGTGGATTTAGAGAAAGCCTATGATACCGGTGCCGAGAGAGGAAGTGTGGTATTGCATGAGGAAGTCGGGGCTGGCAGAGAAGTACGTAAGAGTGGTACAGGATCTGTATGAGGGCAGTCAGACAGTAGTAAGGTGTGCAGTAGGCGTGACGCAGGCATTCAAAGTGGAGGTGGTACTGCATCAAGGATCAGCTCTGAGCCCTTTCTCGTTTGCAATGGTGATGAACAGGTTAACAGATGAAATCAGGGAGGAGTCTCCGTGGACTATGATGTTCGCGGATGACATTGTGATCAGTTGCGAGAGTAGGGAGCAGGTTGAGGAGAGCCCGGAGAAGTGGAGGCATGCATTAGAGAGAAGAGGAATGAAAGGAGTAAGACAGAATACATGTTCCTGATTGGGAGGGAGGGTGGCAAAAAGCTAAGAATGCAAGGAGTGGAGGCAGAGAAGGTGGATGAGTTCAAGTACTTGGGGTCGACCATCCAAAGCAGCGGAGAGTGCGGAAGATTGGTGAAGAGGGGAGTACAGGAAGGGTGGAGTGGGTGGAGAAGAGTGTCCAGAGTGATCTGTGACAGAAGGGTTCCAGCAAGAGTGAAGGGGAAGGTCTACAGGACGGCAGTGTGACCAGCTATGTTGTACAGTTTAGAGCTGGTAGCACTGACAAAAAGGCAGGTGGCTGTACTGGAGGTGGCAGAGTTGAGGATGTTGAGATTTGCACACATGCATTTGCACGTGTGGAGGAGAGATGAGAGTTATATTGGGAGAAGGATGCTGAGGATGGAGCTGCCAGGCAAGAGGATGGGAGGAGGTAGGCCAAAGGGAAGGTTTATGGATGTGGTCAGGAAGGATATGCAGGCGGTTAGTGTAAAGGAGGAAGATGCTCAGAACAGAAGGTATTGGAGGCAGATGATCCACTGTGGCGACGGCTAACGGGAGCAGCCGAAAGAAAAAGAAGAAGAAAGTTTATGTGCAGATCGTTCAGAACTTTAATAAGTGCTTTATCTGTGCTATGGCGAGGTCGAAAGCTAGATTGATAGGTGTCTAAAAGGATGTTTGAAGTTAGATAGTTGTTAAGCTGAAGGTAAACTTTTTTCAAGTATTTTCCTGAGGAATGGCAGGTTGGAAATGGACCTGTATGGCTGTGGCTGTGAGGGATGGGAGCATGCTGTGATCTCGCGAGAAGACGAGTAGTGAGTAGTGAGTGGAGACCCAACATGGCGGTGCCCTGCTACACTAACTAATACACCGGCAGTTCCACCTCAGACAAAATAACAAAGAAAATTGCAAATAATATTTATATATAAATAAAAAAAGGGAACACTGCGCGAAACCAAAGTGGAGAATTTTTTTTATAATGCATACGTGATGAAAGATGACTAGGACCGCAATAATCCCGCGAAAAGGAGGAAGACCGACTCAGCAACAGACACAGACGATCTCATACCGGGTGCTGTAGAGGTGAGTGTCTTGGATGAGATTAACAAGAAGCTGGACATGCTTTTTCCACTTCTCCGAGACATAACCGAGATCAAAGTCAGTCTTGATTTCCTGCCCCGCACGGTCGGCAAGATGCAAAAAGACAACGCGGATGTAAAAACCTCCACGAAGCATCTCACAGCGGAGATGGAAGTTGTAAAAAAATAAAATAAAATGATGAAAGAGACTATCCTGGATATACAATCCAGAAGTATGCGGGACAACCTCATCTTTTCTGGGATCCCAGAGAACAACACCGAGTCCCCAGAAAATATGGTGAAAGACTGTCCGCGCTGCCCTGAAATTCCCGATGAACACCATGAAGGAGATCACCTTTCACCGCGTTCGACTGGGACACCGCGTGGGGAACCATTCCCGCTCCATCATTGGTAAGTTTTAATACTTCAAGCACAAGGAGCTGGTTAAAAGCAAAGGACGGGAGCTGAAAGGAACCACGCTTGGTATGAACGATTAATTCCCCCGGGAGATCAACGATTAACGGAAAGTGCTGTATCCTGTCCTGAAGGAGAAACGGTAGAAGGGTAAATGTGTATCGGTGGTGGTTGATAAACTATATCTAGATGGTCTGTAATACCGAGACTCCTCCACCACACCCTGGTTATTTTGAGCATTATGTATGCACTGTATTCTTGTAATTCTGGTTATTTTACACTGCAAGATGAGGAATAGGCATGCTATCTACAGTATGTCAGGATTTAAAATATCGCTCACTCTCATCTCACCTTCCTTATTCCTCCCTAATCCTTCCCTCCTTACTTCTCCTATCACTCTCACTCTATAATGTCTCTCACTTTATGTATGTCCAATCCGGCAATGTTCTGTGTTCATCGTTGTCTACTTGTCATTTGTTTGTGTAGTTATGTATCCATACAAACTTCCGACAATACTATGGCAGTGAAAAGGAATGTAAAGGAGGAAATCCCAAACTTATCTATGGGAAAGCATGGGAACAATAGTATAGCTTTTGCCTTGGATGCACTGTGCCATCAACCCCTAACTAGCTTCAATGACACCCATTAAGTTTGTTAGTTGGAATGTGAGAGGCTTGGGCTCATCTGTAAAACGTAGCAAAATCCTAACTCACCTCACCAAGGTGATCCCCAGCTTCTGTCTACTGCTAGAAACCCACCTCACTGCATCTGAGCATATTTAGAGACTTTTATCATAACCTATATCACTCGTATAATGAATCGAATATATCAAACATTCACTCATTCCTTGATGATATTGACCTTCCTAAACTTTCGACGGAGCAGGCTACCACGTTATATCAACCACTTACTCTTGAAGAACTCAGGAAAGCGCTCTTCTCTATGCCCGACAATAAATCACCTGGATCAGATGGCTACCCAGTGGAATTTTCTAAACACTTCTGGTCACTTATCTCACCATTATTCATCAGAATGGTTACAGAGGTCATGTCAACCTCCACCATGCCTCCACACGAATACTGCTCTCATTTTGGTTTTGCTCCAACCCAATAAGGACCCAACCCTCACGTCCAGTTATAGACCCATAAGCCTTATTAATTGCAAGCCAAAGATTAAAAGTAAAACACTAACCAACTGAATTGAAAAAGTAATTCCATTTATAATTCACCCAGACCAAACAGGCTTTGTCAATGGCAAACACTCATCCAGCAATATGCGTTGTTTATGCGTCTGATCAGCATATCTCAAAGGAACAACTTAAATACAAATGTTGCCTATTTGGATGCCGAAAAAGCATTTGACAGAGTTAATTGGACATATCTCAAAGTAAAACAAATTTGTCTTTGGAGAGTCACTCATTCAATGGATCAGAATCCTCTACAATGCTTCATCTGCTTCTGTCATCACCAATGGTTACACTTCACCGCGTTTCACTCTACAATGCGGCACAAGACAAGGATGTCCGCTCTCCCCTTAACTATTCGCCATCTTTATTGACCCCCTCGCGGCGGCTATCCGTCCAAACAGTAATATTGTAGGCATACAATGTCACGACCAGAACTGGGAGGGACCCAAATGCAGGACACAGGGAGACGGGAGGCAGGCAAGGGATGTTTATTAGCCAGGGCGGTGGAGCTGGCCGGGGGGACCCGGTCGGGTGGGGATGGAGCAGGGCAGGGCAGGGATGATGATGACCAGGAGATGGAGTCCAGGATCCGGGTGGAGAGACGGGGAACCAGGCTGGATGGAGATGGACGGAGAGCCTTGGTCGACGAGCGGAGACAGGCAGGTAAACCGGGCTGGCTGGACTTGGAGAGACAGACTGGGTAGACGAGAGGAGACAAGCGGGTAAGGAGAGACAACAAGACATAAACTAGGAACTAGGAACTAGGAATAGGCACTTGGAAGGGAGCCAATAGCGATACAACTCAGGGAAAGCTAGTTGACAGTCTGGCAAGGAATGGCTAGGAAGCTGGGGCTAAATACTGTGCAGGTAATTGATCCCAGGTGTGTGCAATTGGGTTTGAGTAGGGAGCTGCAGATGGGGCAAGGGCGGCCTCTAGTGGCGCTGGGAGGCCGTGGGCCTAAAATACAAACAGGAAACTCTGTTCAAAAAATCAGTTCAGTCTTGTTGTGCATACGAAACCCAATATCATCCCTAACGGAGGTGTTCAATCTTTTATCTAAATTCTCAGCTATCTCAGACTATTTAATAAATTGGACTAAAACCACAGTTTAACCACTCAGTGGCGGGGACTGTAATGCTGCAACCCAGAAACTTCACTTAACCATCACAACGGGCAATATTAGATACCTTGGTATTGATATCTCCAGCAATCTATCAGATTTGTTTCCCCTTAACTTCACTCCATTGCTCAAATCCATTGAAGAAGACCTCATTCAATGGAACAACCTACCCATCTCACAAATTGGTAGGATAGGAGCCGTGAAAATTAATATACTTCCAAAAATAAACTATGTATTTTCAATGACCCCAGTGCAACCAACAGTACATTGGTTTAATACTCTCGACTCAATAGTCAACTAATTTTATTGGAAATAGAAAACCGAGAATTAAACTGGCAACACTACAGAAATATAAAGACTGTGGAGGCCTAGCAGCCCCAAACTTTAGATACTACTATCTAGCAAACCATCTTCAATTTATAATTAAATGGATACAACCAGAGCAACAATTGGCCCATGGATGGCGGGACATTGAACAATCTGAATTTCAGGAGTTATCATTATCCGATCTCCCATTCCTTACTGAATCTATAAGGAAACATAATTGCTTTAAAAACCCATTTATCACAACAACTCTGTCAGCCTGGTGGAAATTCCTCAAACTCAGTGGTCACACTCTATCTCCAAACAAATTCACGCCAATCTGGCACAAACCAGATTTCCTGGTTAAAAACAGATTAATAATCTTTAGCTCTTGGAAAAAACAAGATTATACCCAAAGGTATAATATCGGTGGCGACGGATTCCTTCAATTCCGTCAATTACAGCAGTCTCTAAAATTTAAAATCAAATTGACGAACAACATCCTACAACAACCTCAAATGATTGAACATCTCACTCATATCGGTCACTTGAAAAATCCCTTTTCCAGAATATACAAACTTTGTGTTTGGAGGGAGATGACGTACCACAGCACACAGGTACCACATCTGATGAGACGCAGGAGGAGCAGGTCCAGGAAGCACCCCATAGAGCACAAAGCCTCCATGTGGCACAACCAGCTCACCCAAGTATCTCTCTGGGGAATGTTCGAATCAAGTGGCCACAGGCCTACAAGACAACAGTTTGGGAGCAGTTTGACGAGGATGTCGACAAGGTGCTTGAAGCATCTGTGAAGGGAGATGTGGATTAGAGGCTGCAAGCAATGACGACCATCATCTGACAATCTACAGTGCCAAGACTGTTGTGTAAGTGTATTAACTGCTTTGTATCTGTTATCTAGTATTGTACTGTTGTAACTTAGGACTTCTGGTTTCACTCTGAACCCATCTACTGTATTTGGCACATCCTTTGTATCAAGTTGGTTTCAGTTAGGAACTGTTATCTGCTGTTAATTGCTGAGCCATCTGTGTGACTTCAAGACACTCCCCCTAATCTGTAAGCCTTTGTCTAAACAGGACCTGGGCATGCCATTTTCACTGAGCAGGCCCTTATATGCTTCACTGCAGTCTTGAGCACTTGAGACAAGCAACAGTGCCAAGACTGTTGTGAAAGTGTATTTACTGCTTTGTATCTGTTATCTAGTATTGTATTGTTGTAACTTAGGACTGCTGGTTTCACTCTAAACCCATCACTGTCAATTGCTTTGCCATCAACAAAGGGTGTGACTTCTAGACAACCCCCCAAATCGGTAGGTCCTTGTTTTTGTGTGGGTGTGCCTTCAGCCGGATGCAATCAGTACAAGCACGAGAACAGCAGACTTCAATCAGCGGTCATGCTACATTCACGGGACTGTTACTAAAGTGTCAGCAAAGCGCCAGCCCTGTGTGCAGCCTTTCTCGTGTGAAGACGGTATTGTGTAAAGACTTGCAAGTCTACCTGTGCAAGGACACCGAACAAGGCAAACCTGTCTTGTTTTGACACCTCATACACAATGTGCGCCTACCTAATTTCTATAATTTTAAGGTCACACAGAAAACCTTGTTATAACAAACGCAGATGCAATCTTGGTCACCTCAGGTCTCTGCAGCAAACATCATCTGCAAAGACCTCCTTCTCTGTTGCCTTGTGGAACTGTCCATCTGCAGTTAACAAGGCCGACTTTATTTCTGGTTATGCTAACCACCTCTCCTTGGAGCTCCTTGCTCTCACTGAGACTTGGATAAAACCTGAAAATAGTGCAACCCCAGCTGTGCTTTCCACAAACTACTCATTCTCCCACACCTTCCGACCATCTGGCCGTGGTGGTGGGACCGGCTTGCTAATTTCCAACACATGGAAATTTAATCCACTGCTGCCTTAAAACAACTTTGTCTCCTTTGAATATCATGCCATCTTGGTGACTGCTCTGGTAAAAGCCTATGTGGTGGTCATCTACCGTCCACCAGGACAACTAGGTGACTTCCTACATGAGCTTGACACCCTGCTGTCATCAATTCCTGAGCAAGAGTGTCCCATGCTCGTCCTCGGTGACATGAACATCCACTTGGACAGTGCGAGCTGAGTTGACTTCCTGTCTTTGGTTCGCTCATTCGACCTAAGACAGGTCCCGACTCCACCGCCTCACGAGGCTGGCAAAGAGCTGGATCTCATTTTTGCTCGGAGCTGCACCACAGACAACCTAATGGTCACCCATCTCCATCTCTCAGACCACTTTTTCATCCGCGTCGATGTTCAGCTTCCAGAACAACCCTCTACCTCCCCACCCATGGTTTCCATCCGCCGCAATCACAGCAACCTGTCTCCCACCCACTTCTCCTCTGTGCTCTCCTCTTCTCTTCCGCCTCACGGCACTTTCTCCTCTCTACAGGTTAATGATGCCACAGATTTTCTCTGCACTACCTTGAGCTCATGTCTGGAGAGCCTGTGTTCACTATCTACCAGATCTGCTCGATCAACCCAGTCGCACCCGTGGCTGAGGGATACCCTTCGGACATCGCGCACTGACGTCAGAGCAGCCGAGAGTAAATGGCACAAATCAGAAGCGACTGAAGTACTTGCAAGCTACCAGACACTGCTGTCCTCCTTCTCTTCCAGCATCACTGCTGCTAAGATGGCTTTCTTCAACGACAGGATCAACGGTGCCACGGACACACGTAAGTTATTCTCCATCTTTAAGTCTCTGCTCTACCCTCCTCCAGCTACCAACCTCACTGCTGATAGCTTTGCCTCCTTTTTTACTGACAAAGTGGCAGCTATCAGCAGCCAATTCTCCAAACAACTAACTCACAACCTGTCTACTCCGGCTCAAGGCTCATTGTTCCCTGGTTTTTACCCTCTCGCTGAGAGTGAGGTATCTAGACTACTAACATGTAGCCGTCCTACTACCTGTCCACTAGATCCGATCCCATCTAACCTCCGTCAAGCCATATCACTGATTGTCACCCCGACAATCACACATTTCATTAATTCCTCCCTCACTTCTGGAACATTACTCTCTGCTTTCATAGTGGCTAGGGTAGAACCACTGCTCAAAAAACCTTCACTCGATCCCACTTGAGTGGAAAACTATCGGCCAGTCTCACTCCTCCCATTCCTTTCCAAAACCATTGAGAGGGTGGTCTCTAGACAGGTTACAGAATTCCTGTCAAGAAACCACCTTCTTGATCCACTTCAATCTGGCTTCAAAAGCGGACACTCCACTGAAACAGCCCTGTTGTCTGTGACGGAGGCCTTAAAAACTGCTAGAGCTGCTGCCCAATCCTCGGTTCTCATTCTGCTCGACTTATCAGCTGCTTTTGACACCGTCAATCACAGCTTTCTCCTGTCCATACTCTCAAATATGGGCATCTCTGGCAGTACACTTTCGTGGTTCGAATCTTACCTCACTGGGTGCTGTTGAGTGTGATATGGCAAGGCCAGTTGTCTGTGCCTCACCACCTCACCACAAGGGTGCCCCAAGGCTCTGTGCTGCAACCTCTCCTCTTTGCCATATATGCCACCTTGCTGGGCCCGATCATCCGCTCGCATGTTTTTTTTTCATATCACTGCTATGCGGATGATACTCAACTCTATCTGTCTTTTCTGCCTGATGACCCCACTGTCTCGACGCAGATCTCAGATTGCCTCGCTGACATATCCACGTGGATGAAGGATAACCATCCTCAACTAAAGCTGGCAAAAACGGAACTGTTGGCCTTCCCGGCCAAACAAGGTATTTATCAAAACATTGATATCAAAATTGACTCTTTATCTCTTGCTCCTACCAAGGCTGCAAGGAATCGAGGTGTCATTATCGATGTTCAACTGACATTCTCAGGCCATTTTGCCGCCGTCTCTTGGTCGTGCCACTTCGCACTATTCAACATCCGAAAAGTCAGGCCGTCCCTGACCTAATATGCCACTCAACTGCTGGTACAAACCTTAGTGATTTCCCGCCTCGACTACTGCAACGTGCTCCCGCTTGTGCGGTGAAGCCACTGCAGATGATACAGATTGCGACAGTGCAACTGGTGCTCAATTAGCCAAAGAGGGCATCAGTTACTCCGCTGCTTATCGAGCTCCACTGGTTACCTGTAGCCGCTCGCATCAAGTTCAAGTCTCTAATGCTTGCCTACGGATTGATTGTTGGGAATTCTCCCACTTACTTAAATGCTCTTGTAAGAGCACATGTTAACCCCCGGATGCTGCATTCATCAAATGAGCGTCGCCTGGCTCTGCCGGCTGCACAACCATGGCAATCCAGGCTATTCTCATTTGTAGTTCCACATTGGTGGAACGATCTGCCAAAAACCACCAGAGCAGGGGCCTCCCTCTTTGTCTTTAAGAAGCACTTGAAGACCCAGCTCTTCAGAGAGCACCTCCTCTCGTAACTTACAATTAGTTAGCACTACTAAGCAGTATTTATTTTTTGTTCAACTAATGTTTCCATTGCAATGTAGCTTGAATGTTATTCTCCCTTGTAAGTCGCTTTGGATAAAAGTGTCTGCTAAATGACTAAATGTAAATTTAAATGATCAGTCTTGCCCGGGAGAGTTTCGGTGGAGAGGAGAAGAGACCTGCTCAGACACCTTACACCATGAACCAGAGGGCAGTGAAGATCCACAAGATCGGACAGGAGCTTAAGTCCCTCAAGAAGAGGCACAATGAAGCCAGCGAGGAGCAGCGCCCCTCTTTGGCAGAGTTGCGCGACATCTAGAGGAAGAGGCTGAATACTCTGTGTAGAGCAGAATGGCATCGAAGGCGCCAGAAAGGAGAGAGCCAGGAAGCGTGCTTGGTTCATAGCCAATCCCTTTGGCTTCACTAAATCGTTGCTGTGGCAGAAGCGAGATGGCAGGGAACTCGGGGCTTTCCTGCAGCCGTAGGGTGTCTACAGGGCTGCGGAGTTCGATGGGGCTTCGGGGCCCCTTCCGCTGCTTGGAGGCGCCGCGACATAATACCGACCTTCTACACCAGTACCAATGGGGATAAGTCATGTACAATCACCAATGGACATCTTACACACACACACACACACACACACACACACACACACACACACACACACACACACACAAACACACACACAAACACATACAGGCGGTCACACCACCACACCTGCTTCGAGTGCACCTCTCCTTTCACCTCTCCGCTCCTCTCCTTTCCTCCCTCATTTACTGCCATAATTATGACAGGAAGAGGCCACGTGACCAGTTGTAGTTCCAGTTTTCCTGGACCTAATTCATTGTTTTTCAATACATGTTGTCATCCAATGTTTATGTTTTTGTGTAAATGTTGTTTGTTTCTATGTTTATTTGTCTCACCCGTGGTGATTCTCCCCCTCTTGGAGTAGTGATCAGTTGTTTATAGACCAAAACATGATAAATAGTTCTCCAAAGAGAGGGGTGGGTGGTGGTTCTCTATAAGCAAAAACTGTGCTCTCGTCATTCTACAGTTCATCTACAGGACGATTTATTAAGAATTAATAAAGAGTTGCATTGCAGGTTGAGAAGTTGAACTCCACTTGCAGACTAACTCTGTCCTGGATGCAATGGCATACAAATACTCTGTATGTATGACCAGCAGGCTGACAGCACAGGTAAAAAAAATAAAAAATAAAAAAAGGAAATGGGCCTGTAGTTGGCAATAACTGTTGCATCGAGATTGCTCTTCTTCAGGAGTGGTTTAATGACAGCTGTTTTAAATGCTGCAGGAAATACACCTGATTGAAGAGAGCCAATTCAAATTTCTAATACCTCATGTGCTAGGCAGTTAAAAACAATATTTAAAATGTGGTATGGAGAGGGTCCAGGCAGCAGGTGGATGACCTGAGCTGACCAACAATATCGTCCAGTCTTTTTAAGTCTAAGGGCATGAAGTGAGACATGGCAGCAGTCATATTACTGGAGAACTGAAGGGTAGGTTCATTTCTGGATGTTGAGGCACTAATATTCTGTCTGATAGCTATAATTTTCTGGGGGTTGCTCAGACAAAAAATCTAGTGAACTAATGAACAACAGGATTTTTTGTCTGAGCTACCCCCAGACATGGCGGAAAGGTGCAGGAAAGCTTTCACAACACTGTAAGAACAACCAACCCCACTCAAAATCAGTCCAAGCTTCTGGAGAGGACTGAAATCAGGGAACTTTCTGTTGTCATGATGCTGTTGCAGGTCACTGCCAATGCAGGTCAGAAAATTGTGACCTTGATAGACCTTGCATCCGATACTAATTACATTACCCATAGAGCTGCTGACAGACTGAGGTTACAGAGTGAGTAGGTGACCTTAGTTGTACTCGGCGTGGGTGGGATGACCATGAAGGGGAACACACAAAGATACCTCCTCAGAGTCAGGATCAAGACGCCTAAAGGCAGAGAGGAAGCCCACCAACTTGCCTATGGACTAGAGGAGATTGCCAAGGTACACAAGGTCATTTAGCCTGAAAAAATGTAAGAAGTTCTTCCCGAAGGTTGAACTGGAGTAGTTGAGGAGGCCAAAATAAATCGAGCTTCACATTAGCCACAGGGAGGGAAGACTTGCTCCACAAAGGGTGAGAGTGGTTGGAGACCTCGTCTTGTGGGAGAGTCCATTGGAGAAAACAGTGGGTGGAGCTCACCCCAATCTGTTTGAGGATGTGAAGGTCGTAGCACACGAGTCAAAAACCCACTTTGCTCGCTCCATGAGAGCAGCTGCTGTCAAATTTGAGGAGGTTATCGGAGACCTAAAGACTGAATGTGCCTTAAATCAGAACATAGATGTGGCCAATGAAAAGTTTACGGCTGCTACAAACCATGAGTTTTTTGAATGGTGGAAGTGGGAGAGCATTGGTGCAGCCTGCGAGACCAAGTGTGCAGGGTCTCAGTGTGGAAATTGCCACCCTGGAGGAAAGGTAATGACCCTGGCAGAGGAAAAATAACTTGAAATTATAAAGGAGGGACTTACCTATGTCAAAGAGGATGCTCACATAAAATCAGTAGTAAAGGCCACAGAAAAACAACTGGAGAGAGAGCCAGAGTGGAAAGCTGCATACACAACCCAAGCCCATGACATGGTTGAGCGAGGTGCAGCCATGGAGCTCACGGAATCAAGAGGGACTGGAAAGGGCCAGTTTGGTACATAAGCCAACTCGTGGCACCAAACCCACATTCTGTGACACAGCAGAATGGTATGGAACAGCAGCCAGAAGTTCAAGGGACTGAGTATGAACGGAATTCTGCTGAAAGGCCCAGGGGTACTCAACCCAATCAGAGCTGTTTTACTGAGGTTCAGAAGAGGAGTGCTCGCAGCCATTGTTGACATAGAAAGATGTATAATTCAGTGTGGCTGGAGGAACCTGAAATGCACTTGCACAGATTTCTCTGGAGGGACAAACATGAGGAAGAAATAAGAGAGTATGCAATCAACCGAGTCAACATGGGAGACAGACAAGCTGGGTGCATTGCACAGCTCCCTATGAGGGAGACAGCTCAGCTATCATTCTTTGCTCACCTTGGGGAGGAACGCAGGGTTCTTGAAGAGGATAGTTATGTGAATGACATCCTCACCTCCCATAACAGCCTGGAGGAACTGGACAAAATTACAGAAGGAGTGGAGGAAAGTTTAAGAGCTGGAGGCTTCTTGATCCGATCAGGGCAAAGTGGGAGGCAAACAACTGCAGAAGAAGTCCTGAAAAAGGGAGGAACCATGGAGCTAAGGAGGATCATCGTTCTACCAAATCAGATGAGAGATAAAGACGACAAAGCTCTGGGTGTTGGATACCAAGTGGAAGAGGACAAGCTTCACTTGTTGACATCAATCAACTTTTCCAAAAGGAGAAAAAAAAACAATGGTGGGTAAAGATTTTCTCAAAGAGGAGGTTGGACCTGAAACACCTGACCCACTGACCAGAACGGGCTGCTGAGTCAAGTAGCTGGACTTTATGACCAGACCGGCTTAGAAACACCTACCAAACAGAAGGGGGCGATCCTTGTAAGAAAGGCATTCCAGGAAGCAGGGGGTGGGAAGCTAAGGAATTGAGATCCGATTCATTGAATCCAAAGCTAAGCTAACACCACTGGACCAGAAAGGGGATGCAATCAAGGCTGAGCTCTGTGGTGCGGTCTTTGCAGCCAGGCTCAAGAAGTATTTTGAGAAGCATGGAGGAATGAAAGTGGAGCCGTGGATTCATCTTGTCGACAGTCAAACAGTTCTGGGAGCCATCCAAAGAGAAAGCTATGGGTACCAAACCTTTTTTGCAAACCGTGTGGGTGAAATTCATAAGGCTGGAATGGTGGAAGACTGGTGGTGGATCCCTGGAGAACTAAATGTTGCTGACGTCATGACAAGAGGGTGCTCTGCTGAAGAACTGAATAAGGATTCCACATGGCAAAATGGACCAGAGTTTCTGAGGTGGCCAGTGGAGGAGTGGCCTAAAAAATCAGCCAGAGAGGTTGCAGCACAAGCCAGAGAAAGTGTGAATAAGCTCCAGAGTAAAGCTTTCACAGTAGTAGTAGCCAGAGCCCAAGCAAAACAAAACAGTCAAGGACCACCACCTTCAGTCTTCACAGGCAAGCTTGAAGGAGTAGATTCAAAAGGAAGTAGACCCAAATACCAGAGCAGGAAGGACACCTGCTGACACTAAAGGAACGTGAAGATGACCTCAGACACCTCTTTCTCGCTGCCCAAAAAAGTGCCACTTTTCCAGACACAGCTTTAAATTGGCTAGTAGTTTACAGAGAAGTGGGCCCTGGACTCTTAGTCTGTGGTGGCAGAATCCAGATGTTCAATGAAGAAAAAACTGCTGTTCCCATTGAAGCATGAAGCATGGTTGTCTACACTGGTAGCACGGGAGTCCCACAAAGTCAACCATGAAGGCAAAGCTGGAACTCTTCTAAGGATCACTATCAGGCGATAGTGGAGCCGCCCCTTGCGGTCGTCTGCGCCGGCGCTCCGGTCGACTTTTATTTATTTATTTTTTCAGTTTTTTATCATAATCCGCCAAAAAAGCATCGGCAGTTATCTCTTACGGCTGCGATGCACTCGTGGATATAAAAACTTCTAACTTTGGGACTTTTTATCACTTTATCATTTTTATCAAGTGCCTCCGCAGTCATACAGCGAGAACAGAGAGACTGAGACAGAGTTTTTTTCCTGCAAGCCATAAGAACTGTCAATGCTGACCTCACCAGGGGTCCTCACTGAGACACACACATAGGCTCCACTACCTTCTGTACTGTATGTAGCATACTGTACCACATACTGTGTCACTGTTCTGGGTTGTTCGGTGTTACCGTATTGCTGCGCCATTCTGTTGTATACTGTGCTGTATTATCCCACAAACACTACCTCCCTTTATTCACATGCCACTTTAATGCACATATCTGTATTTACATAATTGCCTATCCCATATACGTAAGCCTATTCCCTTTATCTTTTCCATTTTATTTTATTTTATTTCATTTAATTCTATATATTTTTATTTTATTCTATAAGTATTCGACTTACTGTATTATGTTTTAGGAATCAGTTAGTTGGTCTAGTAGAAAGACATTTTCTTAGGTAGCTACTGTGTTCAGTCTAGGACATATTGTCAACAATGGGTGTGTTGCATTAACATTTTACTGCCTACATGTATGAGAGTATGTATATGTATGTGACGAATAAACCTCTTGAATCTTGAATCTTGAATCTTGATTAGGAAAAGTGCCTGGGTGGTAAAAGGTCGAAAACTCGTGAAGAGAGTGGTTGGACAACTGTGTGGCCTGCAGGAAAGCCATAGCAAAGCGATGTCAACAAATTATGATTTACCTTCCGCCTGAGAGAGTGAGCCCAGCCAACCCATTTGAGTTCCCAACTATGGACTTGTTTGGGACTTACAAGGTAAAGAATAAGGTGAGGAAAAGAGTCATGTTTTAAAGTCTGGGGCATTGTGTTCTGCTAAATGGCTTCAAGGGGCATACACACTGATCTCGTCAGCGACCAGTCTTCTGAAGGGTTTCTGCTTACGTATCAGAGGTTCACTTCCCTCAGAGGACACCCCAGGAAGCTGTGGTCACATCCCGGCACAAATCTTGTGGGGGAAAAGCCTGCACTTGAGGAGTTTCACAGATTTCTGGGTAAAATGAACAAGCCTGAGCTTGAGGAAGAAGCTTCAAAAAGTGGAACCGAGTGGTCTTGGAAGATCCACCCAGCACACAGGAATGGAGCAGCAGAAGTAGCAGTCCGCCTAGTGAACTGGGCCTAAACAGCATCAGTGGTGATGGGTTCTTCACGTGGGGTGAATTCCAGACATTCCACTTTATGGAATGTCTGGCAAAACTGGTGAATGAAAGCCCTATTGATGCGAGAGTACAGAGCCAGGACAACTGTGTGGGGTTCATCAGCCCCAATTCACTTCTGTTGGGACGAGCCAGCCCGACAGGGGACCCAGGAGACTTTCAGTTTGAGAGCTACCCATACAAGAGACTCCAAAGGATCCAAGGCGAGGTGAACAGATTTTGGAAGAGATGGTGCCAGTTAACAGGTCCGTACCTGTTCATAAGGAATAAATGGCACACGAAGGAGCGGAATGTCTCTGTGGGAGATGTGGTTTGGCTGGCTGACCAAAACTTATTGAGGAGTCAGTGTAGGTTGGGCAGAGTGGTCAATGTCAACCCTGACAAGAAAGGCGTCGTGAGAGATGTAAATTTAAGGACCTTTCCCAGCTACCCTGTCCCAGTCAAAAGCCTAACCTCAAAGAAGGCATCGGTTGGACACGGAAGGAAACCCTCAGCTAAGATTCCTGCTACAATCCTGCACAGGGACGTCAGACGCTTGGTGGTCCTATTCCCTATTGAAGAACAAAAAGAAAATTGAAACACTGTCATGACCTCCTTGGGTTCAAAAACCAGGAGCTCAAGTGGGAGGTGTTAAGTTATGATTGGTTTTGTTTTATTTTATTATTTTTCTCCCACTTTTCTCTCATATTTAGTCAGTCTAGTCCTAAGTTATAATAATGATAATAATATTGAAGCAGTGCAAGAAGGCAGCATCGAGCCTGTTTTGTTTAACGGGGTCAGGTTGAAAACTTTCAGATTTAAACATTGTTCATGTTGTTTAAAGTTTTGATAAATAGTATTTAAACGAGCCATAAAGAGTAACATGCTAAACAGTTTAAATGTCCTTAAAATAATAAATGTAATATTAATAATTTTAAAAAAATTATGTCGTAATGATAATAAGTAATCAATGATAAATGTATATTTGGAGAATATGTACAGTGACAGATTGAATATATAAAAAATAATGCCCTTCCAACCTGATTTAATTTACATTATTTTAAGAGAGGGAAGGGAAGAATTGATGACCATTTCATGTTGACTCACAGGAAACTGTTATCTTTTGTTTCTTTTATTTTTAGGTTATCAACCTAACATTCCTGATTAGATGATTCACTAATTAAAGAAGGGGAAAAAGTGTGGAGTTGTCCAGTGTCCTCTATTGGTTTCTGTGCCGAGTCGAGTTTAGGCAGGTATTGAAAGTGGGGGAAAAAAACCCAAATAACTCGACACTGAAAAATGTAGCAAACTCCCATTTTTCAGTGGAGAGCATTTCCGACAGGGTTGTAGATGATGGATCAATAAGTCGATCAACAGTGGAGAAGAGCACCTTACTATTGTTGATATTTTCATTAATGATTTAGAGAAGAAAGACTGTCTGGCCTGTTTAATTTCTATTTTGTATTGATTGAGTCTATCCTTGTAAATTTCATGATGAACCTGATGTTTTGTCTTTCTCCATATTCGTTCTGCCTGGCGACACCCTCTTAAGCTACCTAACAACCGCTTAATTTCTCCAGGGGGCTTTTTGTTTTTCTACATTTTTAGTTTTAACAGGTGCAATGTTATCAATGATATTTTGGAGTTTAAGTTGTTTACAGGATCCTAAGTTGATGATGCCATGAACAGCGGAAACTCATTTTCAATTATCTTAAAGGTTTCAATGGTATTATTGTAAATGATATGTTATTGAATTGATTGTTGAATTGTTCGGGAACCCCTCTGTTGTCCAAGAAGAGCAGACACCTCAAAGAATATGCAACGGTGATCTGAAATTGCAACATCCATGACACAGGAGACAGTGATATTAAGTCCTTTTCATAAGTCCAGAGTATGCCCCTTATTGTGGGTGGGTCCAGAAACATGCTGAGTAAGGTCAAATGCCTCCAATAGGCTAATGAAGTGTTGAGCATCTGGGTCTATTTGATTGTCAACATGAATATTAAAATCACCTGAGATAATTACACAATCACTATCAGCGGAGACCTTGGTCTGTAGCTCGGAGAATTTATCAAGAAAGCCATATTTGGATTTTGATGGCCTTAAGACAGCGATGATTAGAATTGAAGCACTGCAATTTATAGATATAGCAAGGTGTTCAAAAGACGTTAATTCTCTGAGGAGGATTTCCTTGAAGGTATAGATATAAGAGAAGACAGTAGTTATTCCATTGCCTCTCTTATCAGCTCAAGTGGTTAGGATGAACTTGAAATTAGGAGGTTCTGTTTCAATGAGTGCGACTGTGCCATTTCTATCCAGCAGGTCTCAGTCAGTAGAAAGAAATTCAGGTTATGGGTACTTATAAGCTCATAAACTGAAAATGACTTGTTAGTTCGTGACCTAACGTTTAATTGAGCCATTTTTTATTGTTCTGGGTGCATGGCTTTGTGGGGGATTGATAGTTGGAGTCCGAACCGGTAGTAAATTATTTAGATTCCTGTATGTTACAGGAAAGTTATGTGGAATTTGTGGACAGGAATTTGTAAAGCAGAGTGACAGTCATCAATGTCAGTGGAGAGTGGATCGGACTCATCAAACATCAGCAGTGAACAGAGGACTTTCGGCGTAAGTTCCATGTTCAAGTTGAGAAGTTGATCTGTGAAAGTTTGGATGTACTCCATGTCTGAAGACGTTTGGACGGTTGAAGAAGGTGCCAAAGTTGTCCACAAACGGTATGTTCAGGGAGCAGCAGTATCCCTTGAGCCATCTGTGTAGCTGAAGGACACGTGTGAATTTTACATCTCAAAGGCTGGGGCAGGGCGGAGACGATGAACCGGCGGTCCGACTGTAGAAGACAGTCAATTTGCTTTGTAGAGTCCTCTTCGTTTTCCGTCCGCATATATTCATTTGGGTTTACTGTGGCCTCTGTGGCTCCGCCTGACACGCCTCTTCCCTTACCATTTTGGACTTCAAGCAAGCAAAACTTTATTTATATTGCACATTTTATTTGGCATAGAATGCAGTGTGTTGCAGACAAGAAAAAATAATGCATATATTACATGTGTACATAGATGCATGAATACACACACATACGCTTTACCGCTGGAGCCGCCGCGCGGTTGGGGATGGCGTGGTCGGCGTTAAGTTGTAGAAGCTGTCCGTGGAAAAGTGTCTCACACATACATGCCTGTTGCTGGTCTGCGTGCCCTTCTTCAACTAAATCCATGCCTCAACTCATTAATCGTTCAACTGATTGCGCATTTTGTGATCATTGGCATCGGCCGATTCCTGCGCTTACACGGCCGATAAACAAAAAAATGTCTGCAGACTAGTGTTGTACATATTGATTCTGAATATTTGAAACCATTTCAATACTCATTTTCCTCACTATCGGTATACTGGTAGCAGCTGCGCTTTCTCGCTCTCTCTTCTCTTAAACCATGAGTTGGCACACACGGCTGCAGTGCCCACATAGCCCCGCCCCCCCTGTTGCTATGTATGTGACAAATAATCACTTGAACTTTAAGTGTCTCGGATTGTTTGTTCCTGGATTGTTGGTTCCGACGTGGATGAGAAAAGTGGTGGCAGACGGGTTTTGATCCAGCAGCTGTGGGATTCTGGAGTCTATATCCTGGATGCGGGCACCCGGGTAGCAGAGGGTTTTAGCCGCAGGCAGGGTGATGTGTCGAAACCATGGAGGAGCCGACAATGAGCATGGATGGAAGTCCGGCAGCAGAAGAGTTCCGAGGGATAGCAGCAGCAGCAGCAGCAGCAGCCAAGCCAGGAGAGCACTGTCCTCCCGAGGCGGTGCAGGTAGGCGGCCCAAATCAGTGGCCGCAGAGCGGCCGCGACAGGTGGAGATCCTGCTGTGGGAGCCGAGTCGGCGGAGGAGCCAACAACTGGCTCAGGAGCGGAGGCCCGGGCAAACGATGCATAGTCGGAGATGAGCGGCAGTGGAGACGAGACCGTCTTGGTGCCCTTGATGCCACGGTGAACTGTGAGGCCCCCCACCCCAAGGGGCAAATTCCCGCGTATCCCTGGCTATGACTTTGGGCTCCAGAGCTTGGAATCTGTTCTCCAGCTGGATGGCATAGAGCGGCGCAAGGAACGCACACAACACCGACCATGGCTCGCCACCAGGGTCCAAGGCTCTAGGGTGGAGCAGGTCCAGGACTTGGGCCATGGCTCCTCTATCACAGTCGGCGGAGCGTCAGATGGATCTGACTCACCCGCAGTGAGAATGGATCCGGGCCATGGGAGAGTGGAGTCCAAGTCTGGTCCGATCACAGTGGAGGACATGGAGCAGGAGATGTGCTTAGCCTGAACGCTAGCGATGGAGGTCCGACACACAAACAGTTCATCCTTCTTTTTCACATCCTCACGCAGGCTGTGGATGAAGACCAATTTCTCTCGAGCACTGAGTCTGTCGACCAGGTGCAAACAGTTCCCACAATCCATGGAGGTAGGCATCAATGCCGGCATAGTTAGCAATTTGCTAAGCAAATAGGCTAGCCGAGCGTTCTCCGAGTGCTAGCCAGGGGCTATCCAAGCTCTAGCCAAGCACTAGCCAAGCCAAAGTCCACATTCCAAAATCCGAAAAACTGTTCAGGCGAGGGTCAAAGCCAGGAAATATTAAAGATATCAGAGTGCAAACAATCCAAAATCCGTAATCCAAAATTAGGTAATGTTGGAAATGATTCAACGAAGTAAGGCACATGTAAAGTCGTCACCGGATCTTGGGAAAAAAAAAGCCTATTATTATGGCTATTAAACAGTTTTAAATAAAATGCAGGTTGCAGATTCTATTTGCATAAGAACGCAAATAGTATTTTATAATTATGACATATATAATTATAATGTATTTAATAATAAATACATAATAATTTTATAATGATATAGTAATTATACTTAATTTAAGCTCCTAATCGAGACGCCAATCCGGGCTTCATGAGGAGATGAGAAGAATTGAACTTCTTTGATGCATGCATTTGAAAGATGAA
Organism: Zeus faber; assembly: GCF_960531495.2. Classification (NCBI taxonomy): domain Eukaryota; kingdom Metazoa; phylum Chordata; class Actinopteri; order Zeiformes; family Zeidae; genus Zeus; species Zeus faber. Next base: position 24,561,048 of record NC_137198.1, read on the forward strand.
AAGACTTTCAATTCCATACGAAAGTTGATCTCATTAAAACATTTATCTAAAAGATGCCTAAACAACTTAAGTGATTTAAAGTACCTTGTTGAAAATGACTCATTCATTATAACTTGATCAACTTAGGGTAATCTACAATTTTACGATTTTTTTCGCCCTTCTGCCTCCTTTTTCCTTGACATTCTTGCTCTGTACTCTTCAAAAGTTGAATTCTGAGGGAAATGTTTTTTACGTGTACTTCAGATCTGACTAGGAGCAGTGCTATTTTAATTAAGTGTTTTGTTGTTCATTTTTATTGACAGGTGAGCTGTTAGAGGCAAGTTCTTCAAAATGCCGTGAATGACATTCAAAGTTTTTCCTCAAAGCGGTGTACGCTGGGAGCCCAAAGGGAAACCACAAGTAAGTTCCCTTTTGGTCTTTCCTGTAAGCGACAGTGTGCTACACCTCATAATTTTCTTTCTGAATTTGACGCAGCTCTGATGGGGACTCATTTATAGGGCAACAGCTCAGATCTCCCCAGTCTTGTTGTTTGAGGCCTTTTCGGAACAGATACCAACCACTTAATCTGTTTGGTAACAAACTGCACGCTGTGGGATTACACACATGCAGTGAAGTTAGCTTTGCCGATTCGCTCCAGGTCCAGCCCTCACCAAAATACAGACACCCTCATGCAGTGTTTTTCCAATTCCACTCAAAATACACCAATAATGGAAACTAGCTCTTAAAATGAAAATGAGAGGGAGAGAAGAGTGGATGATGGTGGGGATAGTGGATCAAGAAGTGCAGCAAATTTGCAAGGATGAGGTGAGAACAGTATTAAAGAAGATGACGAGAGGAAAGGCAGTTGGTCCAGATGACATACCTGTGGAAGCATGGAAGTGTTGAGGTGAGGTGGCAGTGGCATTCCTAACGACTGTTTAACACCATCCTGGAAAGTGAGAGGATGTAGGAGGAGTGGAGAAGAAGTGTACTGGTACAAAATAAGGGAGACGTCCAGAGTTGTAGTAACTACATGGGAATAAAGTTGATCAGCCACAGCATGAAGCTATGGGAAAGAGAAGTGGAGGCTAGGTTAAGAGGAGAGGTGGGGATCAGCGAGCAGCAGTATGGTTTCATGCCAGTAAAGAGTACTACAGATGCAATGTTTGCTTTAATTAAAGATCAGGTCTGGGCCCTTTCTTGTTTGCAATAGTGATGACGGGTTAACAGAGGAAATCAGGCAGGAGTCTCCATGGGCTATGATGCTCGCGGATGACATTGTGAAGCAAGAGTACGAAGCAGGTTAAGGAGAGCCTGGAGAAGTGGAGGCATGCATTACAGAGAAGAGGAATGAAAGTCAGCAGGAGTAAGTCAATACATGTACCTGAATGGAAGAGAGGGTGGCGAAAAGCTGAGAATGCAAGGAGTTGAGGTGGAGAAGGCGGATGAGTTCAAGTACTTGGGGTCAACAATCCAAAGCAGCAGAGAGTGCGGGAGAGAAGTGAAGAAGAGAGTACAGGCAGGGTGGAGTGGGTGGAGAAGAGTGTCCGGAGTGATCTGTGACAGAAGGGTTCCAGCAGGAGTGAAGGGGAAGGTCTATAGGACGGTAGTGAGACCAGCTTTGTTGTAGGGTTTAGAGGCAGTGGCACTGACAAAAAGGTAGGTGGCTGAACTGGAGGTCGCAGAGATGAGGATGTTGAGATTTTCATTGGGAGTGACCAGGATGGACAGGATTAAGAATGAATAAATGAGAGGGAAAGCTCAGGTGGGACAGTTTGGTTGAAAAAGTGAGGCGAGATTGAGATGGTTTGGAAAGGTGTGTAAGTGAGATGAGAGTTACATTGAGAGAAGGATGATGAGGATGGAGCTGCCAGGCAAGAGGAAAAGAGCAAGGCCAAAGATAAGGTTTATGGATGTGGTGAGGGAGGACATGCAGGCGGTTAGTGTAAGGGAGGAAGATGTGCAGAACAGAAGGTATTGGAGGCAGATGATCCGCTGTGGCAACCCCTAACGGGAGCAGCCAAAAGATGTACAAGCTCTTGTGTTACAAGATCAAAATTGTAAGACTTTTCTTATTCATCGAATTCATCACTATCATCTATATCGACAAAATAGCAGCTCTGTGTTCATCAGAAAAAGCTCAAGTTACACCCGGAAATTAGAACGACTGGTAATGATAAAAGCTTAGACTCTTTTATGAGATTTGGTGATTGACGAGTCACTCGGTGAAAAGAGTTGTTCGATTCTCTGACTCTTGTTTCGTTTGATTCAGTCGGTGAATAATGAACGAGAGTCAGAATAATAACAATAAAAACCTTTCTTTTTATAGCACCTTTCATACACAACATGAAAATCATTGTGCTTCACATTAAAAGGCCATCAGATAAAGAATAAATAGCCGGATAAACAATAAAAGCAAAGCAAGCAAAATACATTTACAAAGTAGAAAAATAAAATAATGAAATAAATTGAAACGAGGGTAAGAATAAGCTAATAAAAGTAGATATAGAAAATTGCAAACAAGCAAAACTCTTGATTAAAATTAGTAAAAATTTGTCATTTTCAGATTTGGGGTCATCAATTGTGACCATGAAGGATCAGGATCGTTCCTCAGAAAATTATTTTCTTATATCAATGGAGTCTTTAACAAGCTCATAAAATACAGTGATCCAGAGTAACGTATATTCCAGATCATGCACAATGATGTTTTCTGACACTGCCACTGGCAGGAATTATTTTAGTTGACTTTTCTCAGATCGTGGTGAAATGTTTAGTCATAACAACAATGAGCTTGTTAAATACAGTGATTGAGCTTAACCACAACACACCAAATCATACATTTCTCCTGTTGGAATGGGATCTCCCAACATTCCTTGTGTATAATAAAAAGACAAAATAGAATAATTCAAAAATAATCAGCAAATATATCAGAGCCATAAAGGTACATTTTGTTAATTAGTCTCTTGCCAGGAATTATATGGACTCCCTAAAAAAAATTCATTGACAATGAATACTGTTAAAATATACACAATAAAGTATGTTTTCTGGAATGTTTATTAATGCTCATCCTGTCAAATAAACTAACCAAATAAGAAAAAACATAAATATATGATGCTAATAAATATTATATGATGACTGTAATAGTAATTGTCAATTATTTTCAAAGACTATGTAATTGTCATTGAAAATGCAAAATAAATCAAATTAAATAAATACACAAATCAGCATTTGATTCACAATGTTCAGCTCACATAAGAAACAATAAAATACAAATGAAAATAAAATAAATACTCAAAAGAATTTGAGCTGCATATTAAGGCCGTTCGTGATTGGTCGGTGCCATCGCTAATGTCCATCACACAGTTCTCAGTGGAAAACAACAGGATAGCGGACGACTTCATTCAACTATTCTTATTATCATATTTTGGTATCAAACTGGTTTTGGTTTCTTGTTCCCGCTTGTGTGTGATGTGATTAGTGTTTTAAAATTTTCTGAATATATTTTACAATATAAAATTTACCTCTGTTGAAAGATTCTGTAATTGTACTCATAATTGTTCTATGTTGGAGAATTTATCCTGCATGGTCGGTGAGGTTAAGTATTAAAGAAAGAAATTTATTCTGCAGAATAAAGAGAAAGATAGTCATGCTTCAAAGCGGTGCTCTGATCAGTCTACTTCCGCTTCTGATGAAGAGGGCTTTATGCCATTGAGAGGCTGAATGCCATTGGTCAGGTGCCATTCACAAGACTGTGCTCTCAATCATATCCCCAGGTGTTACCCTCATACAGTGATTTAACAGTCAAACTCTGGTCACAGATACAATCTTACCATAAAATATGAAACAAACACACAATGCTCTTTCAATCCTCCTGGGGTTATCCTTATCTCCACACAAGGTTGAGTGAGGATGGAATGTGATCTGGTTTTTCAAAACTACAATAGACATTGTTTAGAAATATCAGTGACTTCATATAAACTCTGAGAAAATTATTAAAAACCCAGAGGCAATGTGTTTGAAAAGCTACATAACATACAAAAGGCTGTTGTCCTATATAAAACATTGAAAACATCATTCAGTTAATTGATCATGTGCATTTTTCTCTCACACTCCCTCATTTTGTTCTTACTGGAACAACACCTCAAGGAAAATGCGATAATGCTAAAATTTCATATAATTGAGGCAAAGGAATCAGAAAATGACATATCAATTTAATACAATACAATAATACTACAGAGATATCCTTAAGAATTATATCTTGTTGAAATCAACTGGGGAAAAAAACACAATACTAAATTTAACTATATAAACTTATATCCAAATATCCCAGACATAATTCAAGAACATCTCCACCTCAAATTGGCCAAGACGCTCATCCCACATTTGACTAGAGAAGGGTAAAAGACCATTAAGGGTTATCTACACTATACTATGACTATGACTATGACCCCTGTGTGAGGGGATGGTAGGGGATGGTAGCTCAGGAGGTAGAGCTGGTGGTCTAGTGATCTAAAGGTTGCTGGTTTGATCCCAGTCTCCTCCTGCTAGCATGCTGTAGTGTCCTTGAGCAAGACACTTAACCCCTAATTGCTGTTTGAACAATTGTAAGTCGCTTTGGATAAAAGTGTCTGCTAAATGTAATGTAATGAAGCCATTCTACAATTCTAACTAGAAATCATGAATCACATTATGAAATAAACAAACATGGAGAGATTCCACAAATACATAATGCTATGCAGATTAAGCAATGGTTATCACTTAATGACAACAACAAAATTCATTGTGTAAACATAATGACTAACAGATCCTATAAGAAAGGATAAACAATTTGACTCACATTTCAACGTCTCCATCATCATAAGGTCATTTCTAATCATCTAGTGGTATGGAGATAAACTGTCCCACCATCATATTAGTAATCATCTCACGAAAGCTAGGTATTATACATGCTAGTCAGCAGCACAGCATCAAACGCATTAGCACTACAGTTATAAATATTTTTATGAGCATAGAAATGCATGGTCCCAGGAAACTCACAGAGTTTAAGCTTTTCCTCCAAAAGTCATGGATCAACACAGGTCACCTGGTCCTCCAAGTGGGACAGGTAGGGTTGCTTTGACCTAGGCGCATAGTCTTAAACACTTTGGTGAGAGAGACACATTATGACAACATTGTTTGGTATAGGTCCACGATTGTAAAATGGGGAACGTGGAATAATTCTCTGATTTCCCAAACAGTTATGTAGAATAGCTGACTACAGTCTCAGTACAAAATAAATGCTTGCACCCCAGTGTAACAACAAAATAATATTATCACAATGTCTAATATGTAGGAGATAATGTCCATAGAATATCAATTAGGCTACAAAATAACTGACAGTGTCTATCATGCAGGGTTTTCAACTTTTCAGAGAATGCATTTCTCGAATATTGCCTGAACATAATCTCATCTACAACATTTATTAATAAAGTAAAATATAAATGTGATGAATAGTAAATTGGACAATCTAATCACGACTGGTTTACGTGATATAATTCATATGTGGCTTTTGTCGACAGAATGATAGACCTATCTGCATTGGTCTCCTGGTCAGCACTTCATGCTGGGAAAGTCCTGTCACACCATGAGATCGTCCTTGCATTCACATCATCACTAACGGCAGGAATGAAACTCAGCTGAGCTTACCTTTACTGGGATTCCATGAAGAAAAACATGTAAATTATCACCAAACAATATTTTAACCAGGACAAAGCCTCAGCTTGATATATCCATCATGAGGTTCCTGCATTGTACAAAGCACAATCATTGTTAACTTAATTCTCAAACTATCCCTCCTTTTTGACAATGGTACTTACCATATGTCAAACAAGAAAAACAATGAAAAACTAGTGGGAGAGATACGGCTCAGTACATACAGTACTAAGTGCCTGTTCCACTACAATAATTCAGTGCTGGATGCCTTTGAGTAGAGGAAAAATAAGATTAGTGAGGAATCCTGTGTCATTTGTGGAGGAGACAACCATGATTAGATAAGAGTAATATTGGGTACGGCGGCTTTGTTGGCTGCATTGGTTCCAACAGCTGGACACCAACATTTCCTATAGAGATAGAGTCAAGTACATAAATGTAAACAACGCAAATAGGAAGATCAGAGTGGCGGGGTTATGACATCAGAACATAAAATGGATGTTTTGTATGTCTCATTAATCTGCTACACCGCACATTATCACAATTGCCTATAAATATTCATGCAACCAAATAAAACAGAGTTTTCAACAGATAGAAACCCATATACAACCGGTTGTACAAAGATAAACGCACTGTTTTATAAAAAAATTCAGATAACAAACAAAGACAAACAAGAAAAAAACCCTCCTTTTTATTGTACTCATGAGTTTAAATCATCGTAGTTAAACTTTTTAAGAACTTCAGTAGCAAGACCTGGGCGGGGGGAAGCCACAACGGCAAGCAGTCATGTGAATCTCCATAAGAGTGGAAAAGAAAAGTTGGAGTAAGCGAAGTGAAAGTTGCACATGTTGATCATGGAGAGGTGTTGCCAGAGAGAAATTAGCTGTTTGGCGTCATAGTAAGATAAAGGCAACAGCATGTATTAGTATTTGGTTGAGTTTTCTGAGTCTCCTGGTCCTGTTCCTTCTGGTCATGCTCCTTTTTCCGATATAGCTCCACTTGATGTGATCCGTATAAACACCTTGGGTCATGCTTTGGGGATGGTAGCTCAGGCGGTAGAGCTGGGGGTCTAGTGATCTAAAGGTTGCTGGTTTGATCCCAGGCTCCTCCTGTTAGCATGCTGTAGTGTCCTTGAGCAAGACACTTAGCTCCTGATGGCTGCGTCAGTCGGTGTTTGAACAATTGTAAGTCGCTTTGGATAAAAGCGTCTGCTAAATGTAATGTAATGCTTCCAAGACCTACCAATTTGCTCCTCACTTGTAGAGGCAGCCCCTTCTGTATTTTGGCTCGAAGAATTGATTTCTCCATTTGATTCAAATCTGGATAATTCCTGTCACATTTCTCCACACTTGTTGAGCCCTTGACACATAAGCTCTTGGATTTTCCTGTGGGCCCAATAACTCAAATATGTTGTCCGGGTGTATGTTTGTTGGAAATGCATCTCTCAATGCTTTCCACATCCGACCTCTTCTTGCAGCAAACAATTCTGGATCGTACACAGCAGCCACATATCTATTAAGGCTTGCCACCTGCCGAATCTCCTCCATCGCTGGGACTCCTATAAGGCTAGCCAAAAGTCTCTTAATATCTCCCATGGCAGGCTGTGTTCCCGCCAAAACCTCTTCCAGCGTTGAGATCCATGGATGTGCTCCATCTTGAAGAGTGGGTAACTTTTCAACTATGTTGGACATGTCTGTATTCTGCCACGTCTTGTACTCTAAATTTTGTCCTCGAATTATGACTGGACACACTTTGTCGGGTCTCTTTCCTTTTCCGTCTGGCTTTTGAGGCTTTTTCTTCTGTAGTTTCTTCTCCGATAATAGCAGTTGTTTTTCCAATGCTTGTCGAACTTCGGGACAGGTGGAGACACTTATGTCTCTTAAAACCATGCGGCTGTCATTTCGTACCCCTGCACTGGCTGCTAATGGTTGAAAACAGGAAGGACCTTCTTTCTCCGATTCTTCATCTCTTTCATCCTGTTCACTGTCATCCGTGTTGTCCGTTCCTGGAGCCATTCTCCTCACTGGTCGATCTCCTTTTTTACCCGCTTTAGCCAACATTCGTCTGACTTGTTGTCTGCTTCCCAAACGGTTCCTTCTCTTGGTACTGTTGGAGCTCGGATACATCTTAATGGTTGTTTTAGCCTTGCCCATCTCTATTATTTGCACATCCTCATCTTTGAAGAGATAGCTGCCTCCTGTGTAATCACTGGGAGCTGAGGATAGACATCAGTGAATTTCACCTCCTTTTCCTAAGGCGGGGGCTTCTTTACAGATGCTGTATGTGAAAAGGGTGTGGTAATCTTCTCCATCAATTTTTCTGTTTCCTTTTAATTTTTCTTTATTTCTTGTCTACTTTGTTCTCTTTTTTTCCTTTGCAGCTTCGAACCATGTCTGTCCCTCCTTTATGAACAGCTGCAGAATGTCAAGTTCTGTTTGTCTTTTCTCCGTGCGTCTCTTTCCTTTTTTACCTTTCTTTTGATTTACTTTATATGTGGACACAAGCACCTGCATTGTTTTAATCACATCTGGGTTAAGAGTTCCTTCAGCTGGCCACAATTGCTCAATGTCAGGCCAACGCTTGCTCCATTTTCCTGATATTTTTGCAACATCTTTAATAAGGGGATTATTCTTTTGCACTACATCAACTGGAGTGATTGCTTTTGTAATTTTAGTATCCATTTTTGACATCATAATGACCGTCTTATTTTCTTTAATTGTGAATCGAATTATTTAAAAATTATTTATAAAGCACCGTGTAATCACACTCAACCAAAAACAACTGAATTTACGAACCCTAAAGGAGACCAACAGCTTCCCACTTATGAAAGCCAATTCACTTGTTTATCATCTGATGCATCTGATCACACACATTTATCTTAAATTATCAATTAGCGGGTTGTCCAGTATTCAGAGGGTTCCTGGTTCGAACCCTTGTTCCTCCTGGCAGCACGTCGAAGTGTCCTTGAGCAAGACACTGAACCCTAAAGTGCTCTCGATGAGCTGTGTGCACATTGCATGGTTGTCGCTGCCATCGACGTGTGAATGTGAGGCGTATATTGTAAAGTGCTTTGAGTGGTCGCAAGACTGGAAAAGCATTATATAAGATGCAGTCTTTTTACCATGCAGTCCATTTAATAATTTAATTTTCTCACTACTTCAACCTTTTCTAAAAAAATTGGGAAATTTTTTAAATTGAAATTTGCCAATATACTTACTACAATTTTTTTTTTTTTTTTTTTTTTGGGAACATTAAATAATCTGTACACATCAGGATAGACAGATTGATAAAACAATGGCTGAGAACACACACAGAAGCAGCCCCCATGGTAATCACACATATCATTTTCCAGCAGGACTTCAGGAGGTCAGTCATTCCACAGCTCTCAGTTGGAGTAGAAAAACATTCAGATTGCAGTCATTCAGTTTGATGTGTTGTCTGATGCAGTGACATCACCGAATGCAGGTCCAAAGGAGCACAGTTTATAAGGGCTCAATCATTTTCAATTGTGCGTTCACTGTACTTGGAAGCCAAACACTTCATGTTTGTTGGTGGAGGGGAGGAGCAGCAGAAGTCAACGCTTGCATTTAATTTCACATAACAGAACTTTGTTCCTTGTTCAGAGAATGTCCCAAGTTATTCAGCCTGATGTTGGCCAAACTGGATCTCTGTACACAAGGTCTTCGCAGACCTTCTCGGGAAATGCAGGAGTAGGCATTTCTCTCAGCAGGATATCAGGAAAATAGGAATGTCCTTTGGGCCTGTGTGAAACCCTGGGGTGCTTAATGTGTTTGTTCTCAGAAATTATCAGAAGATGAAAGGAGGGGTCTACCACTGTAACAGGCAGTGTCATAAAAATAATCACTCCAGTGTTCTCTGACAAGTGTCCCTGAGTGATAACACAGTAATTATTGACTCAACTTCTGAACATTGCTTCCACAACCAGGTACATTTAGGAGTGTCATATTTAAATAAGAACTCAAAATGATTCTGATTCTATAGGTCATTCTATGATATCTGACAATTTTTAACGATGGAGCTCAATATGAAGTTCAATTCAGGTCTTTCCATTTATATGCTTACATGCATTTAATCACACAATAATTCCAATTGAGCCTATTAAATCGAATTTGCAAATCAGCTAAATACAAATAACAATAGTATCAACAAGGACCTTTGAATGCTGGATATGTTGTGGCCTTACTCAATTGTAGAGCAATTCTCTTTGATCAATCAAAGTTGTCAGTCCTTCAGTTCTTCCCAATAAGACGCAATCACATCTACACTGGTCAAAAGTCAAAACCGCAGCCAATTGCTGCTGCAATGTAAGCCTGCTTAAAACTGCGGAAATAAAACACTGAATAGACGGGTTGATTAATCCATCAATACACATTTTCAACATTAATCGATCCACAAGATATTTTCAAATATAAACGTAAATTTTTTTTGAATGCCCGAATTAAAAACCATTGAAACGGCCAACGTATTTCACATTTAGTGGTACTCTATTGGATTGAAATCTGGTGACTGTGGAGGCCATTGGAGTACAATGAACCCATTGTCATGTTCAAGAAACCAGTTTCTTGAACGTTACGCTGTTGGCACCGTGCTCCGGCGGGTTATCTCCCAAATACGAGCCTTTCTGTGTGGAGTTTGCATGTTCTCCCCGTGCTCACATGGGGTTTCCTCCACCTAACGTCAGTAAGGACCCCCCACCAAAAACATGCACACACATTATCGTCTGACCAGCGATGAACACTTATCACCTGGTCCCCGGGCGCGTCCACGTATGCTGCCCACTGCTCCTGGCTGTGGCCCCGGAGGAAGGACAAGCCAGGATGGGTTAAATGCAGAGGAACCATTTCACCGGCCACCATCCAAAGCATGTGCGTGTGTGTGTGCAAGCATGTGTTGTAGTGCGGTGTGTTGTGTGACAAATAAAGACTGTTTCTTTCTTCTTTATTTTAGTGTTTAAGCGAACATACACAATCCATTACCTCTTTAGTGAACAAAACAATCATTCCTGTTTGTTAAACTACTTACTAAGTTTTATACTGTATATCAACAGCTACCTTATTCAATGTTAAATCAAGTTTATTTCTAGAGTAAAAAATAATAATGATGTTCGATTATACTATACAATTACCAGCCTTACCGAAAAAAATTCAGCTAAGAATTTGAAACACACAAACACTATTGTGGATCACACCAAAAATGACAATTCACTCATGCAAAATTCCTATTTAATATATAATGATAAATAAGTAGAACTTTAATACACCTTACGGTGATACTTGGACACACATCTTCAGCGATAGACCTGGGTTCTCAGGGTGTTTCGGGTCTTTAATCATCGGACACCCTCCACCAGGCGACCCAACCAGGGGCGATCAACCCCCGGCTTGTGTACAAGTAGCGCGCACCACGGATCCCCCCTACGGATCCACAGCCACCGTGAGGCCTTTTCTGTGGCCTCAAGAATGTTCTTAGTGGCTCTCCTCAACTGCAGTCCTCTAATACCAAGGAGTTTGAACACTCATAACAGTGAATGACCTGCGAAACCTCTGCACCCGATCTCGACAGGCTCACAGCGGGCTTTCCAGCCGTTGCTCCGCCACTAACTGGTGAGCTCAGCATACTTAGCCCTCTTGCGCTCGTTGGCCTCATCAATCCGGTCCTCCCATGGGACAGTCAGTTCTAGCAGGACCACTTGCTTGGTGGACTCCGATGTAAACACCATATCTGGGCGGAGTGAAGTGGTAGCTATGTTAGCTGGGAACTTGAGTTGCCTTCCCAGGTCAAATTGGAGCTGCCAGACACGAGCGGTAGCGAGGAGCCCTCCTGAAGCGTTGGGCTGATAGTTTGCCTTCTGCCCCGCTCTAACGAATGTGATTGACTGCTTCTGGGCAACCTGGGTCTTGCTGTTCTGTATTGCTGTGCAGATGGAATCCGCCAAGAATTTTAAAACTTGGTCGTGGCGCCAGCGATACCTCCCCTCTCCTAACGCCTTTGGGCAGCAGCTCAGAATGTGCTCCATGGTGCCCCTCCTCTGGCACAACTTGCACTCAGGAGTGTCTACCCGGCCCCAGGTGTGAAGGTTGGCCGGACTCGGGAGAACGTCGTAGACTGACAGGATGTAAAACTTTGTGCGCAGAGGTTCAGCTCTCCAGAGCTCTGCCCAGGTGAGTTTGCGAGGATCCGCATGCTCCCACCTAGTCCACGCCCCTTGCTTGGACATAACCATCTTGCACTTGCGTTCTTCCTCCACCTCTGCACGGATCTCGTCTTGGACCAGTTGGCACTTCTCCTTTCCACAGGCACGGTCATAGCGTGGCTTTGGAAAGCTACCAAGGCCTGCCCTCCCCATTGCCACGGTTCCGACCAAGGTTTTGTGCCTCAGCCTTGCCTCCGCTCTGCTGATGGCCTCTTGTGCCTGCCACTTCCTCCCTGTCTTGACGAGAATTCCTGCCGAGGCCACCTTTGCATCAGCCGAATCCCTGTACATTATCACCTCTCTGGAACGGGTGACTTTGAACTCCTCTGTTAGTCCACTGAAAGGGAGGTGCAGCTTGGTGGAATGGCCATACAGGGCAATGCTGCTTAAGGACCGAGGGAGCCCCAGCCATCTCCTAAGAAACTGGCTGATGGTCCTCTCAAGTGCCTCTACCGTTGTCACTGGTACATCGTAGACGAACAGGGGCCAGAGTATTCTGGGCAGGACTCCGTGCTGGTGCATCCAGGCCTTGAACTTTCCTGGGAGGCCGGATTTGTCAATGGCTGTGAGCCAGGATGACAAGTTGCTCTTGGTCTGCTGTATTGCCGCTGCGTCCTTCAGGGAGCTATCAAAGATTTTACCCAGGCTCTTGACAGGCTTTTCGGTCACCGTTGGAATCTTAGTCCCTCCCAGAGTAAAGCAGAAGTGGTCGGCCATTTTGCCTTTTCTCATGACCAGAGACCTGGACTTCGCTGGCTTGAAGCTCATCTTCGCCCAAGAGATGAGCTGTTCAAGCCCCTGAAGGAGCCACCTGCACCCAGGAACAGATGTGGTCATCACTGTTAAGTCGTCCATAAAAGCTCTTATGGGCGGCTGCCAGGTCCCTGATCTTGATTTGGGCCCTCTGCATTCTGCCTCAGCAGACTTAACAATCATGTTCATGGCCAAGGAGAAGAGTGACACCGAGATTGTACAGCCGGTGATTATGCCCTTCTCCAGGCGGTGCCAGGCAGATGTCTTTTGGCCTGAGGAGACCCTAGCGCTGAAGTTGTTGTAATAGTCCATGACGAGGTTGCGGATCTTCACAGGAACGTGGTGTCTTGTCAGTGCTGTTTCGAGAAGCTTGTGTGGAATAGATCCGTACGCGTTGGTTAAGTCGAGCCTGAGGGTTTCTAAGTCTCCTTTGCTTTCCCTTGCCTCCTGGATCAGCTGCGTCACCACTCCTGTATGCGCCAGGCACCCAGGCACTCCCGGAACTCCCCCCTTCTGGACAGGGGTATCAATGTAGGCGTTCTTCAAGAGGAACTCTGTTAGTCGTTGAGACAGGATCTTGAAGAAAATCTTGCTCTCAACGCTGAGCAGTGAGATTATACGAAACTGCTCGATGTTGCTTGAGTTCTCTTCCTTTGGGATCCAGACGCCTTCAGCGTGCCTCCACTGGGCGGCGACCATCCCTCTCCTCCAAATCACCTGTAAGATCTTCCATAGACGTTTAAGAAGCCGTGGGCACTGCTTGTAGACCTTGTAGGGTACACCGCTGGGGCCGGGAACCGAACTAGATCTTGCGGATTTGACAGCTTCTCTTACCTCTGACAGGGTTGGCTCAGCACTGTTGAATTGGGACACTGGTTCTGCAGGTGTCACCAGTGCCTTGCAAGGGTCAAGTTCATGGTCTCTTGAAGTGTCACTGAAGGTGGTGTTGAGATGATGGTTGATCTCTTCTACAGAGCAAACAAGGCGGCCGCTGCGCTTCTGGCCCAGTAGCCTCTTGGTGAAGGCGAAGGGGTTGCCAATGAAGGCACTTCGCTTCCGTGCCCTTTCTTTGCCTGTCCTTCGGTGCCACTCGGCCCTCCTCAACGTGATGAGTTTCTTCCTTATGATGTTAGTGAGTTCCGACAGGGCATGTCTCCCCTCTTCCTTGGCTACCTTGAACTGGCGTCTCAAGGATTTCAGTTCTTGTCTCAGCTGGCTTATCTTGACTTCCCGCTTGTTGAGCTTTGCTGGGTTGCTTGCTCCTCGCTTTTCTTCCACTCCAAAATGCTCAGCTCCTATACTCATGATGAGGGAGCACATAGTTTGGAGCTTCTGGTCAGCATTGCCCTTCGAGATGGCTTCCAGGGTCTTGTCTACGTCCTCATCCAGCTTGGTCCACTCCTTGCTGTTGGCGACAGGCCACTTAACCCGACGATGTTCCGATTTCCTGCTTGGTGGGGGGACATGTGTTGCTTGGAGGTTCCGGGTACTGTGGGGGGACTCCGGACCCGGCTCCTTCTCCGTCTGACCAGGTTCTACAGTCGGCGCAACAAGGACTTGCGTCAGCTGTCGTTCCTGAGCGTCGCTTCACCTGTTCCTTCCTGAGACAGGCCATCTTAGTCTGGTGGATCTTCAGACCTGTCAGGTTTTTGCAGACCTTGCCACATATACAGATACAGTAAATAGTATAGATTAAACACATCTTTAATTTGGAATTACCAGTTTACTCAGGCTTCATGTCAGTGTGCCAATCCGTTACTGCTGAAACACTGGAGATTACCCCACCGTGGGATTGATAAAGGATAATCTTATCTCAACAAGCAGATCACTTTGACACAGGAACACAAAAAGGGAAAATAAATAAATAAATAACTCAAACTCTATAAACCAAAAACGAATGCTATTTTGTAAGAAATTTTGCCCAATTTATATTAATCAATTTAGTTGTATCAATTTGGAATGCTTTGTGATAAAATCTATTAACAAAGCACAAACTATATTTCTGAAAAGAAAAACTCACCTTACTTCTCACCTTACAAAAGTCACATTAATGAACCAATAGCAACTTAATATCTTATTATTCTTGTTACAACTCTCCACACCACTATGGTCAATCACAATAATCTCTCTGAACACAATCCAACAGTTCAAACCACACAATATATATTCATACTACTTCAGCCTAGACTACTGTTGTTAACTGGCACTTAATTTCAATCAGATTTTCATTTAATCTGCTTAACACCACTTGTAAACCATAATCACATAGTGCACTATTGACTTTTTGTTAAATCATTGTCTTGCAGCTTCCTCTGCTGAACCAATATTTTACTAAAATGACTTTTACGACTCACTTTGCTCCAAGTTCCATTCTAAACAAAGAATCCCAAATGCATCATGTGCTAACTTCCTTCATTTCATTGTCTTTCACATCAACTTCCATAATCCTTTCAGTCTATCACCTAACTCTACAGCTCTCTCTTGCCTTGTTACAATTTTTTTTTTTTTTTCAAATTAATTTAGAGCCTTAGAGTATCCTTTCCAGCAATCCTACTAGATATTTAGATTATAACAGTACTTTTACTCATTTCATTTTTATCAGCCAAGAAGCTTAATATACCCCAAGACACTGATAGAATCCCTCCGAAATTCATCCCCTCCATACGTGCTCCAGAGTGATCCATCGCCAGGGGGTCACGCGCCCCAGACACCAATTAGATCATCCAGTATTCATGTACATCACTGAAAATAGAAGACACACAAGGGGCCCTAATTAAAAACACAAAGGAACACAAATTTGTGTGTTCATTTTCCTTCGAGAAAGGTTTTTTCAACTTATTTGGCAGCTTGTGGCGATTTTAGAAATATGTGACATAGCAGGTTTCACTGCGGTTGGTCGCATTTTATTTTTCGATAGAGCTGTCTTCTTGTTTTTTTTGTTTTTTTTTTCTTTTTTTTTTTAAACCATTAAAATATTGTATTTATATGTAATTTTTTAATTCACATTATTTATCAGCCTTAATCACATGTAGTGCTCAGTCCAGATGGGGGAGCTGTGAAAAGCATAGTTAACTGTAAATAAGTACATAATATAGTATTTATTAACCGTAATGCAGACAGTGGCGGCATATCAGGTACGGTATATGTGCTGTTGCTGTGCCTTTTAAAAATCTATTCAAATACCATGACATATCCGATCAGCCATAAAAACTTGGAGGACATGATACATCGTCAATTCTCCTCATGCTGCCTTGATATTCTGTCAACAGGCTTTTTCAAAAAAAAAAAAATGATTTAATGTTTCAGATTGCATGGCCTCAGATCTTCTACAAATTGTCAACATGTCTCTTCTCTCAGGTTTCTTCCCACAGGGCCTGAAAACAGCAGTCATCAAGTCTGAAAAATAAAATTCTAGATACCTCACTAATGAAGTAATTATAGGCATATATCAACCCTCCCGTTTTTAAGTAAAGCTGTTGAGTTTTTCAACAGCTGAACAATTTCTTGGCTTGGCTTCTTGTCTTCCAGTCAGGAGTTCCATTTGTGCAAAAAAACTCAATGACCCGTTTTCTGATAGGAAATAGAAAAGAATGGTGATGGTGTGTATAGTGTAGTGAGTAAGATCTTGCCTTTCTACACAGTAGACTGGGATTCAAGCCCCTGTATGTAAAATCATGTTTTTCAACTTGATAATAAAATGGTGAGAGTGAATAATTTTTTTGACAGTAATTACAAGGACAGAAGAATAATATGGCTAAAGACAGACAACCAAAGTTATATTCCACTATGACTTTGGTTGCCTTTCTTTATCCATTTTTCTTCTTGTTGATGTATAGTTTTCTGCATTACCGCCACCTAGTCGACTGGAGCAGTTTGTATAATTTTGCATGCATTAGAAAACAAATTTGCATAATATTCGCGACTGCATTGGAAACACAGACAACAATTGGCTAAAGGAAACTTCCTTGTTCCTTAAAAGTTCCTGGGACTAAAAGTTCTGGGTGCTTTGGCTGGAATCGCGGCTATTGACACTTACTGTATATAAGCTTATTAACACAAAATATGCATCACTAACTTCTAGTAGGCAATAATAAAACACAGTTCTACATGTTTGTGATGTTTTGTGATGTGCTCAACACATCCGTCTAAATCAGGTGGCAAACTTTGCTCCATTGAATTCCCAGACGGGAATAGACTCGCCGAAGTTCCACAAAGCCAAGTCAGGAAGCCTTTGCTGCGAGTGCAATGATTAACTCGACAAGGGGTGGACGGAGGGAGAGACCAGATTGATGTGGTGTTCACATATTCCTTTGGTTCATTAGTAATTTTTGAGCCGTAATTTCTTGGAACTGTGGGAGGGGTGGGGGGGTGTTGGCTCTGACCTGAATTATACAATTATTCTTCCTAAGCAATAACACCAA
Source organism: Zeus faber (assembly GCF_960531495.2). NCBI lineage: Eukaryota > Metazoa > Chordata > Actinopteri > Zeiformes > Zeidae > Zeus > Zeus faber. Next base: position 24,578,103 of record NC_137198.1, read on the forward strand.
TTGTGCCGCTTAATCAGTTGGAAAGCTTTTTAGCTTAACTATTGAAGGATTTACGTCCGTGGAAGAGGGATTTGAAATGGGGCTTCCGCGACAGCGAGGGGACGGGTGTTTGAACGGCACTTCAATTGGATCTAAATTTAGGGGGGGGGCTGGGAGGCTGGAATGAATGGCTTAATCTGGCACAGAAATTCAGCCCTCCCGGACAAAAGGGAACTGGTGGACGATTACATGTTCTGGAACCACAAGCCCTGGCACCATCCAGGCCCATGGACATGGCAGGCTGGCTGGACTCAGGCGATTGGCCCATTTAATACTGAACAGACCCCTGGGAGCTAATTAAGGAGCCGTCAGGTGAAGGTACACCCGCGACTAATTGCCTCCCCAGGGCTCATGAACTATAAGGGAAGAGTGGAAAAGATCAAGTGTTCTCTATACAATATATAGTAAAAAAACAAACATTTAAATAAAAAAAAAAAAAAAAAATGTTCCAGGATGACTCGAGAGATGAGAAAATTTGGCGCTAGCTCGACAAGCCTTAAAAAACGATTATCACCATGTTTTCCAACACAATGGAATGCAATGTTATAATCTATATATTAATTGTTTGAATGTGAAAGGCTATACCAATGGCTTCAAAGGCTATCCCCACAAAGCAACAATAATTGATAGCGTTCATTACAACAGTTAAGTTGCCATCGGGGAACTCTAAAGGGGTTAAGCAAGTACAAGTCCACGGCGATTACGAAAGTAATCGCCGTGGAAGTGCCAATCACACCTGGAACAGATGGACAAGCACCAGTTTAAACAGTTAATATATTGTACCCCATGATGGAGCAGGAGAATAAGGAATGGTCATTCGCAGCAAACCACAAATGACCTCCTTCCTTCTGCCTCCAGTTTCGGTTGTGTCTCTTATTTTCAAAACAAAAGCAGCTAACCAATAGAGTTACAAACATTTTGTCCAGCCATCCAATTTGTTTGTTTGTTTGTTTGTTTGTTTATTTATTTATTTACTTATTTATTTTAAATCAGCTATCAAATCCTCTACCAGTGTTTTCCAACTTTTCTAACCCTAACCCTAGCCGTTCTGCAAAATATTCCCACGGCACACTACTATCATGTTAACCACTAAAAACGTCACAAACCCATAGAACAATGCTTATTATTATGGTCTGCTAATAATTAGTGACTTGCAAACGATTCATTCATAGCGAACATATATTTTAAATGACTCGGGCGTTGGAGTCACTCCGGCAAAAGCGGCCGTGAGTGAGTATATAGAATCTTCGACTCACAAACTGAAACTTACAGAGGACTAAATACCAAATCGCAGGCAAAAGATGTCTAGACATTTGACATAATTCATAACGTTTGAATCATTTTGATTATAAGATTCTTGTGAGAATTACATTTACAAGTCAGAGAGCCGAACCGACTTTTCTGACTCTCATTCATTGATCAGGAAGTCCTCCCTCACTCATCGTGCATTACAACAACTTAATCAAATTGACAAAAAGTCGGAAAAATGACCGACTCTTTAGTCTTTACCAAATGACACGTCAAGAACCGAATCTCAAGACACAGTCCCATTTTACATCACTACAAATCGTCTTCACGTTCAGAGCAAAACTGAGGCGTATTCTGATGAACACAGAGCCGCTATTCCAGCTGGAACTGATAATTTAGATGAATTTGTGCTGCCTCTTAGTGCTGATCTTGCAACACAAGAGCTGGTTTCCATTATTTATGAAGATCACGGCACACCTGGCCAGCTCTCACGGTGGCACAGTGGTTGGAAAAACACCGTCCACTATGAACACCCTTTCTTTCGTACTACTTCACTCTACTCCCTCATTAACATTGGTTTCAACACCACACAGGAACAAAACGTCACTGGGGATTTGAGACTAATTACAGTGCTGAGCCCTGAGAAATCGTTGTGCTGCACTCCCTTGTTTTCCCAAGTTCTAGGCATTTCCTACGTCTATTATATCACAATCACAAATTTGCAGGACTAGCTGTTTATTGAAGTGTTTTGGTTCTGTATGAATTGAAAATTGATGTGAAGGTTTTTAGCAGAAATCTTAAAGTCAGTAGTTACATTTGAGTAGTTTCAGTATTTCTCGATATACATAAACTGCCAAAACAAATGTTGTTGCTTTTTAAATATTGTTTTTTCCATCTCTAGCTCAGACATAAGGGAGCGCAAACTTTTCCAGAGCGTGGAGAACAGGTGCGGATGGGGGCGTCTTGCTTCTATTTCCCGTTTTATTTTGTCTTCTCGTTATTTTGCAGTCATTTTTTTTCAGTTTTTCTCCTGCTGGTTTATTATCTGCTATTAAACCATTCATAATGAAAGAAAATACGATACAGTTTACAAGTATAACCATTATCATGGAAACTTGTCCTCAAAATATCTTCAGATATTCACAATGTCACCAATAGAACTTTAAACCACGGTAACTTAATCTAAAAACCTGATTTGCTGAATATCATATTTAAGCAGCCTAGATAGATAGATAGATATAGAAACGTGTAAATCTAATTATAAACAATAAATATAAACCCAGAAATGGACAAAGAAAAATTGGCAATGTACAATAAACCTCATCACAATCAATAAACAATAGACGTTAAAAACTATAAAATAAACCCAACAATAAACCAGAAAAAATAAACCTAAAGTTAAACAATGAACAACAAACATTAGCAAAACACAGTAAACCTAAATTAATAAACCTAAATATTAACAAATAATATATAAAAATCATCAATAGACAAGAAGAAATTGGCAATATAAAGTACACCTAAATGTGACACAAAACCCTATGTATGAAAATATATTTCCCAAAAATGATCAGTAAGTCATTATCAAAGATTCACTCCAGATATCAGCACAAATTTCACTTATTTCAGGGCATTTAGAACAAGCTGAAAAATCACTCAGGAATCAGGATTGATCTGCAGCATGGCGCTCTGGGCACCAGGGCTCTGGCTGAGAACAAAATCACATTCTCTACTTAAAACTCCTGAAAAAGGGACGGAAGGCATCACAGCACTGGGCAATTCCAACCGATCGACTCCCAGACAATAGCGTCCCTGAGGCCCGAGTGTTTGATTAAGTCGGCGGCTTTTAAAAAACACCTCCGCCGCACTGACCTGCAGCTTCCGAGAAGCCGCGGCTTCCCCATGGCCACAAGGCACCGGGAGGAAATAACGGGAAACAACAGGAAATAGGCCAAATAACCGAGTACGCACGGGCAGGTGAGTGTGGGCGAGCGAGGGGCAATGCGTCAGGGGGGCAGAGGGAGTTTTCGGCTCTTTTTCTGAGATCCAGTTCTTGACGAGTCACTCTGCAAGAGCCAGTTAAGCTGAGTTGCGAATGAAATTCTCACAAGAATCATTTCAGTCTGTCACAGATATATGTTTTGATGGAATGCAAAGTGTAAATCTGTCACATTCAATTATGCCACATACCTTGACATTCATTGCCTTGGACTTTAATTTAGTCCTCAGTAACTATATTTAATTTGTGAGTTGAAGATTCACTCGCTTGGCTACTCTTTTGCCGAAGTGACTTCAGGCTCCTTTCATTTTCATCCGTCATTTAGGCCATAATAATAATAAGCACGGCTCAATGGGTTTGGGACGTTGTGTGAAGTTCGAACACTGATTTAATCATCAGTAATAATCTACAGTTTCGGCCGGTGATTCAAAATTAGTTTTTTGCGCATGTAGCTGGGCTCATGCCCGACGCGTTTTTTTTTGTTTGTGAATTGAGAGTTCCATCTCAATTGCCTGTGGGTTTGAATACAGTCACTGAATCTAGAAGGAAACAAAAAAATGAATGACTCATTCACGAGTCTTGCATCACTGAGAAGGAGCATTGCATATTGGTGCTTCGGCTCTGGATGCGTAGAGAGAAACTAGTATTTACAAACCGGCATCTTCAAACCTTTTCTGCCTAGCCAGCCGCCATAATTTGATCAGACCTTCTTGATGTTCTCCTACAATAAATGTAAACACCGCAGGGTATCATCAGGAACGCAGTCATTAATCCTCCCGCTCTCCAGAAAAGCGGAGGGAGGGCTATCGAACGGTGGATTCTCCAGGACGGGCCTGAAAACCGACGCAGCCTCATCTCGTCCCTTATCTCCCTTTTGTCCAGGCCCTCCTGCCACCATCGTTGATGTAGACCCATTTGTTCTCATCCAGCCCGGAGGACGCTGCTTGCCGAGGAGAGAAAGGGCGATGTCAAGTCACGGCATGCTCGCAATCTATCTCCGCCTAAGTTTCCTTCTCATTGTCTGGGAAAATCTGTATGGAACCATAACATTGGCGGGACGCTCCTCAGCCGTGGTGGGGTTTTCTGATTTGCCTCGTTTTGTTTTCTGGAGTCATCGGTACCAGTTTTGGTGGGGATAATGGGGCAGCGAGTGGAAAATTCACTTCTTCATTCTTATCTCTCACACTCTCGCTCCCCACTCACTGAATCGAAACTTAGAGAGGGCTGCTTGAGGCGCATGCGTTACTCTCCGATCTGGACTCTTTTATTCATGAATCGAGGATCTGTTTTAGTATATCTGACTATGTGCCTGGCTGCAGTTGTAAGCTGGAGAACAAACAAAATGAAAGAACCAACCAACCAAAACAAACAAATGAATTAATAAAAGAACAAACAAAATGAACAGAGCACAGAGATTTGTTCGCTACAGACAACTCACCCACGAGCCTTGCATCACTAAAAGGGAGTGTCGCATCTTGTTTAGTCTGTGTGTATGGTTGGAGTTGCAAGCTGCAGGACGAATGTAACAAACAAAACATCGCTATGAACGACTTGTTTGTGGGTCACTCTGTGACTAACAGGGAGTATCGCATCTCAGTTAGTCCTAGCAGGCCGACTCCTTTGGGTGATTAGTTCCTTTCGAGTCAGTACATCTAAATTCTCAGAATAGAATCGTCAATCTCTTCCTTTTCCCGAAAATGACTCCAGCCTAAATTGAATCAATTGTATGACTCCTCTTCTTCCTGCTTCCTTTACAGATAAATCCTCTCCAGGTGACCATTCTAGTTTTGGGACATGACATGTTATGGAGGTATTATACCATATGTGATGCGGTGACACATGGTACGGATCATATGTTTACCAGGATTTGATGGACCATCACAATGCAGCGTATAAATAAACGTAGCTCTATTTAACTGAATTAATTTTTTATGAGCACAGAAGACTCGAGAGATGGGCTTCACATGGAATAAACATGAAAAAAGGTTTTAAAATGAATTGTGCACACAGAAATGAATATTTTAAATGTACTTACATTACAGTTTTTCATTAAAAATCCTTATCCTATATAATATTGTTATGTATGAGTAATATTACAATGCATGCTGATAATGCATGAGTGACAGCCACACACCTTGTCTTGTGTCATGAAAAGTATCAAATTTAATCAAAAAATATATATGTAACACAGAAAACTATAAATATATCTGTTATTTTGTCGAGAGCAAGAATGAAAGAGAAAGCTGTTCCCAACTTCAAACACCATCAGATAAGCCACTGTGAACCCGGAGGTAATGGGAAATAGCTTGTTGGTTAGAGACAGAAAGAAAGAAAGAAAGAAAGAATCTTTATTCGTCACACAACACACCACACTACAACACATGCTTGCACACACACACACACACATGCACATGCTTTGGATGGTGGCCGGTGAAATGGTTCCTCTGCATTTAACCCATCCTGGCTTGTCCTTCCTCTGGGGCCACAGCCAGGAGCAGTGGGCAGCATACGTGGACGCGCCCGGGGACCAGGTGATAAGTGTCCATCGCTGGTCAGACGATGATGTGTGCATGTTTTTGCTGGGGGTCCTTACTGACGTTAGGTGGAGGAAACCCCATGTGAGCACGGGGAGAACATGCAAACTCCACACAGAAAGGCTCCTATTTGGGAGATAACCCGCCACAGCACAGTGCCAACAGCGCCCCAGGCAGGAATCGAACCCAGGACCTTCTTGCTGTGAGGCAGCAGTGCAATGCACTGCACCACCGTGCCAGAAGGAAGGAGGTGAAACGGTATTCAATCTCACTCAATTCCGTAAAACCAAACCCAAAGGTCATGGCATTCTGGGTTGGAATGGCAGTATCCTTATATAGATATATACAATAGTTCCAACCACACACACACATATATACACACACACATATATAGACACAGACACACACATATACAGTACACACATATACACACTTTTATCAATATATAAACATACTGTACATACATAGAAATAGAGAAATTCAAACACACATGTGTATGTACATATGTGTATATATGTAATATATGTTTAATCATTGGTCATTGTATACGATATCAATTATATTAATTTAGCACTCATCACTCATTACTGTTTTCAGATATAATATTATTACATTACATGAACCTCCCTCCCAACAATATTTCATTACACTACTTGTTTTTTTACTTTCTGTTACACCCCACAAAATTGCTAATTACGTCCGTGGCAGACTGCTCCCACCGCGGCACCCCCACTCACTGCGGCCTCCTGCCACCGTTAAACAGTGTATACAGCGGGAGGGAAAATAAATAATAGAAAAATTGATAAGTAGACCAACCAGGTGAGGGGGCAACCATTCTCACCGCATTTTATGAATAGCACCAGATCTAAAAGTGCTTGCGTGCGTGCGTGTGTGTCCTCAGAGGGAGCGATCGGGGCACAATTTGAGCACATTATATTTTTATTTTATTGTACCAAATTGCCCCTGTCTGGATTTAAAGATTTAATCCGCAAGCTTGACGGAGGTGCACAGTCGCCGCCCGACAACCACCCTGCATTTGCCTGCCATGTTTACTTCTCAACAACAACGTGTTGCATGTGATGTCTCTGTTACTTCTGTGCATGTGGGCCAGCTCAGGATCGTCACCAGTTCACACTTGAATCTGATATTGGCCACATTTAAAAAAATAATGTGAACAGCCAAACAAAAACTCTGATCTGAGTACCTTAAGGCTTCTAAGTAGCCTTAGAATTGAGTACTAAGGCTTGCAGTGTGAACGCAGCCTTAAAGGAGCTGGCAGGCCCAAGAAGACTTATTAGCAACTGTCTGGAGCTAATGGCTGTGAAGATACAGTCATTACAATCGCTTCGTGTGAAACTATTAGCAGCAGTAGGGGCCACTGACTATAAGCCTGTCTGCTTTGATAAAATCAAGTTTCAACAGAGAGAGCAACCATGCATTGATAGTAAAAATTCAGGGATCGTGTGCAGCTATTTATGAATTCATGCCCCCTCCCCTGACATATTCAGAAGCCACATTTTTCATTAACCTTTTCACCCTGGAGACTTGGAGCATATGTTGCATTATTATTGTTAGTTTATATACACACACACACACACACACACACACACACACCCACACTCACACGGAAATACCTGACAATTTTGAACCAGCTTTTCACCACTATAAGGACATTCCATCCAAATTTATTTTATCTTTTGTGTTGCTGATTTAACATCAGATTTGCGTATAGATTTAATATAGAATTGACAGACTCCCTTACAAACCTGGAGTTACTTTTCCCCGATAAAGTTCTAGAGAGGAGGGGAGGGGTACGAAAGCTGACCTCTTTTCTCATGGCTTGGGTTGCAATTGGACCCCTCTCTTTTGAGATTTCTCCCGGAGACGGTTTTAATCAAAGTATATCCGGTAAGAAGGTTGCAGCGAGTCAAGGTATGTCAAAGCGTGGGTAGCCTTGTGAATCCTTAGCAGCAGATCTGTCCGAGGGCTGTCGCGCCGAACTTTTCTCTCTTTCATACGCCTAAGCTCCTCTTATCAACTTCCTCTGATCTTGCTTCAAGATCTAGACTCATAATTACTTTCTTTGACTTCGAGCTAGCCCTCCGGGAGGGGATTTGGGAGATGCCCACTTAATGGAAACCCCGAGACGGGCATCGGTGAATCTGATGCGCGCGAACCATCACATAGGGTGCAATTGTGCTGCCACTGTCTTTATTACGCGTCCAGATCTTTTCCCCCGAGAAGTTGGAGGACTTTCGGAGAGGTCCCCTGGAGATGGTTGACACGTACAGTACATTTTCAACTTTGAGTTGAAAGAGTTGAACTTTCCTCAGGCGCCGAGAATCCTGAACAGAGGAGGTTGTGAGGTGTGTGAAATCAACCTCCGCTCCTTCGCTGGCTTTGATAGCCTCTTCTGGCCAAATCACTGGTGGCTGGCCTGAAATGTGCAAAATAACGCAACTTGGTTCGGCCAAAACATCACAAAACTTTAGAACTGAGCGTATTATTATGGCCTACTAATTGTTAGTGATGCCAGGCTCGCAAACGATTTGTTAAGAACTAACAAATATTTATTTTGGAGTCTCCTGACTTGAGAGTCAGGAGTCACTCCGTCAAAGGATTTGGCAAGCTAATCTACCACTCATTAAGTGAAAATAATTACTGATTACACAATGAATATCCAAGGCCACAAAAGGTCTAGGTATTTGGCATAGTTAAAATCGAATGTGACTGATTTACTCTTTTACATCCCACCAAAATGAATCATACTGACAGAATAAAATGATTCTTGGGAGAATTCCATTCACAACTCGGAGCCAAACCGACTCTTCTGACCCTGGTTCAAACAAAAAAACAAACAAACAAACAAACAAAGCAAATAAACGAAGAGTCAGAAAATTGAACGACTCTTTACTCTTTACTCAGTGACTCGTCAAGAACCGGCTCTCAAAAAAAGAGTCAAAATTTTCATCATGACTAATAGTTCCCACTTTCAGTGTGAAACGTGTTCTGATTAACACAGGGCTGCTATTCCTTGCTGGAACTGATGAATGAGAGCCGCCTTGCAATTTTGATCTTGCAACACAAAAGCCAGGTTCCGTTATTTACATATTTGTGACCCACCGCAGGAAAACCCGCTATCTCGCGCATTTCTAAAATCGCCAAGAGCCACCAAATAAGTGGAAAAAACCTTTCTTGAAGGAAAATTAGATTTTTCCAGACTCGTGTTTCTTTGCGGTTTTTTTAATCTCTCAATGTTGAGTTAAAAATACCTGTTCGATTACATGGGGAAACACAGATCGCTTACTGAGACACTGAACAGCGCTGAACAACGCCGATCAATCGTTTCATTTAGAACGACCATACAGGTGAAGATCATTCCTTCATATTCCATGTGATGTGAAGTCACAATGTGAAACCGTTTTCATAGCGTTCAACCTTTAAATCGTACTACTTTCACACACAAATGGAGACATCATTGTGGAGGGGACATGTACCAATGTGTACCATCAAAGAAGAAATGCTGACATCACTTCCGTCAACAAGCTCCATGTTGTTAAGGATCAGGAGAAGCGTGTGGAGGAAGATCTAAATCATATCGCGGACCTTAATCTGACCAGTGCGATAGATCCAAGTCAGTGTAAGCAACGCATACTGGACTTAAATTTCAACGATGACAGTCAGTTCTCCGACAGCGACGCTGAATCTGATATTATCCCGGACTTGGAGAACATTTCAAACAGTGGATTTCAACCTGAATGTGATGATGAAACTGAATATTTTCAGGAACCACCGGAGGAGACCAGCGATACGCCCGTTGTTATTACAACGGAAAAAGTTGATGACGTAATGAAGTCCATTGAGGTTGGTGATTGGCAGATTATAAACAAGTAGTAATGCACAAGATTCTCAAGAGCCCCAAACAGGCTCTCAGAGTGCAGAGAGCTGGTAGGCGTTGTGGTTAAAATTCAGGGATCGTCATCATAATAACTCCAAGAACTTAGAAGACATTTGGCATACTTACATTTACACCGCGTTCCAAATTATTATGCAAATTGGATTTAAGTGTCATAAACATTAAATTTTTTGTTTTTCAATTAAACTCATGGATGGTATTGTATCAGGGCTCTTTGGATGACTGAAATCAATCTCAGACACCTGTTATAATTAGTTTCCCAGGTGCGCCCAATTAAAGGAAAACTACTAAGAAGGATGTTCCACATTATTAAGCAGGCCACAGGTTTCAAGCAACATGGAGAACAAAAAGGATCTCTGCTGCCGAAAAGCGTCAAATAGTGCAATGCCTTGGACAAGGTATGAAAACATTCGATATTTCACGAAAACCTAAGCGTGATCATTGTACCGTGAAGAGATTTGAGGCTGATTCAGAGCACAGACGGGTTGGTGCAGATAAAGGCATAATGAGTGAATTAAGAGAGCAGCTGCTAAAATGCCATTACAAAGCAGAAAACAGGTATTTAAAACTGCTGGTGCCTCTGGAGTCCCGTGAACATTGAGTTGTGCATAAACCTACTATTCGGCCACCCCTAACCAATGCTCACAAACAGAAACGGTTGCAGTGGGCCCAGAAATACATGAAGACTAATTTTCAAACAGTCTTGTTTACTGATGAGTGCCGTGCAACCCTGGATGGTGCAGATGGATGGAGTAGTGGATGGTTGGTGGATGGCCACCATGTCCCAACAGGGCTGCGTCAGCAAGGAGGTGGCGGAGTCATGTTTTGGGCCAGAATCATGGGGAGAGAGCTGGGAGGCCCCTTTAGGGTCCCTGAAGGTGTGAAAATGACCTCGGCAAAGTATATTGAGTTTGTGACTGAGCACTTTCTTCCATGGTACAAAAAGAAGAACCGTGCCTTCCGTAGCAAAATCATCTCCACGCATGACAATGCACCATCTCATGCTGCAAAGAACACCTCTGTGTCATTGGCTGCTATGGCCATAAAAGGAGAGAAACTCATGGTGTGGCCCCCATCCTCCCCTGACCTCCACCCTATTGAGAACCTCTGGAGCATTCTCAAGTAAAAGATCTATGAGGGTGGGAGGCAGTTTGCATCAAAACAGCAGCTCTGGGAGGCTGTTCTGACGTCCTGCAAAGAAATTCAAGCAGAAACTCTCCAAAAACTCACAAGTTCAATGGAGGCAAGAATTGTGAAGGTGATATCAAAGAAGGCTCCTATGTTAACATGGAACTTGGCCTGTTAAGATGTTTTTGATTGAAATTGCTTTTGATTTCAGTAAATATGACCTCCTCATGCTGCAAATTCAACAAATGACCATTTTCAGTTCTTTACAACCTATAAAATGTTTTGAAACTCTGTTGTGCATCATAATTTGGAACAGTGCATTTTGAGTTTTTATTTTATTTTTTTAAATACTGTTATCATTGGGAGGTTTGTTCAATAACATTCAAATTATACCCTAATGGTTGACGACTTGAAAATTATACTGACTGTCATTTGCATGGACTATTTAGTTGTATATATTAAATTACGAACCGAGGATGATTTTCAGAGACTCATATTATTGATAGACTCTACATTTTGTTGTGTTGTCCGCACTTTTAAACTACTAAATAATTCAACTTTTATAAAACATGTATACTCTTACTGTTAAATAAAAGCTATTTTAAAAGAAAAAGATGTGTGTTGATGACGCTGTTCAACATTCCCTCAAAACACGAGGACAATGCAAAGATTGCCCCATTCACCAGGGTGTCAAGACCCCATTCAGCAGGGATTTAAGTAGCCATGTGACAACTAGCCAGGCTATGTTGGTCCTCCAACCCCATTTGCATTCTGGGAGCTAGCTGAATGAACCAAGTCTGGGGAAAACTTTGAAGGTGATTTTCTCAGAATCACAGTTTGCCACACCTTAGTCATAGCTTTGAAAATATTTGTTTGATTTGCACAAGTGACACCTTGTTTGGAAGCTCTGATTCTTCACTTTCAAATGATGCGGAAAAAAAGGCAAATGCCACCAAATGACCCCAAAGTACGTACATTTGAAGGGGAATTTGAAACATTATAACGGCACACCTGGCATGCTCCTGGTAGAAGTGGTTGAAAAACACTGGTCTAAATATCAAATTGTTCTTCTTCTTTTTAACTTCATGTTTAAATCAGTCCACACAGGCCATTAAGGAACAAGTTACTTTGAGGCAGGTTAAGCATGCTACTTTGAAGTTCGGCAGCCCCAGGGCCACATTAGAACAGAGACCCAGAAGGAGTTTATGGAGTTGAGTGGGTGAGTTGGGTGTTCCAGGGGTCGCTTAGCGGAGGTAGGTAAGGGGGTCGTCAAATGACTAAAGTGCTGTCTCTTTATATTCCCCGCCGTGTGAGGAAAGCTCTCAATTTGCTGTGGTAGCGATGGAAGAGGCTTTTTTCATTACGGTGGCCCACTGTTCTGCGAAGTACAATTAGCTCAAGCATAAATGGAAGAAAGGTAGTGTCCAGAGGCGAGGGTCTGAAGTACTAAACGCTGCCTGACAAACAGAGCAAAATAAACAAATGGACTCCTGTCCCTAAGTGGACTTGTTTCCTAAAGAGACCACAAATGTATATTCCAGCAATACTACCAGAGTTATTATTACAATTGAACCTTCGTAAATAGCGCCTCAGTTCGCCCATAAACTTCAATCAACCCCAACTCACCATAAATCAGCATTTATTTGCATTAATTTGCATAGTCAAATGGCTGTCACTCCATGTTGTTTGTCTCACAGGATCTTGCATTATTCTCGGAATTTTTTTCTCAGGAACTTTTAACACATTTATTGAATAAAGTGAAAAATATTGTATATTTTGTTCATTCAAATGATAACATTAAAGTGACTCAGTGACAAAATCTCAGCTTTGGTGGTGAAAAAAAAAAGAAAAAGATTTGATTTTGAAGTGAAAACATTTTTCGGGGAGCCAAACCATGACCCCAAAGAAATGGTATGAGTACAAACATGTTTTTTGTTAAATGGCTCATTCAAGCAACTGAGGAGAACTTTGCCCATTCACCAGCTTTCTCATTCTTGGAATTTTCTCTTGGGCTGAAACAAAAATATGTTCTTTAATCAGAGATTGCCTATCATATCAATTTGTATGCACTTATGGATTACAGATACAAGGCTCGCAAACGGTTCGGTCTTGGTGAACAAATCTTTTAAATGACTTCGGGAGTTGTGAGTCACTCGGACAAAAGAGTCGTTTGTTTGCGAGTCCTGTTAGAGAATTCTCACTGCGTGGTCGATGAGGTTAACCTGATATAGATATTTATTCTACAGAATAAAGGGAACGATACAGCCATGCTTCAAAACATTGGTCCGATCAGTCTGCCCCTACTTCTGTTGAAGAGGCCTTTATAGAGAAGATATGTTGTGTGTCATTTACAAGATTTTGGCCCCCAATCATATCCCCGGGTATTTCTCTCATACGATGATTTAATAGTCAAACTCCGGTCCCAGATACAATCTCACTGTTCTATAAAACAAACCACAATGCTCTGTCAAGCCCCCAGGGGTTATCGTTATCTTCAAACAAGGTTAAGTGAAGATGGAATGTGATCTGGTCTTTATAAGACAGTAGGTATTAATGGAAAGAACAGTGTCTCTTCATATGAGCTTCTTAGAGACTCATTAAAACCAGAGGTCAGGAAGGCACTAGCGTGGAGGGCCCTGAACGGTATGTCAAGAGTGTGGTGCTTGAATCTCCCTCGACACATAAAGCTGAACCTATTCCACGCCACTGTGGAGTCTGTCGTCCTGTATGGCTCACTTTGGAGCGCTTTCAACTGGAGAATAGAGCCGTGTCTGCATCTTAGTTCTAATGTAATATAAAACAACCCACTAGTTAACTGATCCGGATGGGGTCATTCTCTTGGATGGATTAAAAAAGAAAAAAGAAAGAAAAACTCTTCAGATCGGTATGAACCATTCACACAAGTCACCCAAATTGACGTGAAAAAAGCGACATTAGCCGAAAAGCTAATGTGTTGTTCGCATCCCTGACTGTAATAGCCTTGCTTGTCCACTTGTGCCTGTGTGCATGTGCAGTGTTCTGGTTCCGACTGTAACAGCAATATTTAAATATCACTAATGCAACAAATGTATTCATTTTGGGGTGCACATTTTGCCATTTGCTGTCCCTATTTTCTATTTTAAAAAGTGGTTGCCAAAGGGGGCAAGCAGAGGCCACGAAATGGTTGCCAATTGACTCAATCTGGTTGTCAAGGGCAACCGGGCCACCGTTCCTGTCGAGCCCTGTGGACGTACCATCACTCACATTTAAGAGTGGCTTTTTCTGTCCAAAGATAGTTTTTGAACTTTTGTTTGTTCTTGCCTCTTGAGTAATGAAAGAAGATTGTGGTTGGCCAAGCCAGCTAGCTAGACATTCCATCAACGTTAAGGTAAGTCAGAAATAGTCCCTTTCCCAATAATCGATTGCTTTGTTTGTTGATGGATTGTTTGATACGTCATTCATCATTGGAGCCACCATCCATCATCCCTCATCCCATCTTCATCCCTTTGACCCAGACAAAAGTCGATGGAACTAGTCTACAAAGGAAGAGCTTCTAATTTCTTTGCATTGAATTCATTTAAGTCAGAAATATAGAAGCATAGGGGTAGCATGGTCCACCTCGGTCGGACCAAGGAAGTGAAGGGTTCTTGCAAGCCCCTAATGGCTCCAAGGTGGACGGCCTCAAATAATACAGAACACTCACACACACAGTGAATCACTCAAATCCCTAAAAAATAAGAGGATGATTGATAAAATAGAAATTCTGGTGAGATCCCGTATGAAGATGAGTCAAACCGATTGTTCTCGATAATCTTACCAACTGGCACTTGTAAATGTATAATTAGAATCAAACAAATCACAAAGTCATAAATGCCAATCATGTTGTCAGTCAAATGGTATACATAATAAGTTAAGTAATTCAATGAAGTTGTAACTAATAACTGTTACTTCTGTATGACACTTTTTATTTGTAATGCTGTAACTTGTACCTACTGACTAACTGCTACTTGTCTATATTGGGCTCACTAGTCACTAGTTAGCATAGTTGTACTGGTTAATAAAGTGCTACTAGTGAGCGTAGGGCTCCTAGTTAGCATAATGCTACTAGATGTTAATGTTAAGAAGATATATGTGTAAATATATTATTATCTCCTCTGAAGTTCTATCTCTTTCTCAACGGAACAGTTTTTCTGCTTTAACGCCTGAAGTGATAGTGTTATCTAACATAATGCTATCAGATCCAAGATTTTCTGCATAAACATGGCAAAGGCACATAACAACAAAATGGTTTTACAGAATTATACATTTCCCATGTATTAGTGCATATACTTCATATTTGTGATATTTTATAAGCCATATTGCATTCTGGTAGCCATATTCGGATTTGGAGCAAAATCTGAGGTGTTCACCTCGCTTAAAGTTAGGAAGATAGAAGTATGCAGGATCCACTGAGAAATCCTTGACAAAGTGTCAAGAACCCAGAATAATGTTACCTTTTTGTATTAACATTGCTAAAGATGATTTATTTCCTGTAACCACAGAGTTCACCTTGTCCCACAGAAATGTATTTTTTATTTTTATTATACTATTATGTTGTCTTTTGGGTTTTATTTGGAAGCATTTCAAATGTGCTGCAGATAGAAGGGGTAATAAAAAGGTTTCAAGGTGACTTCAAACTACTCTTTGATGAAACCAAGCGGTCTACCACAGTATCTGAGGAGCAGCACAATATACATTTCAACGAGTTTTGCTGCGATTTGTTACTTCTTAATTCTCTTTTAATTCTATCTTAATTATAATTGTTATTTCTCCCAGTCATATGCAGTATTATTTAATTAAAACAACCAACTCCTTTCCCGTTGTTATGTGAGAAGAGCCCACGCCTTTCCCAGCACTTCACCGTGGAACGTGTCCCTTCTCCCTCAAAGATAAAATCACTGAG
Organism: Zeus faber; assembly: GCF_960531495.2. Lineage (NCBI taxonomy): Eukaryota > Metazoa > Chordata > Actinopteri > Zeiformes > Zeidae > Zeus > Zeus faber. The sequence goes on from NC_137198.1 coordinate 24,593,888, forward strand.
TTGCATGGGGGCAATATCTCTTGACTTATTGAGGTATTGATTTTGTTTTCGATTTTTATTTTTTTTCCTAACTGGGTCCCGGTGATATACGGGGGCGACGGATGAAAGATAAATGTTATAAAAATAAATAAATAAATAAATAAATAAATAAATGGGAACTAAGGCATACTGGCAGACACTGTGTGATATACCCATCACATCTGCCTTGAGACAGCCAATACGAAGGACTCCTTTCCAGCTGCATGACATAAAGTGATGTTTACCGCAACAAAAAGTAATGTTTACAGCAAGAAAAAGTAGCATTTACCGTGACAAAAAGTAATGTTTACACCAAGAAAAAGTAGCATTTACCATGACAAAAAGTTGTGTTTGAAGGAACATAAAGTAATGTTAACCGCAACAAAAAGTAGCATTTACCACAACAAAAAGTAGCATTTACCGCAACAAAAAGAAGTGTTTACGGCAACAAAAAGTAGTGTTTACCACAAGAAAAAGTAGCATTTACCACAACAAAAGGTAGCACAACAAAAAGTAGTTGTGGTGTGGGGATAGTGTAGTTTGAGCAGCCATGTGTGACCTGGATCTAGATAACTAGGGACCCAGGATCAGAGTGGCTGCTCGTTGGTTGGTCTAACGAGCAACAGGTAAAACCCCCATCACCACACACACTCAGGAGAGAGGAGCTCTCTCATGCCCTGTGTCCATCTGCTCTGGGGCTTGTTCTATCAAGCCCCCTCGCCACAATAAACTTGTGTGGTTTCTACCCCTTCGACTGTGTCTCTGTGCTGGAGGGCCCTGAATATGACACTTGGCTGGTGTGTGGCAGGCGAAACTGCCATAGTAGTGTTTACCGCAACAAAAAGTAATGATTACTGCAACAAAAAGTAACATTTAGCGTGACAAAAAGTAGTGTTTACCATGAGAAAAAGTAGTGTTGACCAAGACAAAGTCGATTTTACAACTACAAAAAGTGATGTTTACTCACTATATTTTGTCTTCCACCTTTTGATGCTTGTTTTGCTGCTCAGGCTCACAGCCAGAGATTATCTAGAACTTGGTTTTTTTTTGCAGAAAAAAATCCCAGCTGTTACTGCTAGTGTACAGGACACAGTAATTCAGATCTAATTTGAACATTACAATTTGAATGTTGTTATAACGGTATCAGTCAGTGTAATTTAGGAAAACATAGGTGCATTATAATTTACAGAGATAATACGTTCTCCTGCACGTAGCAACCCGGTGGCAAACTGCAGCATCATTTTACTTTTCGATCTGAAAAAAATTATGAACCCTTTTTGAAATATTATCAGATTATTTAGCTTTCCAGAACACTACGCCAGATGATTTCAGGCAGGGAAAATGACATATAGACATCGACATATACAGTGTATGTTAGGGATGCAACGGTACATGGTATGTTATCGAAAGGTTCAATAACATATACGCACAGGGTTCAATACGTACATGTGAACCATGGTATTACGGTATCACGGTAGAAGTCATCAGACGTGTTGGCGCATCATATGGGAGTGCTGTGCCATCAGTGCATGCTTCCTATTACATCCACTGTTGCAGCTCCACAGTTCCAAGTCAGTCATGCGGAGCTGTGTGGCATTTCTCTATTTTTGCGCGAGAGGTCTATTTTTTTTCAACTGCGCACAGCTACACAAGCCTTTTTCATAGAAACACAAGATTAAACTTTGTAATGTTTTGTAGAATGTAATCAATCAAGGTGTCCAGTCTTTATGTCGAAAATCTCTTCAGACACTAATTTCTCCTCGCACCAGGGGCTCGTCTATCTTCCCTCTAGCGTTGCCAACTTCTTTTTTCCGATAAAAGTAGCTTGCACTAGCTCCAAAGCTCTGACTTGCTCCGACTGAAGCTGCTAAAAGTCACCATATGACGTCATCCAGTCATTTGCATAGTGATGACGTCATTGCACAATTATTTGCATAAAGTGTAGTGATTGTGTCAAGAGAGATCACTTTCAGCCAAATAAAAGCTAGGTAGAGAAATCTTTAGCCAAATAATCACAAACTCATTACAGGGACATCTTTTATTTGAAGTTGAAAAAAAAAATTTAATTTACAAAGGGAGGTAGAAGACCAAACAAAGTATTTACATATTTTCACACTATAAGAACACCATGATCCAGAGAGAAAGAGTGAGAGAGAAGCTCAAACCAACTGTTTATACACCAGAGAAGAATCTGAGAAATTATTAATAATTATCATTCTATACTGTGTATGTATTATAGAGTTTTCTATTTATTATCCAAAACTATCTATTAATTTATGCAAAACAATTTATGAATCAGTGTCTATTTACAATTTTTTTAAACAAAAATGGCGATCAGTGATTGGTAATTGGTAACACTGTCCGTCACTGACTGATCAGAGGAGAGACCCCGGCACTGTTGCCGGGGCACTGTTGACTGCGATTACTCTGAGCAGCATGATGCATGGGAATGAACTACAATATAATATTATTTGAATTTATTTCGTGCCTTTTCCCTGATGGTCTGAATAGGTCGCTTAATCTGTTGCTAGTTGCATTTTAGAAATAAAGTCGCTTAGAGGGTCTGAATAGTCTAGCCACACGGTTGCCAATTTGGCAACACTGCTTCTTTCTCTCCTCTCCTTCTACACTCACCCTGGGAACCTGCATCCTGGACACCTGGGCCAATTATCCTCTATCCTGGACACCTCCCCTTCAACCGATCAATTTATGCAAATTACAACAACCAACCAATGAAATTGGTCATACATACACAGCATTACACAGAGTTAGTTATTTATGGCAGACCACTATAAAAAAAACTTTTTTAAACTTTTAACAATTATTTAAAAAATATTTTTTTCTTAAATATAAAAATTCCAAAACCAGATGATTTACAGATGACAAACACACACACTCACACACACGCACGCACGCACGCACGCACACACACACACACACACACAGTGTTTACACAGTATTTCCCCAGGGGGACTGGATGTGCCTTTTTTTTTTTTTTTTAACTGGCTTTTCCTCAAACTTTATATAAACAGGGTTCAGCGGTGGGTATGGTTGTCATTCGCTGCCGACACGACCACAAGAGCCTTTGACGCGAGCAGCCACCGCTGTTCTCGGAGGACAGCGCTGGATCAATAATACTATATATTGGCTGACAAAGCCTGCGCCTTTCTGTCTGAAGCTTATTTGTCTCAAGATTTCATCATGGGATATCCGTCTCCTTCAATCATCTCTTCTCACAAGTGAGCATTTTACAGGATGAATTTCATCATGAGCCAGAACCAGGAGGGAAGGAGGCAGAGGACACTTCAGATATACACATGTAATTATATACATGTATACACACATATAGCTATATACATATTGCCGCTTCTGCTGGGAACACTTCGTCCCTCGTCCTCATCCCACAACCCTCAAAATGTCTCAAACCGGAGCTAGGGGGTCCATGTGCCTTTATTTATTTTTTTTTTTTTTTTTTTTGGGGCACCTGTCCATCGTAACGTCTCTGCCCGGGCCTGCTGATAAGGGTGCAGTCGACTCTATTTGATTGAGGTAAAAGATGTGTTTACCACATTAGGCAAGATGCAATCGGGGAAGATGGCTTGTAATTAAATTATTATTATAAATTATTATATATTTATTATATATTATTATTATTAATATTATATATTAGTATTACACTATTACACTATTATTACACTGTTACCCACTGTAACACTATTATAACATTGTTGCACTATTATTCTATTACTCTATTACATTATAACATTGTTACACCTGTAGCGCCCAACACTATGATTGGGGTGTTTGGGTTTGGTTTCTAAGGTAGCTACCACAAAGGTTTACCTGTGTTTGGTGAAACTTATAATACCCTATTAATAAACAACGCAAATGCAAAACTTCAGTCTCTGACTGACCCAGACAACTCTTTTGAATGAAAATAAGTAACAGTTTACTGATTGCTTTTCATATGTACAAATCTCTACCCTTTTAATTGAAAAAAACAAAAAACATCAATAACACAAATCAAACCGATTTTAGTTGGAAAAACAAACAGGTCAATTTAACTACTTAGCACGACATTAACCACAACCGTGGGCCCACACACACACACAGTCGCACACACATGTAGATGGATACTGTTGCAGGCCTGTGCGTCGCTCGGGTGCAGTGTTGCCGAAAGACAGTCATCGGCAGAGGAGGAAAAACAAGTCCTACTCACAAGTCCAAAGTTAACCCTATAAAACAGGTTGTGGTCCGAAAAAATAAAACCGTGGCGGAGGTGAAATTCTCATTAGGAATCACTCGAACAAGTCCCTCACAAGTCCGTCGGCAAAGGCGTCCGCTGATCTAGCGATTCACCAACGTTAGTTGAGCAGACACTTGCATTACACATTCACCTTAATACACTGCGATTAAGCTAGAAATGTACGTGGTCTGAAGCAAAACTTTTCTTCGGTTTGTTCAATCATCGCTTCCCTTCATGCCCCCAACTCTCGTTCTCCGCCCTTAACCTCCAGCCAATTACCACAGGTGGCACTGACGAATACCTACAGTAACCAATCAAACAATATTGCTTAGAGCTGTTTATTTTAACTACTTATTCACCTTTTTATATTCTACCCTATTGATGATTAAATCGTCTTACTCTTTCATTTCACCATTTTTCTATATTTATTCAACTAAATTTATTTAAGTTTAATTGCCTTTTAACTTTTAGGAACTACCTTGTTTTAACTCCTTAATTTACACCGGGCTACATACTATTATGACACTACTGTCACACTATTATTACACTCTTGTCACCATGTCATATGTTATATTGGTAGCACTATATGTAAGACCACCATAAGACACATCAGGACACAATCTCGCAATCAGCCCATCAACGCCATGGATATTTACACTTTCATTTTGAAGTGTTGTTAAAATGAAAGAAAAAAAACAACCCCAAAACAAGCAGATGGGGCTAGTTCTCAAACAGGAGTGATTTTTTTTTCCCCGCAGCTGGCAGCGGCTCAAAGTGTGGGGGTAAAAACGATGTGAAGTGCAGTGGCTCTGCAAGGGAGAGGGAGTTCACTGTCAAGTGGCGAACACAGAGGAGAAGTGAAGGGGAAAGGCAGCCTTTAAGTTTTGCTTTTTAAGTTCATGTCAAGGAAACATGAACTGATCAGTGCAGCTGGAAGAATGCTAAGCTGCGCCTGCGGGACTGGTGAAGATTTCAGATTTACATCCCTATGTCCATCAAAAACTCATCGGCAGTGATCTCCTACGACCGCGATGCACTCGTGGATATAAAAAATTCCCAGAAAGAACACCTTTGGGACATTTTATCTGCAGATCCAGAGCGGCCGGTGGAGATTTTACACGCCAACACTCTCAACAAAGAAAATAACAATGCAGTCGTGGTTCCACGGGTGGGCCGATGGAGGAAGCACCGCGGTAAGCGAGGCGGCATTCGGATCAGAATGAGGACCACCCTTACCGTCCACCTCTGCCCAGCATCCTAATTGCCAATGTCCAGGCCCTGGAAAACAAGATTGATGAACTTCTTGCAAGGATAACATTCCAACAGGATAAGAGGAACTCTTTCGTCTTCTGCCTGACGTAAACATGGCTGAACAAGCTGGTGCCGGATGTGAGAGAAACATGCATATGATCAACTATTTGAATTATGTTTTACATGTTTTATATAGGACAATAGCCTTTTGTATGTTATGTGGTTTTGAAAACATTGCCTCTGGGTTTTAATGAGCCTCTCAGAGGTCATCTGAAGAGATTGTTCTTTCTAAACAATGTCAATTGTAGTATTGAAGAACCAGATCACATTCCATCCTCACTCAACCTTGTGTGGAGATAAGGATAACCCCACAGGGGCTTAAAAGAGCATTGTGTGTTTGTTTTATGGCATAGTAGGATTGTATCTAAGACCTGAGTTTGACTGATAAATCACTGTTTGAGGGTAACACCCTCAAATGACACCTGACCAATGGCACACAACCTCTCTTTGGTATAAAACTCTCTCGGTCAGTAGTAGGGGTAGACTGATCAGAACACTGCTTTGAAGCATGACTATCGTTCTCTTTATTCTGCAGAATAAATACCTTTAATACTCTCAGTTTTGTTTGGGCAGATTAACCTCACCAAATACGCAGGAGCACACTCACACACCTGAATTCCCGGAAGGGGGGCTATGTGCTATTGCGGTTCATCGACTACAGTACAGCTTTCAATACCACCAAGCTAGAGCTAGAGCTAGGACTGAAACCCTCTGCTGTGTGCCTGGATCCTGGACTTCCTCACAACCAGGCCCCAGGTGGTAAGGCTGGGGAGGCACAGGTCCAGCACCCTCATCCTGAACACAGGGCTGCATCCTCAGCCCCCTACTGTACTCCCTATACATACAAATGACTGTGTGGCCAGATCCAGCTCCAACACCATCATCAAGTTTGGGGGCGACACCGTTGAGGGGGGACTGATCACTGATGACGATGAGAAGGCCTACTGTGAGGAGGTGGCTGACCTGTCACTCTGGTGTACAGGACGACAGCCTCCTCCTGAACATCACCAAAACTATAGAGCTGATTGTGGACTTTAGGAGAAGATTACAACCAAGGACACACAGGCTGCTGGTGATTAATGGGACTTCTGTCGACAGGGTGAGCAACTTCAAGTTCCTGGGAGTCCACATCACAGAGGACTTAACATGGACTTTACACACAGACACTCTGGTGAGAAAGGCGAGGCAGCGTCTTTAGTCAAGTCAAGTCACACTTTATTTATAGAGCACATTTCAATACAATGCGCTTCACAAAGAAATACAAAAAATAAAGAGAGAACGTAGTTGTCAGCCGGTCATTACAAAATAATGCCCTTGAAACAACAGCAACAACAAAAGCAACAACAAAGATAACAAAAACAACAATAAAAGCGATTCAACCACAGTGTCAACAACAGCAACAGAAAACAACAATAGCAAGAACAACAGCCACAGAAACAAAAACAACGGCAGCAGCAACAAAAGACAAACAAACAGTCTTTATTCGTCACGCAACACACCACACTACACTACATGCTTGCACACACACACGCTTTGATGGTGGCCAGTGAAATGAATTCTCTGCTTTTGACCCATCCTGGCTTGTCCTTCCTCCGGGGGCACAGCCAGGAGCAGTGGGCAGCATACATGGACGCGCCCGGGGACCAGATGATAAGTGTCCATCGCTGGTCAGACGATGATGGGTGCATGTTTTTGAGGGGGGTCCTTACTGACGTGAGGTGGAGGAAACCCCATGTGAGCACGGGGAGAACATGCAAACTCCACACAGAAAGGCTCCTATTTGGGAGATAACCCGCCAGGCAATCGAACCCAGGACCTTTTTGCTGGGAGGCAGCAGTGCAATGCACTGCGCCACCGTGCCACAGGAACCGGAAGTGTTAGCTCTCACCGGAACTGGAAAGGTCACTCAGGTTAGAGATGCGGCAATGACAACACCGGTTAAGGTGCCTGAGGTCTTTACAACCTCAGGCAGCTAAAGAAATTCAGGGTCTTGGTGAGTCCTTCTACTGTGGAGCAGTGGAGAGCATCCTGACAGGCAACATCACTGCCTGGTTTGGGAACTGTACTGCTCAGAACAGGTGGGCCCTGCAGAGGGTGGCGCATTCAGCCGAACACACCACTGAAACTACCCTCCCCTCCCTGCAGGACTTATACACCAGGAGGTGTAGTACCAGCGCCTGCAGGATCATGAAGAATCCTCACCACCCCAACAACGGACTGTTGCAGCTGCTGCTGCAGTCGGCCAAGCGCCTCCGCAGTCACACAGCGAGGACAGAGAGGATGGAGATGGGGATGGAGTTCCTTCCCTCAAGCCATAAAGACTGTCAATGCTGAGCTCACCAGGGGCCCTCACTGAGACACACACATAGGCCCAGCTAGCTTACTGTACTGCATGTTGCACACTGTACTGCATTCGGTACTGTTACGGTGCCTAACTGTTGTAAACTGTACTCTATATCTTAATATACACTGTCTCTCTTTATTCACATGCCACTTAACTGTACATATCTGTACAGATACTCCTCACTTAACGACCTACCTGTTTAACGACCGTTCAGACTTACAACCAGCTGTCTGACCAGCGGTATGCGCGCTGTGTCTAAGCGTCAAACATCTCATCGCGTATCACCATTCTCAGCCTCAGTCTCATTACCGCAGTCTGTCAGTATTCACTACACTAGCAATCGCAATCACCACACCCCCTTATCAATCAATTCCCTTAACGACCTGGTCCTAGGAACGGAACTCGGTCGTTAAGTGAGGAGTACCTGTATATAAATAGTCTATTCCTCTATATACATATATATACAGTCTGTTCCTCTTATTTCAATTTTGCATTCCCGTTCAGTGTATTACGTTTTAACTCTTATTCTATTTACTAACTGAATTGCGTTCATGGAATCAGTTAGTTCAGTTAGTTTAGTTTGTTAATTAGTTAGCCTTTTGTGTCTTAGTACTTACTGTGCATAATCTCCAGGTGCTTGACATTTCACTGCATATACACTACTCGAAAAAAGTTAGGGATATTCGGCTTCGGGTGAAATTTCAGGATGAACCTAAAATGCACTATAACTTTTACAGGTGAACTTAATTTGACCTTCCCTCAACTTTTGAATGCACTTGTCCAACTGGTCAATGTTTCAGTACTTTTTGCACAACTTGCTGTTCTCTAACAAAGAGCTGAACAGCAAAATTCACAACAGGTGTTTGATCCATGAATCGACCAATTAATTTCCTGGTTCAATTAGAATTGGTATTTAAACAGTCCTCTACATCATCAGACCAAGACAACACCTAACAATTGATCAACAGTAGCTCGCCATTGCGAGGCTTCAAACAGGATGTTCTCAGAGGGAAGTGGACACTGAGCTCAGAGTGTCACAGAGTGTCATCAGCAGGTTGCAACAGAGATACAGAGACTGGAAGAGTCACAGAAAGGCATAGAAGTGGACGTCCTTTGGCCACATCCCACACTGATGAGCGCTTCATTGTGAACAGTGCACTGCGGAACCGGATCAGTCATTGTGCCCCTGCATGAACAACACAGGCCTCATTTCATCTTCATGGACGACAATGCTCCAGCTCATGGAGGTGGCATCATTAGGGAACGGCTGCTGGAGACTGGGGCACCTCAGATGGAGTGGCCTGCACTTTCTCCAGACCTGAATCCCATAGAAAACCTATGGGATCAGCTGAGTCGCCGTGTAGAGGCTCGTAACTCTGTACCCCAGAACCTCAATGACCTGAGGGCCGCCCTTCAAGAAGAGTGGGGGGCCAGGCCTCAGCAGACAATAAGTCGACTTGTGAACAGCATGAGACGTGGTTATCAAGCTGTAGTTTATGCTCAAGGGCACATGACAAGTTATTGAGACATTGACATTTTTTGTTGTGGTAAACCCACCACTGTTGTTGCCTTTTGTTTCAATAAATTGTTTGAGATGAGGAAATCACAATTGCATGCTTCTACTTAAATGCTCTACTTCCATGATATAATATCACTGTAGCGTGAACTTTTTACATTTTCCATAAATTTCACCCGAAAGTCAAATATCCCTAACTTTTGTGAGTTAGGGAGTTTGTGAGTAGTGTATGTATGCTGGTATGTGATAAATAAACATGACATCCTGTTTCAAAAATTCATTCAAACATCCTGTTTGAATGAATTTATATATATATCATCTGTATGGATTTTCTTTCCAAAACTTTAGACGGCTTCTTACACCTACAGTTTTTCTTCTTTTTAACTTTCACTTCTTAAACTACTGCATATTAAACGACTGCTGCCCAGATGACCATAAAATTTCACGCTCCCCATACCAGGTTTTAAAAAAAAACCTTGTGGCCTTGTGACAGCCAAAGGAAGAAATTATCTAGTCTGACTGATGCCCGAGCTTGATTAGGGGTTTCAGTGATTTTGATCAATAGCAAGGGAGAGAAAAAAAAATTGAGGACCCTGGCCCATTAAATCTGGAATGGCTGCTTCAGCAACACAACTCTCGAAATCACAATAAGGACTGCGATTGATGGATAGGTGGGCCTCCCCAAAGTGGACAGGGGAAAGATGGTAGATGTGAAGTCAGATATAAAATAAAATGTAAAAAAAAAAGCCATAAATCTCTTGATTACAATAACTTTGACTTCTCTAACTTATGGGCTGCATTCAGTATCGGCTGGAGGACAAAAGACGGTAGCTAGTTGAATTGTTAAAGAAAAAAACAATGCACCATTGGTCACGATTGAGATTCCAGGTTGAAACAGTAATTGTCATATAACTAGCTTTGAAATGGTAATATTGTGATAACATTGTAATAAAATTTGTAATAGCATGTGATAAGGTAATTCATCCATTTTTATCCATGCCCTTATTATTGTATACATATTTATTTATCCTGTACAGTATATCCATATATATGGATATTTTATTCTCAACCCACATTAGCTTTTAACTTAACCCATGCATAGAATTACATTTTGAAAATTCTGTATCTTGTTATTGTTATGATCACCTGTCAGGGGCTATTTTGCAAGAATGACCGGCTGGCTGGACATTATTATACTTATTAGTCAAAGTCAAAGAGTTTCATTGTCAAATTCACAGTATAACCAAGGGTCATTCTTGTGACAAGGCAACTAACTAACAACATAGAAGGCATTGATTGTTAAAAATTGTTAACAAATTAGGGCGAAGCTAGCAAAAATATGGCTAAAAATAGTTTAGTCGTGTTGGTGCGTTTTTCCCGGGTTCTCTAAAATGCAGCACGATTTTCCGAGTTTACTTGAATACAGCATGGGCTGAGTTTTTTACTTGGATTGCATTTTCTATAAAATACAAAAATCTTTGCGGTATTTCTGGATAATACCATGTGTTAGTAACATTGCATGGCTTATATTTTCTCCGATGCCACGCTGCATGGTAAAGTAATATGGACCATGGATTTAAAATATCAATCGAACAGATCTACTGACATCTAACAGGTAAGAAGCTAGGGATATAAATATACATGTAACTTGATAGTTTGGCCGTTTGGCCGCCCAATGTATACGGTCCAACTGGACATTCTCAATCGGAATCTGGATATTTATAGTAAATAATATGCTTACTTCATAAAGCGTCTTACTGTAAATCTCATCTCGTTCATTTTAGAACGAGACGTGTGATGTGTCAGTTAACCAAGACAACTGAATATTTTGATTCAAAGTTGTTCAATTTTTCACTAATATCTGCTCTGTATGTTGATCGGTTTGGATGAGATTTAAACCACGAGATCCTTGTTAAATCGTGGTTTAAACGACACCCCAACTCTGTTAGGTAGGCGTAGAGCGGCGTACAAGCATAGGTTATGCCAAAGTATGTCTCCCAGATAGTTTTAGCCGGGTTGGACATATTTCGGTTTAAAATGCATTGGCCCGTCTCTGTTATATCGTTCTAAATTTGGTTGGTTTCTCGCAAAGATCTGCTCCATATGTGGATCAATTTGGATGAAAGTTCAACCACAGGTGTTTGTGACAGCGCGGTTGAAACAAGACGTGAACCGTTGGTGTTCCAGATCAAATTCAGAGAATTTTCGCCTGAACAATAATAATAGGGCTGCCAAACAAACACAATAGATCTCCAGCCCTATGGGCTAGAGGAAAAAAAAGTGATATATATATATAAATATATAAATAATTGTCATTTAATGACGGAAATCAATCAATACAAAACAATATCGTACATTTATTCATTATTTAAACGACATCCCTCGGATTGGACCAGATGCCACGATCTGTGGTTCTGTTAACCCTCCTCTCCCTCAGCATCCGCTGATATGCAGCGCACTGAGCGCAGTGGTACTTTATTATCCACCAAGGCGTAACACTGCATTTCTGAGGTAAAGTGGGAAGTGGGAGCGTTAAAATAAAGCACAAAAATGTGACCCTATTGTTAACATATAAAACGTGAGATGCACCGATCGATCGGCCATGACCGGAATTTGATGGTTATCACCGGCCGATCAGCATCAGATCTATTTGATTCTGTGCCAAATTTGTGTCAAATTTACAGCCCAATACAGTGCTCATGTACTGCCCTCGTAAAAATGCTCCGATATTCAAACCCGGTACCAACGTAATGTAACGTAGTTGGGGAGTTGACGCTCAAAAAAGAGAGCGACAAAAAGAAAATGTCAGTTTTGATGTACTTTAAAGTAAACAAAGATTTGATAAATGATTTATTCATCAACTGACAATATTCTAACATTGTGCAGATTGTATATATTGTTGTCACAGCAGCGCTCCACTCATGATGAAAAGGTTGATACTTTTTTGAAACTTGGCTCTTGACGAGTCAATCAGTTAAACGAGTCATTCGATTTGATTCACTTGGTTGAACGCACGGTGAGGGAAACAGGACCTCCAGTGAACAAGAGCGAATTTTTTTCTTTTTTGTTTCTTTCATTGATTCCAATTTATTTTGCAATGGCAATTACCATATAAATATAATAGAAAGGCATTTGAACTTAAAGTCGAAGAGACTTTCATTTGAAGTTTGAACTGGACATTTCCATGTTAGTTGTGTTCTACTAAAACTCAGTGAGAGTTACAGGTTGCATTATACTGAAGCTTAGTGACAGTCCCATATTCTTTTTGATTGGAACTCAGAGACAGTTTCATGATATATAATTCTTCCATAGTGAATAATAAACAATAATAAACACAGTGACAAAATCAGCAATTTCACTATTGTGGTAACTGAAAATTGCAGGGGTAGTCCGTATGTGCAGCTGTCCTATCACGTGAGCATGATTAGATCATGGGATATATGGGATATGTCATCGACGTACAGCAGACTGGAAATCGGAATCTGCAGATCAGACTTAAATCTGAAATAAGAATCGGCCAAGAAAATTGCAATTGGTGCATCTCTAGTTGGTAAACATGTTTGGTAACTTTATGAGACAATGCATTTCAAGGGGTATATCCCAATGACATTAATTTGTATATATAGTTAGCCGTGGTAGCTGGCATAGGGTGTGATGAGCCTCCTAAAAAGACGGCTACAAGACTCCCTGTTTACACTATTTTGGTACTACCAATATTGTCCCAAGGTTGGCAGGTCTGCAACAGGGTTCCATCACTGGGGGCGGAAAGCACCTACAATGAGCATGTGAGCGTCAGAACCAAGTACACCCCTTCATGGCAACGGAATTTCCTGATGGCAGTGGTTTCTTACGGCAGGATAATGCACTCTGCCACACTGCAAATATTGTTGAGGAATGGTTGCCATGGAGGCCCCACCTGTAACTTACAGGACTTAAAGGATGTGCTGCTTTCAGAGGTCTTGTGGAGTCCATGCCTCAACGGGTCAGAGCTGTTTTAGTGGCGCGAGGGGGCCCTAAACAATATTAGACAGGTGGTTTCAATGTTGCTGCTGATGGTTGTAGACAGAGGGAAAGTAGGACTAGACAATACTGGCTCATTTACAAAGAATGTACAAGTTAGCATATATAAGTGACACTGCAACTTAATAAATTAAATTAATAATGAATGAATATTATGGAATATTGATTTAAAATTATTTCATAAGTAGTATACTAGAGCTCCGCTAATAAAAAATTGTCAACAATAACATAGCTAACGATTCATCCTCCAAAAATAACTTCACCCTTCATATGACTAACCTATTTACTGTTTTAACGAAAAAATTGGCATATCCTCATTCAAGTCTTCCACTGTAGTTTATGTCTAGCTGGTGTCAGCTTTAGCACGTAGGTGGCGTGAAAAAAGGGATGTGAAACCAAGCGGAGAAGTGGTTGCTGGTGACAGTCATTATTCTGAAATAATTGAACCCCGGTGGTCGCTATTGACCAATCAGAATCGAGTATTCCACAGAGCCCTGCAATAATAGTTTGTTACAGCAGTCTGTCTTTAACACTATACTCAGACTTTACGGTAAAATATTGATCAGTATTGTTCAGTATTGTTCTTAATTCTGTGCACATCGCACACAACGCCAGCCATGAATCAGATGGCAGCCAGGCATTTAAGAGACAAGGGTAATTGGAAATGTTGCCGGGGGGATGGGATACAAAATATTTTAAAGATTAAATGATAGCGTGGACAAAGAAAATGAGTGTGCTGAAATCGAAGAGAAAATTATTGAACGGTTGAAATTTAAAAGAAACAAATAAATGATGGAATGGAAGGGTAAAACGCATGATTTTTTTAATTGACTTTATCAACTGGATTGGAGGTGGTGTGACTGTTTGTCATAACTATAAGTGTCCAGATGTCATCGATCAGTTTTCTTGAAAGAAAAGAAACGGTCAAAAAACCCTGGCCAGACATCTTTGTTTAGGAAAAGTCTGACCCTCGTTTAAATTCTATGTCGACACAAAAGCCGCAGCGTGTCGGTCGGGGATCTGGGATCTCGGCCACCCCCACGCTGGGGATTTCCACTTAATAAAACTGAGTTGGTGTTTTCACATCTTGGGGAAGTTCTGCTCGCCTGTGACGCTCAAAAAATATTTGTAATTTTCAGATAAAGCCGATAGTTTCATTTCGTACACTGCTCAATTGGAAGTCTTCAAGGAATCCCATCATTGACATCTCACAAAATATTAGTACTATCGTACTTGTGAGACTTGTCTCACCCCCTTCCTCCTCCTCCACAGATTAATACATTTTTCCGCAATCAAAAAATGCATCTAGTGAAGATTTTCAAACATTTAAAAAAAAAAAAGGTACATGGAACAAGATTTTAAAATGCCATTTCCAGTATATATACTGTGTGTGTGTGTATATATATATATATGTGACCCACTGCAGCAAAAGCCGCTATCTCCCGCATTTCTAAAATCACCAGGAGCAGCCAAATAAGTTGAAAAAAACATTCTTTAAGGAAAATACGATTTTCGTGTTCGATTCGTGTTCCTTTGTGGACTTTTGTTTCTCTAAATGGATTTTCAAAAGCGAGTTTGATTTATAAAATGGTAGAAAAATGTTAAACCGTGGAGTTAAATATTCCTGTTAGATTACATGGGGGAGACGCTGAATAGCACTGAACAACGCCGATCGATCGTTTCCTTTGAAGCGACCATCCAGGTGAAAATCATTCCTCCATATTCCATGTGATGTGAAGTCACAATGTGAAACCGTTTTGATAGAGATCAACCTTTAAATCGTATTACTTTTACACACACAGAGACATTGTTGTGGAGGTGGCGTGTACCAACGTGTATCATTGAGTAAGAATTGCTGACGTCACTGACGCCACTTCCGTAAACAAGACGAGGATCCGGTTTCACTTGTCTGTGAAAACTTTCATTTCCCTGTGTTGTTATGGATGAGGAGAAGCGGGTGGAGAAAGATCTAAATCATCTCGCGGACCTTATTCTGACTAGTGCGATAGATCCGAGTCAGTGTTAGCAGCCCGTACTGGACTTCATTTTCCGGGGTGATAGTCAGTTCTCCAACAGTAATGCGGAGAATGAAGGCGACGCTGAATCTGATTTGATCCCGGACTTGGAGAACATTTCAAACAGCAGATTTCGACCTGTATGTGACGATGTAATGGAATTTTTCAAGAACCATCGGAGGTGACCGACGATACGGCCGAAGAAGTTGATGACGTGATGAAGTAATATTGATACTCTACATTTTGTTGTGTTGTCCGTACTTTTGAACGCCAAAATAATTCTACTTTTATGTGGCCATGCATGTCAAACATGTATATTCTTAATGTTAAATACAAGCTTTTTTAAAAACAAAATAGTTGTGTTGTTGACGCTGTTCAACGCTGTTCGTGATTGACCCATTCAGCATTATGTTAAGTAGCCATGAGGTTTTGTTTGTCCGCCAACCCCACTTGCATTCTGAGAGCTGGGACCCAAGTTTTACCCAAGTGTGGGTAAAACTTTGGAGATTATCTCAGAATCACAGTTAGCCACACCCTTGTTATTAGTTAAGTCATAGCTTTAGCAATATTTGCTTGATTTGCACAAGTGACACCTTGCTTGGAAGCTCTGATTCTCCACTTTCAAATGATGTGAAAAAAGTCGAAAGCCGCCAAATGACCCTAAAGCATGCGGTGGGTCACATATGTGTGTGTTTATATACACTTCTCACAAAAAGTTAGGGATATTTGGCTTTCGGGTGAAATTTATGGAAAACGTAAAAAGTTCACGCTACAGTGATATTATATCATGAAAGTAGGGCAATTAGGTAGACGCATGCAATGGTGATTTCCTCATCTCAAACAATTATTTGAAACAAAAGCCAACAACAGTGGTGGGTATACCACTACAAAAAATGTCAATGTCTCAATAACTTGTCATGTGCCCTTGAGCATCAATTACAGCTTGACAACGACGTCTCATGCTGTTCACAAGTCAACTTATTGTCTGCTGAGGCCTGGCCCCCCACTCTTCTTGAAGGGCGGCCCTCAGGTCATTGAGGTTCTGGGGTACAGAGTTACGAGCCTCTACACGGCGACTCAGCTGATCCCATAGGTTTACTATGGGATTCAGGTCTGGAGAAAATGCAGGCCACTCCATTTGAGGTACCCCAGTCTCCAGCAGCCCTTCCCTAATGATGCCACCTCCATGAGCTGGAGCATTGTCGTCCATGAGGATGAAATGAGGCCTGTGTTGTTCATGCAGGGGCACAATGACTGGATTATTGATGTTATTCAGGTAGTATGGGCTTGTCACTGTACAATTCACCAAGTGTAGGGCAGTTCTGTATTGACTAGACACATCTGCCCACACTGTAACACCACCACCACCAAAGGCTCGTCTTGTGACAACAGTGGCTGATGCATAGCGCTCTCCTTGAGGTCTCCAACATCGTTGGCGGCCATCATTTCTGCTCAACGTGAATCGACTTTCATCAGAGAACAGCACTGAGGCCCACTGGTCCCTCGTCCAGCGTAAATGCTCCCTGGCCCCTGCAAGACGAGAATGCCTGTGCCTGGTGGTGTGGTCAGGTACCCTTGCAGGTCATCTAGCACGCAGACCCCGCTGATGTCAATGGTTTGGAATGGTCTGACGTGACACTTGGGTGCCTCTCACTTCCCTTAAATGTGCCTGGAGTTGAGTGGCATTCATCATCCGGTTCCGCAGGGCACTGTTCACAATGAAGCGCTCATCAGTGTGGGATGTGGCCAAAGGACGTTCACTTCTATGCCTTTCTGTGACTCTTCCAGTCTCTCTGTTGCAACGTGCCGATGACACTCTGACACTCTAAGCTCAGTGGCGACTTCCCTCTGAGAACATCCTGTTTGAAGCCTCGCAATGGTGAGGTACTGTTGATCAATTGTTAGGTGTCGTCTTGGTCTAATGATGTCAAAATGTGACCAGTATGATGAAGAGGACTGTTTAAATACCAATTCTAATTGAACCAGGAAATGTATTGGTCGATTTATGGATCACACACCTGTTGTGAATTTTGCTGTTCAGCTCTTTGTTAGAGAACAGCAAGTTGTGCAAAAAGTACTGCAACATGACCAGTTGGACATGTGCATTCAAAAGTTGAGAGAAGGTCAAATTAAGTTCACCTGTAAAGGTTATAGGGCATTTTAGGTTCATCCTGAAATACCTTCATACCTTCACCTGAAAGCCGAATATCCCTAACTTTTTGTGAGTAGTATGTCTGTCTGTGTGTGTGTGTATATATTGTAACTGTATTGCTCTGTCGTACTGTTGTATACTTTACTGTAAATATTTTTACTGCACATATCTGTATACAAATAGCCCATCCCATATACAGAACTCTATTTCCTTCTATCCCCCTCCCCCGCTTTGTATTATCTTTTTGAGTCTTATTTAATTGTTAATTTTTTTTTATTATTTTATTTACTAAAAGTAATTGGGATCAGTTAGTTAGCTAGGTAGAAATTAGGTTAGCTATTATGTTCAGTTTAGTAACTATTGTGCACAATCTCCGGATGCGTTGCAATGACGTTTCACTGCATATATGTATGAAAGTATGTATATACAGTGGGCCCTTGAACTCCATTCTCCTAACTAATTAAAAAGTACTGAAACTAGTTAGAAAGTAAGTCGCATAGCTGGATTATCAATACCTCCAAAATGAAATCTAAACAAAATATTAAAAACAATAAACAAAACAATAATTACAATTATAATAATAACAATTATTATTATTGCCTTTGATTTTATTTTGATTCCCTTTTTATTCCCTTTTTTTTTTTTAATCAATTTTACTCTAGTTATTTATTAATTTTATTGTATTTCTACAACACCAGAAGTTTCTTACCTTCCCTCAATGCTTATGCTAGGAGGAAACAAGAGAGAAACATTCTGAATTTATTTATGAATTAATCTAATGTAATCTTGACAATAACAGAAGCTTCTTACCTATTCCCAACGCTTTGCTAGGAGGGATCAACAATACTCTATAATATTATGTATTCAATAATGTTGAGTTATTATTGAATAAAAAAAATATATAAAAATATAGATAAACAAACAAAAACCCATGATCCTCTTGATCGAAACAATACTGGCCACTTCCACGGTCCTCCAGACCGATTATCCTGAGTTGCGCCGCACACAAACAGGCCATACATCTATGGGAGGGTTTCTGAGTTAACAAAGAACTTTTACTCAGAGCTATTTCTTACACAATAGCTTTTCCTTCGTTCTTCTCTGATCGGTACAATATCTCAGTTAGTACTCACCTTAATTTTTTCAAGATCTCGTATTTCTCTCTGCTGGATCTGCCAGTCATGTCCAGAGGACTCCTTCATTGATGTCTTTACAGTCTGTTCCTGCCTGCCGTTGTGCACACAACCTGGTCATGAAGAGGTCCAACAGAGCCAAGCAGAGATCCTGCCGATTACGCCAAATCTGTGGAAGAAATTCTTCTGCAATGATTGGTGAGGCTAATCTGCACGCTACAAGAAAACAAAACTGAGAATATTCAAGTTTATTTCTTCTGCAGAATAAAGAGAAAGATTCAGTACTGCTCAAAAGCAGTGTCCTGATCAATGTGCCTCTACTTTACTTGACGAGGCTTTTATAGTCATGACAGGTTGTGTCCCATTCTGAGACTTGCCATGTGATTCGCTGTTGTCTTCAGTAACAGCTGAGAACATGTTTTACAGAAGAAAAACATGGAACACTTTCGGTGCCGGGAAAACAGAGATAACAACTAAAACATTTGTGACAGTGGTATACAGCAAGGTAAGATCTCCAGTGAAAGAATCGGGCGTCACCAAAAAAAACATATGCCTCAGCATTTAGACATCACTTGGTGGTAGAATTATATCATTCATTAACATTGATCATCATTTTTCTCTCATAAAGGACAGCTACTACATTGGTTTTGGCCAGATGGCGTATAACCTCCAATTTGGCGGTGGTAATGCCCTCGACATTGAGCTGAACCACTGGAATTCCTTGGCGCTCGATGGTCGGGATGGCCGCCCGCCCTGACATGGACTTGCGTCCCCCCAGCCTCTTGCACCTTGGTCTTCCAACTGGGTGATTGGGTGGCGACATTTGTTTCACAAGCTGGTCTTGCACCATATCTTGTTACTTGCAGGGGAGGCCACGTGGAGGCTGTCGTCTTCTCCCCCATTCTGAAATAAGCGACTCATTAAAACACTACAGTTGCTCCGTTATTCTCCTGCTTTGATTACAAAAAATAATGTCAGGAAAGGAGTCTTTTTCACCACTAAAACCACACAGTGGCGCCCGCTTAATTAAAGCTGTTATTTGGACTTATATTATTGTGATTTATCCAAACTTGACAACTGATATATTTGGATAAAAACAAATAAAAATAAAAAAAACACAAAAAAAAACCCTCTGCACCGCCTCTACGCATCTCTCTCTGGGAGAAATACTACCCCCATCAGCATCCCACTAAAACAGGGGTATGTCGGGTAGGGGACCCATCTTTTAGTCAATTTACAATACAGCTGTTTCTGACAAAATCTTGATAACCATAAATGCTTAAAAAAAACACACACTTGATAAAAAGGGCACAATGGACATCAATGGGCAAAGGGACAGGTGCTCGGGTGATAGTGCTGAAGCCCAGTGGTAAGTAGAATAGTTTCTCAATAGCAAAGTGTTCATGAACAGTTATAAATGATGGCCAACCAGTATTTGAATGAGATAACCTAATAAAATGGTCAAAAATAGCTGACCTATCACTTAAGGTCAACAAAGGACCCGGAAGAAAGAATTATAGTATAGAGCCACCTTTTTGGTTTAAAAGACTGAGAAATAAAACACGGCAACCGGCATTGTTTTGCCTCCGCCGGCCTCCTCTTCCTCATGCCCTGGCCCTGCATCAGAACGCATCTCCACAAGTGGCACCTGAACAATAATAAATGTTTGGTTGTCCCAACAGTGAGGATCGGTGTGTCTGCGGAACATATGGGACTGGCTGAGTTAAACCCTACAGGCAAGCCACCGGACATAGACAGAGGGAGTCTACTAAAGCGCTGAACTGCATGGATTTTTTTTTTCCTTTAAATGGGAAACAAAACATTCAGCAGCATTCACAATCTTTTGGTAATCTTTCTATAAAAGTTATAGGTTGTAGTTATGAATGTAGAACTCCCATGGAGCTTTGAATTGCATATCAATAGCCTAAAAATAGCATTTATTTGTTCACTACCATGCTATAAGCATTTCTACCTCAAAAAAAAAGCAGATTAGACATGACTGGACGGATGACAAGAGGCACGGCCGGCTTCATACATACTAGTTTGTATTTCATACGTACTTTGACTTCTGCTGACTTCTGCTACACTGTTGATTTTTATTTTATTTATTTTTTTCCCCTTAAAGAATGGTGGGGACTCAGCTACAGCCACTCCGGCGACACATCAGAAGCCCATATTACGGTTACGCTACCTCTGACCGCCCATTTGACACCTCACTCAAGCCCGTCAAGCAGGTAAGCTAATTATTCCCAGAGGGCAATTATTTTTTAATTATACTCATTATTAATGCTTTGCTGCTCTGAATTGGTGTTTGAAGCGCCTTTCACGAGGGGACGCTGAAATATTGCAGCGAGGTACAGTTCAACTGAACTTCTTCTCGTTGATCCCAGCATAGGCTCAAACCAGAGTTTAAAGCTGTGTTGGGCAGACTGCGGCTCCTGAGGACAGCCACCGGAGGAGCAAGACAAAGAAGCGGTGGAAAAGAGGAGGCGGTGTGGTGCACGAAGACAGAAGAGAGACAAGCGGGCCGGCTTGCTAACTAGGCTAAAGGCTAGCAACAGACGCACTCTTCCGACGCTCTTTCTGGCTAATGTCCGCTTGTTAGACAACAAGATGGACCTAATGCAACTCTGACTGAGCAGCTATAGAGAAATGCGAAACTGCTGTGTTTCTCTTAATGGAAACATGGCTCAACAACAACTTGCCAGACTCAGCTTACCAGATTGACAGGCTACACCTGTTCGGAGCCGACCGTAACCAGCTGTCGGGGAAATATCTTGGAAGGGGCCTCTGTGTCTACATCAACAAAGGCTGGTGCACAAACTGTAGTCCAGTGAGCAGTCATTGTTCCGAATTAGTGGAATATCTATCGCTGAAATGCCGGCCGTTTTACCTTCCCCCAGGAGTTTACAGTTGTGTATATTGTAGCTGTTTACATCCCCCGAATCATTAGCATTAACATTCATTAACATTAGCACAGCATTTAGGGTGCTACATTATCACATCTGTGAGCTCCAGACCAAGCACCCTGAGGCTTTTTTCGTGGTAGCAGGGGACTTTAATCAGGCTAAACTGATGAACATTTTGCCACGCTTTCACCAGCACATCTCCTTAGCAACCAGGAGAAACAACACACTGGACCATGTGTACACTAGCAGATGGGAGGCATACAGAGCATTGCCCCGCCCCCACATGGGCTTCTCTGACCACATCTCCATCCTGCTGGTCCCTGTTCATCATACTGTGTTCTAAGACAACAAGCCCACAAGGAAGACCATCACTGTGTGGCCCAGTGGAGCTGTCTCTACGCTCCAGGACTGTTTTGAGTGCACTGACTGGCAGGTATTCAGAGGTATTATTCACACCCTGCCCTCAACTGGTGAGGGCAGGGTAGACATGGAGGAATATGTGTCATCCATTTGTGGATACATCAGCAAATGTATTGATGACGTCACCACCACCAGGAAAATAACCGTCTGTCCAAATCAGAAACCCTGGCTGAATGGAGAGGTGCGGTCTCGGCTGAAGGCACGGGATTCAGCCTTTAGGTCTAGAGATGCAGTGGCACTAAGAGCACTGAGGAGGGAATTGGAGGCTGGCATCAACAAGGCAAAGGCCACTTTTGCCCTCAGGATACAGGGTTCATTTTCTGCCAACGACCCCCGAAGCACCTGGAAGGGCATAAAGAGCATCACAAAGGGACACAATTCCCTCGGGATCCATCTTTTCCTGATGCTCTGAACACCTTCTATGCCCGCTTAAAGTCATCCATCTCCTCCCACAGCACCAGGCTCACACTCCCAACAGGTGAGCTGCCCCTCAGTGTGTATGCTGTGGATGTGAGGGGGACGCTGTGGAGGATCAATCTCGGCAAAGCAGCAGGCCCGGACAGCATCCCGGGAAGGGTTCTGAGAGATTGTGCTCAGGAGCTCACAGGGGTTTTGACGGATATCTTTATGATCTCACTCTCCCAAGTTGTGGTGCCTGTTTGTCTAAGACGTCCACTATCCGTTCCGGTGCCTAAAAACTCATCTGTGGGAAGCATGAATAAAACGCCCGGTGGCCCTCACTCGGATAATCATGAAATGCTTTGAACAATTGGTTTTGGCCCACTTAAGGGACGCTATCAACATCAACGTGGACCCCCATCAGTATGCTTATAGGAAGAATCGATCTGTGTCTGACGCAGTGTCAGCTGTTGTCCACTCTGCTCTCACCCACCTGGAGAGCAGGGTGAGAGCAGGGTAGTGCTTTTAACACTATCTATTCTCGCTAGCTAGCTATTCCGCAGACTTTGATCAACAAACTGCTGCTGTTGGGACTAGAACCATCTCTCTGCAACTGGGTCCTGGACTTCTTGACAAACAGGCCACAGTCTGCTAAGAGCCATTGGCGTCTCATCTGCCACCATCACACCCAACACTGGCTCCCCACAGAATGTGTCCTGAGCCCCCTGCTGTACACGCTCCTCACGTATGATTGCTCTGCAAGGTACCCGATCATATAGTGAAGTCTGCAGATGACAAGGCTGTGGTTAGACTGATCTCCAACAATGATGAGTCTGTGTACAGGCAGGAGGTGGAAGAATTTGTGGACTGGTGCAGAGCAAACAATCTATGCATCAATGTTGGAAAGACTAAGGAGATGGTTGTGGACTTTAGGAAGAGAGGCCATACCCACCCCCCCCACCCCGCCCACCCCCTTCATCGGAGGAGCAGCTGTGGAGATGGTGTCCACCTGTAAATACCTGGGTCTGCACATCACCAACAAACTCACGTGGGCCACCAACACAGCCAGCATCATAAAGAAGGCCCACTAACGCCTGTACTTTTTGAGGAGGCTGAAACGGGCTGGCCTCTGCTCTGCTGTCCTGACCTCTGTTTTCCGGTGTGTGGTGGAGAACATACTGACACACTCCATCACTGTTTGGTATGGGAACTGCTCTGCGGCTGACAGGAAGGTGCTGCAACGAGTAGAGTAGTAAATCTGCTTAAAGAAGAACCAACAGCAGCCACCCTTTCTTGGAGGACAATTATGCCAGCAGGTACAGAAGCAGAACATCATGTATGATGAAGGACCCCACTCACCTGGAACAGAAACTGTATCCCCTCCCCACAGGCAGAAGGCTGTGCAGCCTCAAAGCAAGAACAACAAGGCTAAAGTGCAGCTTCTTCCCAGCGGCTGTGAGGCTTATGAACTCCCTGACTTAAAGTCTGTCCCTGCACATTTTTAAGCTGTTACTGTATGCAGCTAGTTTTATGTACGATAAATGTATTTGTTTTTTAGTTATTACATTGCAAAATGTTATTTATTCTGTACGCTTGTTTGAAATATACAGCCGGCCGCAAAAAAAAAAGCAAAAGGTTTACGTTTAGATTTCAAGATTCAAGAGGTTTATTTGTCACATACATATACATACGTTCATACATATATGTAGTAAAATGTCTTTGCAACGCACCCGGAGATTATGCACAATAGTTACTAAACTGAACATAATAGCTAACCTAATTACTACCTAGCTAAATGATTCCTAAAGCCCTTTCCTAAAGGGAATAGAGTTTTCGTAATTTGGGATAGCCTATTTGTATATACAGATATGAGCAGTAAAGTGCATGTGAAGTGAGTATGGAGATTTACAGTACAGTATACAACAGTACGACACAGCAATATGGTAACACGGAACAGAACAGCAAAACAGCGCAGTATGCAGTAACCCAGAACAGTGATACAGTATGCAGTACAGTATACTACATACAGAACAGTAAGGCAGTGGGGCCTGTGTGAGTGTCTAAGTGCTTTTTGTTCGGACCCCTGGTGAGTTCAGCATTAACAGTCCTTATGGCTTGCGGGAAGAAACTATGTCTCAGTCTCTCTGACCACAGCAGCTGGAACAGTCCATTGTTGGGGTGATGAGGATCCTTCATGATCCTGTAGGCTTTGCTACTACACCTACTGGTGTATAAGTCCTGCAGGGAGGGGAGGGTAGTTCCAGTGGTACTTTTGGCTGAACGCACCACCCTCTGCAGGGCCCGGCTGTCCTGAGCAGTACAGTTCCTAAACCAGGCAATGATGTTGCCTGTCAGAATGCTCTCCACTGCTCCAGAGTAGAAGGTCTTGAGATTCCGAGAACCTGAATTTCTTCAGCTGCCTGAGGTGGTAAAGACACTGACTCACCTTTCTAACCAGAGGGTCTGTTTGTGTAGTCCACGTTAAATCCTCTGTGATGTGGACTCCCAGGTACTGGAAGCTGCTTACCCGGTCGACAGAAGTCACATTAATCACCAAGGGCACGTGCATCCTCGGTTGTAATCCACGCCTCAAGTCCACAATCAGCTCCTTATTTTGCTGACATTCAGGTGGAGGCTGTGTGTCCTGCCTCGTGTACAGGGACTACAATTGGGGGCTGCGGATGCAGCCCTGGGAAGATCCTGTGTTCAGGGTGAGGGAGCTGGACATGTGCCTCCACACACTAACCACCTGGGGCCGGGCTGAGAGGAAGTCCAGGATCCAGGCACACAGTGGAGTGCTCTGTCCTAGTTCCTGCAGCTTGACAGCCGGTCTGGTGGGGACTATGGCATTGAAACCTGAACTATAGTCGATGAAGAGCAAACTCACATATGCCCCCGTCAGGCTATCCAGGTGCGTGAGCATACATGGGAGACTGCATCGTCCGTGGATTTGTTCAGCCGGTACACAAACTGCAGCGGGTCCAAGGTACGGGAGGGAGGTGCAGATGTAATCCTTAATCAGCCTCTTGAAGCACTTCATGACCACTGAGATGAGGGCCACCGGACGGTAGTCATTCAGGCAAGTTGGAGAAGCTATCTTCAGGAATGATGGTGGACGTTTTGAAGCAGGAGAGGACCACAGATTCGTCTAAGCAGGCATTGAATATCCTAGTGAACACCGAGGCTAGCTTGTTAGCACAGGTCTTCAGTACTCGCCCAAATATGCCATCTGGGCCCGCAGCTTTCCTGGTGTTCACCCGCATCAGAGTCCTCCTGACGTCAAGCTCCGACACAGAGTGGGTGCTCATACCCAATGGTGTAATTCCAATTAGCTGGCGAACTAGCGGTATTGTTGCCAGACTCAAACTGGGCAAAAAAGGAGTTCAGTTCGTTGGCTAGGGAAGCATCCACACTCGTGGCTGGGGAGGAGCTGCTGTTGTAGTTCGTAAAGCGTCTGGTGTCCCGTTACTCCATCTGTTGCACCACTCTGTCCCAAAACATCCGATTAGCATCCTTCACTGCCCTCCACAGATTGTACGATGCCGCTTTGTAACTGTTTGCAACAACAGTCTGTTGTTGGGGTGGTGAGGATCCTTCATGATCCTGTAGGCTCTGCAAGGTCCTGCAGGGAGGGGAGTGTAGATCCAGTGGTACGTTCAGCTGAACGCACCACCCTCTGCAGGGCCCGCCTGTCCTGAGCAGTACAGTCCCCAAACCAGGCAGTGATGTTGCCTGTCAGGATGATCTCCACTTCTCCACAGTAGAAGGACTTGAGGATCCTCACCGAGACCCGGAATTCCCTCAGCTGCCAAGGGCACGTGCATCCTCGGTTGTAATCCACGCCTCAAGTCCACAATCAGCTCCTTAGTTTTGCTGACATTCAGTTGGAGGCTGTGTGCCACCTCCTCGCGGTAGGCCTTCTCATCGCTGTCGGTGATCAGGCCCACGACAATGGTGTCGTCAGCAAACTTGATGATGGTGTTGGAGCTGGACCTTGCCACACAGTCATGTGTGTACAGGGAGTACAGTAAGGGGCTAACGACGCAGCCCTGGGGGGATCCTGTATTCAGGGTGAGGGAGCTTGACATGTGCTTCCCCACCCTAACCACCTGGGGCCGGGCTGAGAGGAAGTCCAGGATCCAGGCACACAGCGGAGTATTCAGTCCAAGGTCCTTCAGCTTGACAGCCAGTCTGGTGGGGACTATGGTATTGATGAACAGCAATCTCACATAGGCCCACTTCCGGCCATCCAGGTGCGTGAGCATGGTGTGCAGTACCTGGGATGCCGCGTCACCCGTGGATGTGTTCTGCTGGTACGCGAACTGCAACGGGTCCAAGGTGTGGGGGAGGGAGGCGCCAATATAATCTTTAATAAGCCTCTCGAAACACTTCATGACCACCGAGATGAGGGCCACCGGAAGGTAGTCATTTAGGCAGGCTGGATGTTCACTATTGTGTTCACTACAATATTCAATCAATCTCCCTGGCTGAATCAGTGGTCCCGTCCTGCTTCAAGAGTTCCGCCGTCGTTCCTGTCCCAAAGATCGCCTCTTCTGCCTGCCTGAATGACTAACGTCTGGCGGCGCTCATCTCGGTCTCATGAAGTCTCATGAAGTGTTTCGAGAGGCTGATTAAGAATTATATCTGCGCCTCCCTCCCCCTCACCTTGGACCCATTGCAGTTTGCGTACCAGCAGAAAAGATCCACGGATGACGCGGTCTCCCAGGTACTGCAGACCACGCTCACGCATCTGGATGGCCAGAAGGGGGCCTATGTGAGAATGCTGTTCATCGATTACAGTTCAGCTTTCAATACCATAGTCCCCACCAGACTGGCTGTCAAGCTGAAGGACCTTGGACTGAATACTCCACTGTGTGCCTGGATCCTGGACTTCCTCACAGCCCGGCCCCAGGTGGTTAGGATGGGGAAGCACATGTCCAGCTCCCTCACCCTGAACACAGAATCCCCCCAGGGCTGCGTCCTCAGCCCCCTTCTGTACTCCCTGTACACACATGACTGTGTAGCCAGGTCCAGCTCCAACACCATCATCAAGTTTGCTGACGACACCATTGTCGTGGGCATGATCACTGACTGCGATGAGAAGGCCTACCGCAAGGGGATGAAAGACCTGTCACTCTGGTGCCAGGACAACAGCCTCCACCTGAACGTCAGCAAAACTAAGGAGCCGATTGTGGACTTTAGGCGAGGATCACAATCGAGGACGCACGTGCCCTTGGTGATTAATGGGACTTCTGTTGACAGGGTGAGCAGCGTCAAGTACCTGGGAGTCCACATCACAGAGGATTTAACATGGACTTTACAAACAGACACTCTGGTGAGAAAGGTGAGGCAGCGTCTTTCCCACCTCAGGCAGCTGAGGAAATTCCGGGTCTCAGTGAGGATCCTCAGGTCCTTCTACTGTGGAGCGGTGGAGAGCGTCCTGACAGGCAACATCACTGCCTGGTTTGGGAACTGTACTGCACAGGACAGTTGGGCCTTGCAGAGGGTGGTTCGTTCAGCTGAACGTACCCCTGGAACTACACTCCCCTCCCTGCAGGACTTAAACACCAGGAGGTGTAGTACCAGAGCCTGCAGGATCATGAAGGATCCTCACCACCCCAACAACGCACTGTTCCAGCTGCTGCGGTCAGGCAACGCCTCCACAGTCACACAGGGAGAACAGAGAGACTGAGACGGAGATTTTTTCCCGCAAGCCATAAGAACTGTCAATGCTGACCTCACCAGGGGTCCTCACTGAGCCACACACATAGGCTCCACGACCTTACTCTACTGTATGTAGCATACTGTACCGCATACTGTGTCACTGTTCTGGGTTGTTCGGTGATACGGTATTGCTGCGCCGTACTGTTGTATACTGTGCTGTATTATCTGACAACACTACCTCACTTTATTCACATGCCACTTTAATGCACATATCTGTACTTACATAATTGCCTACCCCATATACATAAGTCTATCCCATATATGTGAGCCTATTCCCTTTATCTTTTCTATTTTATTTTATTCTATATATTTTTATTAAATTCTATAGTATTCAATTTACTGCATTACGTTTTAGGAATCAGTTAGTTGGTCAAGTAGAAAGAAATTTTCTGAGGTAGCTACTGTGTTCAGTCTAGGACATATTGTGTGTAATCACCAGGTGCGTTGCATTAACATTTCACTGCATATATGTATGAAAGTATGTATATGTATTAAACCACTTGAATCTTGAAAAGACAGAAACACACATACTGCATGCATACACACATATGCATGCACGCACGCACACACATAGACATACACGCACGCACATATACATACACGCACGCACACACACATTATGTATGTATATACATATATATATATATATAAATATATATAAACTGTATATATACACACATACATACACACACACTCACACACACACACTGTATACATACACACACATACATACACACACACACACGTATATATATATATATATATATATATATATATATATATATATATATATATATATATATATATATATATATATATACACACACACACAGACACACACACATGTATATATACACATACATAGGCACACCCATATACATACACGCACACACACAGTATATATACACACACATACATACATACACACATACTGTATATACACACACACATACAGTATATGTGATAAATAATCTCTTGAACTATAACTATATAAATATATATATATATATACACACACACACACACACACACACACACACACACACACACACACACACACACACACACACTCACACACACAAATATATATATATCTTTTTAATGGAGTTACCGTTCAACATGTAAGCACAAGGATTGGGCACCACTGCATTCCTCTGAGCAGCAGATCAGGGAAATAAATTAGTGTAGTAGAGAGCAGTAGAACATGTTTTTTTTTTTTTCCCCATCTCTCTCTGGGACTAAATCGAGTGAGTTAAGGGGAGAGATTATTATTCAGCAGGGAGACAAGGTAATTCTCAGAGGAGATGAGAATCCTGAGCCGGGGATACAGTAAATGAGCCATGCTGAGCCGGCCCAGCACAGGAAGGTCATTTTAACTCCCGCTGCGCCAGCAGAGAGAGCATAGTTGAGTGAGAGAGAGAACCCGTACAATGCAAAATGGAGACAGCTGGAAAGATCATTTTGAAAAAAAAGTACAGTAAAATAACAATGAACCCAAAGTAAAAGGAGATACAGGAAAACATGATATCTCTGGAAAGAAGAATTACATTTACATTTACATTTAGTCATTTAGCAGACTTAAAGACTTAAAGCAGAATTAAAGACTATCAAAACCTGTTTGACTACCAAATTCTTCTTTTTCTTTCGGCTGCTCCCGTTAGGGGTCGCCACAGCGGATCATCTGCCTCCAATACCTTCTGTTCTGCGCATCCTCCTCCCTTACACCAACCGCCTGCATGTCCTCCCTCACCACATCCATAAACCTTCTCTTTGGACTTCCTCTTTTCCTCTTGCCTGGCAGCTCCATCCTCAGCATCCTTCTCCCAATGTAACTCTCATCTCTCCTACACACCTGTCCAAACCATCTCAATCTGGCCTCTCTCACTTTTCCACCAAACTGTCCAACCTGAGCTGTCCCTCTAATGTTCTCATTCTTAATCCTGTCCGTCCTTGTCACGCCAATGAAAATCTCAAAATCCTCAACTCTGCCACCTCCAGTTCAGCCACCTGCCTTTTTGTCAGTGCCACCGCCTCTAAACCGTACAACATAGTTGGTCTCACTACCGTCCTGTAGACCTTCTCCTTCACTCTTGCTGGATCCCTTCTGTCACAGAACACTCTTCTCCACCCACTCCAACCTGCCTGTACTCTCTTCTTCACCTTTCTCCCGCACTCTCCGCTGCTTTGGATGGTCGACCCCAAGTACTTGAACTCATCCGCCGTCTCCACCTCGACTCCTTGCATTCTCAGCTTTTCGCTGATCTCTCTTCCATTCAAGCACATGTATTCTGTTTTACTCCTGCTGACCTTTATTCCTCTTCTCTCTAATGCATGCCTCCACTTCTCCAGGCTCTCCTCAACCTGCTCCCTACTCTCGCTACAGATCACAATGTCATCCGCGAACATCATAGTCCATGGAGTCTCCTGCCTGATTTCATCTGTTAACCTGTCCATCACCATTGCAAACAAGAAAGGGCTCAGAGCTGATCCTTGATGCAATCCCACCTCCACTTTAAATGCCTTTGTCACGCCTACTGCACACTTTACTACAGTCTGACTGCCCTCATACATATCCTGTACCACTCTTACGTACTTCTCTGCCACCCCCGACTTCCTCATGCACACTTCCTCTCTTGGCACCCTATCGTATGCTTTCTCTAAATCCACAAAGACGCAGTACAACTCCCTGTGGCCTTCCCTGTACTTTTCCATCACCATTCTTAAAGCAAACATTGCATCTTTTCTGGCATGAAACCATACTGCTGCTTGCTGATCGCCACCTCTCCTCTTAACCCAGTTTCTACTACTCTTTCCCAAAGCTTCATGCTGTGGCTGATCAACTTTATTCCACTGTAGTTACTACAGCTCTGTACGTCTCCCTTATTCTTGAAGATGGGTACCAGTACACTACTTCTCCACTCCTCCGGCATCCTCTCCCTTTTCAGGACGGTGTTAAACAGTCTCGTTAGGAACCCCACTGCCATCTCACGTAAACATTTCCATGCTTCCCCAGGTATGTCATCTGGGCCAACTGCCCTTTCCACACTTCATCTTCTTTATTGCTGTTAAACCAAAATTACAGAACAAAAAGTGAACGAAAAATGAAACAGTGGAGCAGACAGAATATGAAATGAAATATTAAAAAACACAGACACCAGATTAAGATTGACCATAGTAAAACTTTTCATCATCTTCTGAGTGTAGGACAATTCCCTGAAATCTGGAGCCAAGGACTCATCACACCGATATTCAAGAGCGGAGACATACTCAACCTCAATAACTACCGAGGCATCCATGTGAGCAGTAATCTGGGGATGGTTTTCTGGAGCACCTTAAATTCCAGACTTATTGACTTCCTTACAGAGCACATCTTAAGGAAGGTACAAATTGGATTCTTACCAAATTACAGGACATCAGACCATATTTTCATCTGGCACAAAGGTCTATTTTATAAATTATTAGAAAGCGGTGTTGGAGGGAAAAACATACGATTTAATCAAATCTATGTACTACCCCAGAGTGTGGAGTGACCCAGGGCAACTCGGCCTCCCCAACCTTCTTCAACATTTTTATCAATGAATTGGCAAAACAAATGGAAGGATCATACACACCTGGTCTCACTCTACACGACTCTGAAATAAAATGCCTCCTTTACGCAGAGGATCTGGTTCTGCTGTCGCCAACTGACGAGGGTCTACACCAGAATAAAATAGTGATGACGTTCCAAAGAAGGACAAGCTGTCAGGGAACCAAGTACAACTTCACCCTAGGAACAAATCAAATCTAACAATGTGACAACTACATAACTACACCTACCTGTGGCTGAAGATCACTTCCACTGGAACTTTTAATTTGGCCATTATCCTGCTCTCAGTGTTTGTCTGTACCTAAAGAAGAACTCAGAAGCTGGAGTAAAGTTGACTCTTTACTGTTATCTGTTTTCTCTCCAATGTTGTTTGTAAAACTTAAATACAATTATCAAAAAGGGTATATTACAACATTGTTCGCAATGACTTGAATGAATGAATGAATGAATAAAATATAAAATGAAATATTCCTCGACATTACCCAACAATACAAGTTAAACGAATACATTAGCATCATTATGGCTTGGAGAACAAATGAGAGAATTAGCATTCTTACACACATAATGAATGAAAATGTGCAATTAACATAATAAACTGCACAATATTATGCTTGCACACTGTAAATTAACTTACATGCGATAATTTCCTAGGCATGCAATGCTGAAAAGTTGAGGGAGCTGAAGCTTCCTCAAACAAACCAAAATGGCTGACCTCATCATGTGACCACAACAATGTCATGTGACTATATCAACCAATCGAATGAATGCTTGACAATCTACTGAACAGGAAAATAAGTGCAATATCAAAACATAGTACCTCCCGTCTGGTATCAAAAAGAATAACACTATTTGAATAACTAATCATCAAAATAAAAATGGGATACCATCAAAGTCTAGTTTGAGTCCAGATCCCTGGCACTCAAGAGAAGGGCAGTCTCACTGACGGGTCCCAAGAAGATCTTCATCAATCCAGACATTGTGACCTTGAGCTTGATCTTTCTGACCTTTTCATCTTGGTTGGGAAACTTCTTAGTGACCAGAACCATGGGCAACTCATTCTGCATTACTTGCTTGTCCTTTAGCAGAACCAGATCCTCCTTCGGGGATCTTAGGGGCCACTTACTGCGGCTTTGAAGGGTATGAAGATACCTCCATCTGTTCCAGAAGCAGTTAGCCAGATGTTGTACCTGTCTCCACTGTCGCAGTGGAGGTCTTTGTTGTTGAATGATCCCGAGCGAGATAAAGAAGTTTTGTGTCAGGAATGATGCAGTGTCAGGAGAAACTGTGAATGAAGTCATAGCATCGAGCGGCCTGGCATTGACGATTGCCGTGACATCTGCCATTAAAATGGACAAAACCTCATGAGTGAGGCGTGAGTGACTGTTTTGCATCAACATGGAGTCTAGAATGCACCCCTCCAATGTGTAAGGAGTGTGGAGGGTTGACGATTCACATGGATCCTTCTTCACCCAAGTTCTCCCTGATACTTGGACTCCTCTGAATTGGTCAGGAGCATGCCCAATTCCTTAAAGAATCTGCGCAAGGCATTAAAAAAGCTTGATGTAGCCATCATCTCAAGATGCTCTATGTGCACAGCACGAGTTCATGCAGGTAAAGAGCATAGCCCACCTTTCGCTTTTGGCTTTCCCTCCACATGTTCATCTAGTGGAGACAGTCCAAGGACTAAATACGTACATCTAGTCCCACATAGGTAAAAGGAGGCTTCATGCTCAGCCGTTCAGAGATTACACCTGCCATTTTTTGTTCTACAGCTTTCCCACAAATTCGATGACAAGACACGCATCCTCCCACAATCCAGAATCCTCCCTTGCTGACGACACTTTCCGGCTGGCACCTGAAGGCACCTGAAGACATGCTACTGATGTTTGACTTTGTCATGGAAGTGTCTCACAAGTTGGATTACTCCACTAATGAGTCACACTTGGCAAACAGTCTGAATTACTTTTACTGTCGGTTTGAAAGACAATGGGACAGTCGTGACACCTTCCACCAGTTCCAGCCCACCAGCGCCACCTCTCACACCACAGCAGGGGCCTGGGCCTCTCCACAGCTGCCCACCCCAGAGACCCCGTCCTTCCCCACCAAAATGTCAACTCTCACCATTCTGAAGAGGTAAATTAATAGACTCTTCAAAAGAGATTTCTGACTCAATGAGTGGAGCATGCATTCATCTCTAGCTTGTCATGCTATGTGTGACTTATTATTGTATTTTTATCGACCAAAACTTCATAATGTTTTGTTTCCGCTTGTGATTTTATTTCTTAAATTTTCCCTGTGATTTTATTGCAACTTACGGTCAGCCATGTCTTTGTCTTCCGCTGCTGGAGCCCAGGAGAAACACCAGGAAGGGAAATAAAGGAAAGGCGGCACTCAAGTGGATTCTCTGCCTCAGAAAATGTCACCGCTAGATCAATCTTTTGCCTCAGCTATTAAAGCTGCTGTAAGAGCTTCATTCGCTGAGTTCTTCGGAAAATTTATCGTCAAGTTTTCAGCACGATTCCAAGCTCTCAAATATTCCATTGGAAGGGAGATGTCCGGAAATATTTTGGACTTAAGTCTACAACTGAAAAACATGCTGGACGGCTGTTGACACTGGAAAAGGCTTCCAACATCGAAATTGCTGGAATTTAAATTTAATTGGCTGAGCTTGAACGCACTGTGGGAAAACTGTTGAATAAATGTGAAGATTTAGAATCTCACTCGAGATACCACTGACCTGCGCTACTAGGGGAAGAAAGTTCACATTTTCCTCATACAATCCTGCAGCCACTGCCAGGAAAAGAGGTAACTACACTGAGGTAAAGAGACGCCACAGGACCAAACAACCGAAGATCCGTTACAGCATGCAATACCCATCGCGGCTGAGACTGACCTGGATGGGTATTCGCCAACAACTGGCTTCGGATGAGACAAAGGCGCTTCGGAGTTAGGTCGTTCGATGCATGTGAGGTATCTCTGATCATCCTTTTTTCCTTCCCCCGTGACACTTCTGATGTACCTTTGCGCCAAATGGAGTACTGATTCGGACCGCTTACAGTAGTCTTACAGAGATAAGCTTTGTTTTTCCTTTTACTTATGGCTGCTCCAGTATTTAACAAGTTCTGCTGAAGGTGATTACATAGACCTGCCTGGTGTCAGTATTGTAGGTAGTGACGATTATCTTTAGCGGGTATTATCTATCAAATTACCCGGCAATAGACACAGGTTTTAATTGGCTCCATCTCCAATCGGCTCTGATCTGAACAGGACACCCGGGTCAACTTTTTAATTTTGGCCCCTTTACCTGCGAGATGTGACGCATGATGAAATTCTGGACTCTGGTGTATAAATAGACAGGAATATCTGTGTATGATTCCTTCATTTCATACCCCATTTAGAATCCAAAATCAAAATCAGAATTTATTTACTTTTTTTCGCATGGGGGACTGTGAAATGTTGTTAGTGTGGGGATCGCACAGTGGGGACCACAGCAGAGAACCCCCACGCTCCCTGCTGACTCCTACTCCCTGCCACCGAAAGACCAGTGTGCACTCGCATACCAGCAGCAGGGAGTACTGTATCTGTGTGCGGGTGCGCACTGCCAGCATGGGGTATCCATGCTGCTGTTTCAGGGTTGTTTGGTTTGTAGGATAAGCAATGACTATCGGGAACTCATTCTCATTTCACTCGATAACATGCATTCTTTCATTTTTATGATTAATCTGTTTTTGCTTGATAAGTACGTTTCATCCATCTTTTAAAGTCACAACCTAAAGTGGTTAATGTTCTGTGCTACGCTGTTTTTGAGCCTCTTATATCTCTGTTCTGTGTTGAGCTCTCTGATGTCAGATAATGTAGGGGAGTCTCTGCCCACTTTCTGGCACTGGTTCGCCAGCATGTCCAGAGTTTTTATTAAAACAATAAATGAAAGGCTCGCTGGCCAAAAGGATAAAGAATAAACAGTGATCGCAATCTATCTGGGCGTGGGAAGATTGACGTTCCAGTCTAGCTCCTGCTCAGCTGACATGTCAAAATGTATGCAGAGGCTTTGGCGTGATGCCTTCAAGATTACATGACTCAGCTTGTCCATTGTGACCAAACTGGTTTCAAAAGAACCAGATTTCCATCAGACAATGTCCAGTCAATGATGCTTTGCATCATTGACTGGGCCTCTAGTATAAGATCATCTGCTGCTGTGCTGTCGCTGGATTCCATGAAGGCTTTTGATCGCCTGGAGTGGTCATATTAATGGTCTGTGCTTGCTGCCATGGGATTTGGCAATCTGTTTAATATGATAAAGGTACTATATGCCAATCCCAAGTTAATGGTCATGACTAGCAAAACCTTGTTTCCCCTGTTCGATGTTGCTCCAGGCAGGGCTGCCCCCTCAGTCCATTACTGTTCGCTCTCTCCCTCGAGCCCCTAGCCCAGGCAGTGTGTCTGGGGCTTCAAACAGCCATTTTTAAGTTTGTTGGGCAGGGAAAACGTCCCCGTCTCAAGCTTACCACAATACAGCGCGAGAGATCTGATGGTGGCCTCGTGCTTTTGGACATTAAATATTACTTCTGTAACGGGTGTGGTTAGGACCCAATTGCAGCACAAAGACAGGCAGGGATATTTGGTAATGTCTTTTATTTGTAGAGCGGACGGAAGACAGGCAGGGGGAAGGCAGGATACATCGTCGGGGATAGGCAGGTTCGATAACGAGGAGTGCAGACAGAAGACAGGCGAAGTGGCAGGCAGGATACGTGGTCGGAGCGAGGCAGAGTCGGTAGCGGGGAATCAGTCGGAGAACGCTGGAGAGTCTGGTGCAAGCATCGAAGACAATCTGGCAATGGGTGACTGGTGAGAGAGGTTTATATAGTGGTTAGATTGCAGATCTGGAACAGCTGTGTGCGCAGGTGAATAGAGTTGGGCTAATGGGACAGGTAAGGAGAGGGAGGGGAAAGTAGAAGAAGGCGGAGATCATGACAACTTCTGGGCCTTCAGATTGCGACCAATTACAACCCGGTTTAACCCAGATGTCGCTGTTTCATGGCAGCAATGGAGGAAGACTTGATCCCCCCTTTAAAATTACGAGATCTACTGTTCTCCAACATTTCCACCATTCAGTGCAAACCGTGCTATGGCCCCATAGTTTCCCAGCTGGTTGCAGAGTGGAGATCGTTGGAAGCTGCATGTAAAATTTCCTCCAAGTGGAATACTTACTCCCCTATATTTAACAAGGCTGGGCTTCTAATCGAGGGCCTTCGCATAAAATTTCACAGATGGTGCAATAAGGGGATCCATTACTTGGGCGAAGTCTTTGGTGATGAGGGGTTGTGTTCCTTTCAGGAATTATGTAATCAATTTGATCTGCCAGGCAGCACTTTTTTCTTTTATTTAGAGTAGAGGGCTGCCATGAAAACCTTTGGTTCCATTGCAGTCCTCACTATCAGTCCATCCTCTGCACAAGGTTAGAAATGGCAATAGGGGCACAAGGGGTTCGATTTTCTCGGTATATAGATTTATTTTCGAAAAAACATAAAAACCTCTGGCTGTGAACAGAATGTGGCTGGCGGATTGTCCAAGTTTGGATCCAGAGTTTGATTGAGGTGTTGTCTGGTCCGGCATTCTCCTGGCATTGAAGAACCCAGACCACCAACAGATTCTGTCGATTGAGGTTTTTTTGTTGTTGATTTTTCCCATTATATCTTTTTCTGTTTATTGATGTCCCTGGGATGGGTTTTGAGGCTGCGTTATGATTTATATTTATTTAAATGTATTTGATTATTCTTTATGTACTTTTCTCATTCTCGGTCTTTCTCGCTGTTATGTTGCCCTTGATTTTTGGTTGCTAAAATAAAATAAAAATTTGATCACAAAAAAAACCTCAACTCTCTCTTCAAAAGACAGAACCCCTCTCAAAAGCAGCCGGGCCAAACTCTGTCTCTCAATCCACCCTGAATACCTGTGCAGATTAGCTGTCTCTGGTGTTCACAGACATCTTTAACACTTCACTGGAGACATGCCATGTGCCAGCCTGCTTCAAGACCTCCATCATCATCCCCATCCCCGAAATGCTAAGGACCACAGGGCTTAATGGCTACAGACCCGTCACCCTGACCTATGTGGTAATTAAGTCATTGAAGCACCTTGTGCTGTCCCACCTCAAAGCCCTCACTAACCCACTGCTGGACCCCCTGCAGTTCGCCTACAGAGCCAACAGCTCTGTAGAAGATGCAGTTAACTTGGCCCTCTTCTTCAACCTCCAATACCTGGATTCCTCAGCAAGCTATGCCTGGATCCTTTTTGTGTATTTTTGCTCGGCCTTTAATACTGTCATCCCGGCTTTGATGCAGGAAAAGCTCTCCCAGCTGAGTGTGCCTGACTCCACTTGCCAATGGATTACAGACTTCCTGTCTAACAGGAGGCAGCAGGTGAAGCTTCCACTTGCCGGCGGATTACAGACTTCCTGTCTGACAGGAGGCAACACGTGAAGCTGGGAAAACACGTTCCAATCATAAGCACTGTTCCCCTCAAAGCTGCGTTCTTTCCCATCTTCTCCCTGTACACCAACAGCTGCCCCTCCAGTCACTAGTCTGTCAAGCTCCTGAAGTTTGCGGAAGACACCACCCTCATTGGACTCATCTCTGGTGGGGATGAGTCCGCATACAGGTCCTGGTGCAGTCAGCACAACTTGGAGCTCAACGCTGTGAAGACAGTGGAGATGCTTGTAGATCTCAGGAGGAACTCACGTCTCACCCTGTGTGACAATCCAGTCAACACTGTGGAGACATTTTGCCTCCTGGGAACCACCCTCACCAAGAACTGCTACACCCCCATCATTGAGTCCATTGTGGCCAACCTCTCCTACTCTGGACACAAACCTTTTAAACCAATCCTTCTGGCAGGAGGATGCGGTCCATCATGATCAAAACCTCATGCCATAAGAACGTTTCTTCCAGCCTGCAGCTGGCCTCATCAACAAGGCCCGGGACCACCGACACGGACTCTTACC
Source organism: Zeus faber (assembly GCF_960531495.2). Taxonomy (NCBI): domain Eukaryota; kingdom Metazoa; phylum Chordata; class Actinopteri; order Zeiformes; family Zeidae; genus Zeus; species Zeus faber. The sequence goes on from NC_137198.1 coordinate 24,632,681, forward strand.
CCGCCCCCATTGACACTACACGTTAAATTATTGTAAAGTCCTTTCATCTGGCAATGCATTACCTTAGCGTATATTCCATGGTTCATATGTTGCACATTCCTGCACAAGTTAATATCTGTGAGGTACCTAAAACATGTTTCAGAAATTTTCTGAAAATACCACTCAAATTATGCATTCTAGCCATTCTAACATACCTCAATACCATCCTGCTCCAAAATGGATAACTAGTATTTGCAAACGGCTATCCTCATCAATCTACCAGTCCAGCTTTTCTCAGAGGACTCTCCTTTGGAATACTCTTTCTGGCGGCAAAGTAGGTGAGCTCTTCACATGTGATAAGTGTTTTACCTTTGTCAGTTCTTCTGCAATCTGGGGTTCTGTGCAAACATGCCAACCGGTCGTAGCGGTCCTTCTCACATAGATTCTCCACAATTTTGTGTGATTGGATAATACACCTCAGGAATGCTAAGGCTCTGACCAAGGACTTAAAAGAGCAAAAGTGCTCGAAGTGATAGGACCAGAGAGTAGGTGAAGGAACAGCGAGGGTAGAAGTATGAGAACATAACTCTGGGTCTAAGTTTGGGTCAACAAGGTCATATTGATCCCCCTCTAAGATAGGCAGTCCTTCAGGGATGAACAGGAATGAAGGTCCTGTGAGTCAGGTTGTAATAGCGAGCTGAGTTGCTGGTACAGATCGAGTGCCACGATCTATTGACCATGTTTGGCTCTACATACACATGTGAGCAGTCTTTCTGGCATTTGAAAAACATTAAGACCAATCTATGCTCACGTTTAACTGATGGAAGCCTCAACGCCTGCATTGTAACCTCACTAAGTATGAACCAGACTACGAGGCCATCAGCAAAACCATGCAGCACCACAAGTCGCATTAATGGTAAGAAGTATATAATTTATTATCGGTTAGCTACAGTACAACAACAATATTATTATGAAGAATAAATGGACTGCATCTTATATAGCGCTTTTCCAGTCTTGCAACCACTCAAAGCGCTTGACAATACACGCCTCACATTCACCCATTCACACATACGTCGATGGCAGAGACAACCATGCAAGGTGCACACCAGCTCATCAAGAGCACTTTAGGGTTCAATTTTATTCAATATTATATGGCTCACATGGATTTTTTATTTTTTTTATATATTTGGCTTTTATGGCCCTCCCAGCCAAAAAGGTTCCTGACCCCTGATGTAGCCTACCTAAACATTGTTGAAGACCCAGTACACCCCTCCATGGCAACGGTATTCCCTGGTGGCAGTTGTCTCTTTCAGCAGGATAATGCACCCTGTCACACGACAAAAAATGTTCAGGAATGGTTTGGAGAATATGACAAAGAGTTGGAGGTATTGACTTGGCCTCCAAATTCCACAGATCTCAATCCAATCGAGCATCTGTGGGATGTGGGACAGCTTTTTTTATAAGGCGAAGAGGTGCCGGCATGGCGGGTTTTATTCATTAATAGTCCAAATAAAACGGCGCTCAAATGCGGGAATGTAAATATAAAGGACAACTTAAATATACGATCAGACATTGTTTCTCTGATCGAGGTTCTCTGGTACAGTGCGTTTCGGCCCGAGAGCGCTCCTGCACAATCCTGCCACACCTCAACCCCCCCACTCTCAACACAGAAGCCCCCCCAATTTTTGCAAGGGCCAAATTTCTGAAATGTCCCTTTCCCCCATTAAACCAATATGCATTTTAAAATAAGCCTACTAGTAATAGATTATTAAGGATTGTAAAGCATGATGTATGCAATAATTGCAAAGCGTTATTATCGTTACTATATTATTATTACCATGTTTTTATTACCATTGCAACCACAACTGTATTATTATTATACACAAATTATTTACAAATGTATTTGGATAGACGGGAGACTGAAAAACGGAAGTTTCGTAAAGAAAGCGACTAGCCGACTCTACTGCAAATGTTTGCTGCGGCTGCTGCGGTCGATGTTGTGTTCTCCGGACCTAAATTAAGTTAAATGGCTTAAATAAAAACCATGGATTGATATAAAAGTTATCTTTTTTCTATTCATTAATTGCATGAAGGCTGTTTTGTGCTTGTAGCGTAGAAGCCGGTGGAGGATTTGGACATGGTGGTCTAGCATAGCATGGTTGGTCCGGTGATAAGTTGCGGCTCCAGGTTATTACTTATATACAGTAATAATGAAATTAAATACGAATTATAAATAATTATATTGCCAGTGGAAACCAGGTGATCAGCCATTGATCACTTAATTAACAGATCATTGATCACTACCAGGAAACAGATTTCTATAGATGCACTCTCTCGAAGCCATCATAAAGATTGAAATACACTTTAAGAATATTTTTATTTAATTTTAAATAACACTTTAAAAGAGCTGCAACTACACATTATCGCATTACTCTGACATTATTTCATTCCTCGTACATTATCTCATTCCTCGAACATTATCTCTTTCCTCAATGATATAGACCTACCTAAACTATCCACAGAGCAGGCCACCACATTAGATCAACGAATTACTCCAGAAGAACTCAGGAAAGCCCTCTTCTCTATGCCCAACAATAAATCACCTGGATCAGATGGTTACCCAGTGGAATTCCATATTCACTTCTGGCCATTCATCTCCCCATTATTCATCAGAATAGTTATGGAGACTAAGTCAACCTCAACCATGCATCACTAAATGAATACTGCTCTCATTTTGGTTTTGGTCAAACCCAATAAGGACCCAACCCTCACCTCCTGTTATAGACCGCTAAGCCTAATTAATTCAGATTTAAATATTATTTGTAAAATACTAACCAACAGAATTGAAAAAGTAATTCCATTTCTAATTCACCCAGACCAAACAGGCTTTATCAAGGGCAGAGACTCATCCAGCAACATGCGTTGTTTATTCAGTTTGATCAGCATATTGCAAAGGATTTACTTAAATGCTGTTATTGCTTCTTTAGATGCCGAAAAAGCATTTGACAGAGTTAATTGGACATATTTATTTTCCACCCTCAACAAACAGTCACTCATCCAGCATCCAGGGGGATGGTAGCTCAGGAGGTAGTTGGTGGTCTAGTGATCCAAAGGTTGGCTCCTCCTGCTAGCATGCTGTAGTGTCTTTGAGCAAGACACTTAACCCCTAATTGCTCCTGATGGCTGCGTCCGTCGGTGTTTGAACAATTGTAAGTCGCTGTGGATAAAAGCGTCTGCTAAATGAAATGAAATGAAATGAAATGAAATGAAATGTAATGTCTACGCTTATGCAAACTGCCGCCGTATTGTGTCTGGTCCAGTGTCTCAGAAAACCACACACCTCTTCTACTGCAGGGAAAAATAGAACCTAAATTACTTCCTGGTCTGGGATCAGACAAATCAGTGGAGCCCCTCCATTAATTCACCCGATTCCAAGCACCTAAGCGGCCCTGGGATGGGAGCCTGCACAGTCTGTGTGCAGTAACGGCTTGACGACGCCCCCTTGACCCGCTACACTCACCATCTGCTTCTGTAATCACCAATGGTTACACTCCACAGCGTTTAACTCTACATCGTGGCACAAACAGGGATGTCCACTCTTACCTTTATTATTCACCATCTTTATTGAACCCCTTGTGGTGGCCACCCTTCAAATCAGTAATATCATTGGCATACAAACAGGAATCTCTGTTCACAATATCAGTTTGTATGCAGATGATATTTTGTTATATTTACGGAACCCAATATCATTCCTGCCCGAAATGTTCAATCTGGTCTAAATTTTCCGCCATCTCAAACTATTCAATAAATTGGACTTAAACCATGGTCATACCACTCAGTGGGGAAGACTGGAATGCTGTAACCCAGAAACTTCCCTTAACCAACACAACAGGCAACATTAGATACCTTGGTATTGATATTTCTACCAGATTTGTTTATCCTTAACTTTGCTCCATTGCTGAAATCAGTTGAAGAAGTCCTCACTCGATGAAACAAGCTACCCATCTCACTAATTGGTAGGATAGCAGCAGTGAAAAAGAATATACTACCAAAATTAAACTAAATATTTTCAGTCTCCCCAGTCCAGCCAACAGTAAATTAATTTAATATTCTAGACTCAATAATCAATTATATTGGAAATACCAGAAACCAAGGATTAAACTAGTAACACTACAGAAAAACAGACTCTGGCCTAACAGGCCTAGCAGCCCCAAATTTCAGATACTTCTATTTAGCGGATCATCTTTAATTTATAGTTTAATGGTTGCAACAAGAGCAACAATTGGGCCATGGATGGCGAGACATTGAACAAACAGAATGTTGGGATTCATCAATATCTGATCTCCCATTCCTTACTGAATCAATACAGAAACATAACTGCTTTAAAAACCCATCCATCGCAACGACTCTGTCAGCCTGGTGGAGATTCAAAAAATTCACTCCAATCTGGCACAACACAGATTTTCTGGTTAAAAACAGACGAATAATCTTCAGGTGTTGGAAAAGACAAGGAATTAATCATCTGGAAGACATTATTTAAAACCATTGCTTGTATCCTTCCCAACCTTAACCCAAAGGTATAAAAGGGCCACAGTTTCCTGCAATTCCTTTAACTACAGCAGTCTCTAAATCTCAAATTAACAAACAACATCCAACAACCACCTTCAATGATTGAACATCTTACTCATATAGGTAATAATAATATAATAATAATAATAAGTTTGTATATTCTGGAAAAGGGATTTTTTAACTTACTCATAGGTTATATAAAAAACCCTTTTTCCAGAATATACAAACTTTTATTAAAAACATGTGACACTTTATTTTTACCTAAAGAGACCTTGCTGTTTCCACCGATATCAACCTGTGGAAAATTGTAAACTTGCAATACCGCCTTTTCCCACCTATCCAAACATCCTGGACCAACATCACCAAGAACGCTATCAACCCTTCTGGGTCACAGCGTTCCAGTTTCCCCGTCTGTATGTCTCCTTGGTGACCTCTCCTCAGTTGACCCATCACTCCAACTCCATTTTTATTGCCTTAACAATTGCCAAGAAAATAATATTACTCAATTGGAAAAACAGAGATAATCTCACCACATCGTAATGGTTACATTTATTGATGGAATACATCTCAATGGAAACTTCAAGATGCAAGATTGAAGATTGAAGATTCAAGATTCAAGAGGTTTATTCATCACATACATATACATACTCATACATATATACAGTTTAATGTCAATGCAATGCACCCAGTGATTACGCACAATATGTTCTAGACTGAACACAATAGCTACCTAAAGATTTCTACCTGACTAACTAACTGATTCCTAAAACGTAATGCAGTAAGTCGAATACTACAGAATAAAATAAAATATATAGAATAAAATAAAATAAAATAAAATAAGAACTCAAAGGTAATGCAGAGTGAGAGTGTACAAAATAGAATAAAGGAAATATGCTTATGCATATGGGATAGACTTTTAGTACTTTTAGCCTATATGGGATAGGCTATTTATGTATATGCAGACATGAAGTTTTGAACACACAAGTTTTGAAACTTGGCAGTATTCAAAAACAAGGTTGATTCATTTAATGAAATATGGGCTACTTTTATCTCTGACATAATTCCATCCATTAATACTCGAAGGTTGAAATCAAGTATTTTTTAAAATAATATCACCCTCAAAGTTTCCCCAACACTTGGACCCATTCAGCCAGCTCCCAGAATGCAAATGGTTGGAGGACCAACAAGGCCACATGGTTACTTGCCACATGGCCACTTGACACCCTGCTGAATGGGGTAATCTCTGCATTGTTCTTGTGTTTATAGGGAATGTTGAACAGCGTCATCGACACACAATGTCTTTGTTTTATAAAAAAAAGCTTTTATTTAACAGTAAGAATATACATGTTTTATGAAAGTGGGATTATTTCGGAGTTTAAAAGTGTGGATAACACAACAAAATGTACAGCTTGTCAATTATATTAGTCTTTGTATGTCAACCTTGGTGTGTCATTTAATATATAAATGTGCATATGACAAATAACCATAATCGCCTAGGAATGTTAATAGTTGACCAACCGATATTTAATTTCTGCTGTAGCCTTTTGTGAACCCCTTTCATGTAACTCTCTCCATGATGAATAGCCAACGATACGTCACTTCTTTAGACCATGTACTAACCTGTGACTGCAAAGTCAAAAATGTAATGAATCTTGATGAGGTTGCTGGCAGGGTGAACATGACCACCAAAGAGAGGTTGAGGTGCTCACAGGTGTTCTTGGAGTTGTAGACCTCCCTCTTCAAGTGTATTTCCTCGTGCTGTAGAAATCGCTTCTTGTAGAAACTTCTTCCGTTGTAACAAAAACGGGCGTGTCGTCGATCTCCTCCGCTGGTTCTTGAAAATATTCTGTTTCAGTGCACATTCGGATTGAAATCCGCTGTTTGAAATGTTGTCCAAGTCCGGGATAACACAGATATCAGATTCAGTACGCATCGCTTACTCTGACCTGGATCTATTGCACAGCTCAAATGAAGGTCCACGATATGATTTACAGCTTCCGCTACCCACTTCTCGTAATACAGAACAACACGGAGATGAAAGTTTCATGGACAAGTGAAACTGAAGGATCCTCGTTCTGCATGTAATCCATCTGTTTACAGAAGTGACGTCAGCTTTTTTTCTTCATTGGTATATGCCGCCTACACAACAATGTGTCCTCTTGTGCGTTAAACACATAAGAATTAAAGGCTGAACTCTATCAAAACGGTTTTACATTGTGACTTCACATCACAGGGAATATGGAGGAATGATTTTCACCTGGATGGTCGCTTTAAAGGAAATGATCGATCGGCATAGTTCAGCACTGTTCAGCGTCTCGGTAGGTGAACTGTGTTTCCCCATGTAATCTGACGAGGTACCTAGTGTAGCTAGTGTATCATCCATCTATCCATCCATCCATCCATCCATCCATCCGCGACAGCAGGCTTAACAGGGTGGCCCAGACCCGAGCAACTTCCTTCAGCGCTTCCTCGAGCATTTAGAGGTATTCCCATGGGAGCTAGGAGATATAATCCTTCCAGGATTTGGCAACAGGGTCTCCTCCTGGTTGGCTGTGCCTGTACACTTCCAAAGGCAGGCGTCCAGGGGGCATCCTTATCAGATGCCCAAACCATCTCAACTGACTCCTCTTGATGCAGAGGAGCAGCAGTTCTGCTCTGAGGTCTTTTCCAGATCGCCAAACTTCTCACCCCATTTCTAAGGCTGAGCCCAGCAACCCTGAAAAGGAACCTAATTTCAGTCGCCTCTATCTGGGACTTTATTCTTTTGGTCATGATGCAGTTCTAAAGACCATACTGAAGGTGAGGATCAGAACAAAATTAACCGGTAAATTGAAAGCTTTGCCTCTCAGCTAAGCTCTGTCTTCACCAGGAAGGTCCAGTACAGTGCTTGCATTACTGAAGATGCTGCACCCATTCATCTGTCAATGTCTTACCCTCACTCATGAATAAGACCCAGAGATGCCTAAACTCCTTCACTTGGTTCATCTGTTCTCTCCCCACCTGGAGGGGACAAGCCATCTATTTCTGGGAGAGAACCATGGCCTCGGATTCAGCCACAAATCATTCTAGTGAGTGCCTGAGATCATAGTCCGATGAGGCAAAGAGGACAACATCATCTGCAAAAAGCAGAGATGCCACCCTCAATTCCCCAAACTAGATATACTCAGGCCATCAGCATTTCTATCCTGTCACCCCTCGTCTTGTGATAGAAAGTTGTAATGAGAATCCCCAGAGGAGGCTTCCTTAGAGACTTTCGAGGCTTTCGAGCACCACCTCCTCCTCCATGCCCCAAAATCACGAAATCACAGCTGTGACAAGATAAAGGAATGCTGTGACAAAAGTGGAGAATTACGCTAACGTATTTCAGTCGGATGCATCTTTATGTGACTCGTAACTCGTAGGCTTAGGGGGTAGGGGAGATAGTTGAGTGGTTGAGTGGCCCAGTGTGCCCAGCCCTTCTACCACAAAACTATTAGCCTTGAGATAAATGGCCCGAGCCGAGGCAAGGATGTACAGGGGGTGACTTGATGATTTGGGGGGACGATACGGGAGTGACAAGGTGGTGTTTTGTCTGTGGAGGATGCATTTTTATCCTCACCACCCCAAAGATGGTGGGAGGATTCATCATCGGTGCTGGTCCCAAACCCTGTAGGGGGCAATAGCAGTTAAAATATGGTCTTGGCCTCTTGCTCACAGGACCACAAGGCCAAATCTGGGATTTTTTTTATTTTTGAAGGAGGGTTGAGGGAAGTGGCCATCAGCATTTCTATCCTGTCCATGAAAATCACAAACAGATTAGGAGACTATCAATACTACAAGAGGGGGAGATTCCCCACGGGTTAGGGTTTAAAAGAAGTCGCGTGACAAGCTGTTGCCTGGAATTCCATTTTGCTTTTGAGAGAAACTGAGATATTAGATTACGGAATATTGGACAGATGAAGGCGAAAAGGAAGATGATGGGGCAAATAGTGAATGGGAAAAGACTGGGAGATGACAGAGATAAAAAATTATTGGTTTGACTGTACAAGGTGATAACGTGTCTGACCTGTCAAAAAGGTTTGTCACACAAAACAAAAGGAAACAGGGTGGTTGGATACAAGAAGAACACAGAGGTATTTGAAATACTGTAGGCAGATACTGCTGAGGGTGAGGAACTATAGGAGCTAAATATATCACTAATTGCACATACCCTTTTCTACCATGAACAAAGGTCTTTGAGCACGGAGAGAGTCCAGGTACTCCAGTTTCCCCCCACATTCCATAGACATGACCACAGGAGCATGAGCATGCTTGTTTGTCTCTGTATGTCAGCCCTGTGATAGACTGGCAACCTGTCCAGGGTGTACCCCGCCTCTTACCCATTGACAGCTGGGATTGGCTGTGACCCCACAAGGATAAGCCGTATAGATAATGGATGGATGGAACACTGCCATCATTATTCCTGGTTGTTTTGGTTGCTCACTTTCCAAAGATGCAAGTCGCACTTCTTGGTTTGTCATTCTTGATTGTTGTTGAGAATTGCCTAATTTTGTGTGCGAGGAGTTTGATTCGCTCATACAATTTTAGTTTTTTTCCATCCCAGGTTGTAGGTCAGGGCAAATCGAGAGAGCACAGGATCCCTTTGATTTTACTTGCTCTTAATTACTGAAACATTTTCAAGGTGCAAAAGAATAAGAAAGAAGCAGAAAATATGTGCAATTAAAGCATTAGTCCGTAGTCCCCAATCGCTAAGTGACTAGCGAACAAGGTCGCAAACTGGAAAACTGAATTTGTTTTGATTCGTTCCAATTTGTTTGATTCATTTAGATTCTTTCATTTGTTTGATGCACTGAATTTGCTTGATTTGTTTGTTTTAAAGGGGGGCTAGTCACATTCGAAGGAATCAAAATGTGTATTTGTCTCTCCCCCTTCCTTGTGGTGTGATTCCAAAAGTACATGTGTTTCTAACTGCTGCCTCAGATTATATTCTGCCGTTACCTTTGTTCCTCCTTCTATCTGTCACCCCTCGTCTTGTGATAGAAAGTTGTAATGAGAATCCCCAGAGGAGGCTTCCTTAGAGATTTTCGAGGCTTTCGAGCACCACCTCCTCCTCCATGCCCCAAAATCACGAAATCACAGCTGTGACAAGATAAAGGAATCCTGTGACAAAGGTGGAGAATTACGCTAAAGTATTTCGGTCGGATGCATCTATATGTGACTCGTAACTCGTAGGCTTAGGGGGTAGGGGGTCCCAAAATGAATAGCTCGTTTCTCTCACCTGCTTAATGCGATTTCTGCCCCTGAACTTCACTGCAGAGCTTCTCCATATCCAGGCTGTATGATGTAACTTTGAGCTTCACACATGACTGTTAGCTGTCATCAGTGAGTCGCGACCGACTTTTGCTTAATGCGTACTTGTTCATGTTTAAATAGGTGTCGGGAATGGTATTCCATGTCTCTATTCCACTCCGCATTCCATGAAACAAACTTAGACGTTCTATTTCCTCAGAAACTTTTCTTTTTTTGGATGTATCCATGGTTAGCTACATACAAGGTGCGACGCATATTTTGATCGACAAAATATTTAAACACTTTTTATTTCAATGTTACAAGATCACCTAAATCTCCAGAATCATGATTATTATTATTATTATTGAAAAAATTAACAAAATAGAATAAAATGTATTTAAATTAAAGTCATTTGAAATATGTTCGCGACGAACAAATAGTTTGTGAGTCTTGCATCACTAACTACCACTAGACCATAATAACAAGCATAGGCATACGTGTTTGTAGTGGGCTGTGGGATTATTTTATTATGAAAAATGTGCCATTACAGAAAAAAGGTTGATAAGATAAGGCCTGTGTTTCCCATTACAACTAACTCTCTACCAGTTCATGCCTCGATACCCAGTATGCACCTCACTTCCCCCCAAGCCCGCTCGGCCTTGATTGGCTGTCTCCATCCCTATCTCCCTGCCCGTCCGCCGTTGTTGTTGTCTGGTTTGTTTGTCTGCAAACCCCCCAGATATGAACTCCTCTTGCCACTTCTCTTCTCTTCCCTTCACTTCCCTCCCTGGGGGTCCTGTCACTGAGGGATGTTTCTGGAAGGAAGGGAAGTCGCTGGCCGCTGCAGGTTAAAAAAAAAAAAAAAGATTATATATACTGTATATATTTTATTTTCCCTTCTTACCCAGCTGTCACACAGAGCATATTCACAAAAGAATAAATGGTCACTCCTTACAATCTTCCAACCGTCTCACATTTGTCACATAATTTTTCATCCCTCGATCTACTAAAAACACTCGTTTCTCGAGTTTTACAGATTCTTTGTGTTCAAAAGATCTGAACTCATATTAGGGCGGCAACAACCTAGTCGTGCATCACTAACTATGAGAAGGCTGATATATTTACAGGATCTTCTTCTTCTTCTTCTACTTCTTCTTCTTCTTCTTCTTCTTCTTGTTGTTCTTCTTCTTCTTCTTCTTGTTCTTCTTCTTCTTCTTCTTCTTCTTCTTTTGGTGCCTGGGGTTAACTCGGAGAAGAAAGGCTTGAAGAATAACTTGAGCTTCTCAAAGTGCTTTTAGTGTGGTGGCTGCAGCTGGTTCCTGTCGTCGGGGGGGTGGGTGTGAATAAATACGAAAGTGCGAGACAGATGTCTCCAAGATTCAATGCATTCGAGGGTTGTTACATATTGCTGTTGGTTTTCCCTCACAAGCCGTCTGTTGTTATGCGTCGACATCTTTAGATTTATAAATGATGCAGAGAGCACTTTGCAACCTGCCGTCGGGGTGGAATTATCCTAGGGGAAACTTTAAGAATAAATAGGCTTAACTAAAGGCTAAGGAAAAAAGAGGCTTATGGGCATTGTTGGTCATTGTATATAAAAGTGGAAAAACTGTATATATACAGTATATATATATACTTCATATAAGTATAATTATGAGCATTATTTTTTCATTCCTTCTTATTATTGTTATTATTAATATTACTGTTTATAATGCCAGTATATTATTATTCTTTTTGAAATTATTATCACAACTATACTGTAGTCTTATCATACTGTATGCATACTGTATGTATGTACATATATAAGTATACACATACATACGTTTTAGGGACGTCCGGATGTAGGACAAAGCCAAAGCTGTCACCTGCAAACCATGGTCTAACCACGGCGCAATAGTATACACACACATATATACATACTGTATATACACACACATATACATACATATAAACATACATATATAATTATTTTTTTCAATGGCCGTACATACGTTATGTATATTAAATGATCCCAGCATATTATACCACACTATAGTAGATATATTTAATTTCTTTTTTTTTTTTACATGCACCGTTCTGTAAACTTCTGCTGCTTAACACCTGAATTGTCTTTCTGGGGACACTATTATCACTATTCCCAACTTTTCCCACCTTAAAAAAAATGTATGTAATGTGAACAAGGTCATTAAATTATATCAAATATATCCAATACAACAAAGAATCCCACAATTGTTGACAAATTAGCAGTTTCGGGGAATGTTATGTAAATTTCACAGGAAAAAACACTTTTAGTGAACACATTCTACTTATCTCTGATAATGGAGGGACTTTATTTGGAGACATAAAGCTTCCAGGAAGCAACGTGATTGTGCACCTCCAGGTAGTTGCTATGGCGGTGGCGATGGATGTGCTACCTCCTTTTCTGGGCTCAGCTAAGTCAACCACAAGTCACTGGTTTGCTGCAAAAGTGTGTCCTTGAGAGCATTAGGGCGCATTTAGCAGTGAAAGACACCTCAATGGGGATCTTGAAAAAATGACAATTAAAAACACAAGATAAAGCAAACCGAGTGCAGAGCCAAATATTCCAGATTCTAAGGGCAAAGGTAAGGCAAAAGTGATTCCAGAGCCATTCAAAGCACAACAGAAAACGCTCAGGGTCCTGCCCTGCCTTGATTCCCTGTCTGTCTGTCTCTGGCTCACTCTGTCCCTCTCTGGCTCCCTCTGTCTGCTCTAGGTCCCTATGCCCTTCTCCGGCTGCCTGTCTGTCTGTCTGGCGTCACATCCCTGTCACTACACAACTGTCCCCAGTCAGTAATCTCACCACCTGTCTCCACCTTCCTTGTCACTCCTTTTCTTCATGAAGTTGGCAGTAAAGCTCGCCAACGATAGACAGTCAAACACAGATTATGGAAACATCACATCCTTAACTTCCGCCCTATCTGGCTTCATATTGTGGCTGCTGAGAATTGTATTGTATATAATTCTCAATGATAGCTTTCTCCATTCTGGACTCTAATCTTGAAACAAACGATTCGTTCATAGGGAACAAATATTTGAAATGAATCATCATTGCGACAAAAGAGTGGCAGGCAAGTGAATCTTCGACTCAAATTGAAAATAGTAACTAAATAGAGGACTAAATTAACGTTTAGGCGCTTCAATTGACTGCGATTTACTCTAAGAAATGCACCGAAATGAATAATTTAGACAAAATTATCAGATTTTTGTGAAGATTTCATTCACAACTCAGAGACGAACTGACTCTTCCGAGTCTCTTTTATCGTTCAGGAAGTCCTCCCTCATTCATTGTGTGTTACACAAATGAAATAAAACAAGCAAAGACTCGAAAGACTCTTTACTCTTCACTGAGTCACTCGTCAAGAACCGAATCACAAAAAAGTAAACGTTTCATAACAACCAATAGTTATGACTTTCAACTTGCTCTTCATTTTGTTATGACGAACACAGAGCTGCTATTCTGGCTGGAACTGATGAATTAGATGAATTAGTACAACCTTGCCCTTTTGATCTGGCAACACAAGAGCTACTTTTCATTATCTATGTATTTGAAGCAGAATGTCAAACATTTTCATGTTCATCTAGGTTGTAGTCTACAGCAAAACTTAGTGACAACTTTACTTCACTACCACTGAAGAGATTTAAGAAAGAAAAGGCCAAATGTAATTACAAAAGCTAGAAATTACAATTTTCTCCATGAGACTCGAGTAATCAGCATGAGGAAGACTAAAAGTGCCTCCCAGCGTTCCCCAAACTCCCCCCAAACTCATTAACTACATTTAGCCTCAATGAAGGTCCTTCCAAATGAGCACATCTGCCACCTTGTTGTGGTTCGCCGTGGCAGGTGGGAAGACGAAAGCTGCATGGCACCGGGCGGTGGTTAGGTTGTTTTAGCGGCGTACGTGGTTATATATACTGTATATATGTATGTGTGTTTGCGAAAAAATGTGGGTGTAGGGGTATGCATTTTAATACACTTCTATCTCCACCAGGATTTACGGGAGATCGGGAGCCATCCTAAACTGTCAGCAATTCCCAGCAAATGGCACTCAGCCAGCTTAATTGTTATTAGGGGTCACTGTCCCTTGTCGCAAATGATGGTGCACACAGGTCACATGGTACTATTGCAGTCTGGTGATTGGTCAACAACCGGTCCTCACCAAGATGGCGGCACGTGCAGATGTAACTGACTACAGAACTTTATGGATGTCATGGATGCGACAAACCCACAGACAATCTGAATAAGATTTGTATTCTGGGCAGTTCCAACATGGTGTCCTTTCACCCAGATCCGGTGTATGGTGATGGCGATGGTGTATTCAGTATTGTGTTTATTTTATTTATTTATTAATTCTCGTGGAGCATGGTCCATGTAGGTTTTATGTATTGAGTGCATAAAACGTTTTTTTGGGGGACCTATTAGTTCTCTATGTTGTTGTGGACTATTTGTTGTGACATAAGCTCTTAAACTAGGCATACTAGTTAGAAAATAATTTCAAATCAATATTCCTCCTCAACCTATTCTTTAATATAGTAATTAACCGTGTCGTTATGGCAAATCCGATGGTGACAGGGTGATCCGAAGACACACAGATCAGTCACAAAGGGGCTAGTTAAACGTGTTCACTTTCAAGATATCGCTTGGATAGAGCTTTGTGACCAATCTTGCTCATGATGAAGATCTTTCTGTAGGAACAAATTAAAGATCATCTGAGAAAGAACTTCTGTTTAGTTACTGGCTCAGACTGATGTAAAACAGTGACGTCTTTCACTCACAAAAGAGTGCTACCCCTCCACCTTTCATTTTCTACTCTGAGGCAGGAATATTCTTTGCTCCTCGTCAAACTTTTGCATGATTCCTGGCAGACATTGATAAAAACGGGCTGGGATCTTTCAAGCCAAGCTGCTGTCCAAGACCCAGATGTTACACTCCAAGATATTTCTCAGGACCACAGGGCCAAGGAGAACTTTGAGAAACTTGATCTCGTTGCAAAGCAAGCGAGGTTTTGAAGCCTGTTTTGTGTGCAAGGTGTCACCGCACAATGTCTGGGAAAGAGCGGTTTTAGAGGAGAAAAGCTAGCTTAGCTAGCTCGTACCACACCTATTATTTATCGTTTCGAGGGAAGACGCCGCATAAGCTACTCTGGCACAGTCCTCTCTGCCACTTGTGATGCTAAGGAAAGCCTTCTTCTTGGCGATACCCAGCCCGAGAAGATTTAACAAGCTAAACCCATTGTTATGTCTGTCTTTGAATGGAAACGGTTGCTTTGCACTTTGGCTTTATCGTCTGTAGAGCACATAACAAGCAAAATAACATCATAAAAACAGCTTGAAGCCTGTACCCGAGTTCAACTAGAGGGGTTTTAGAACAACGTTAGAGTAAGGCTGTAAACCTCTTGATGATTTGATGCAGAGACGTTTAGTTTCTACTTCGGCAGAAATCACTACAGCCACAGCTCTGACCTCCAGTCATGAAGCCCTGTTCGGCTTTCTTTCACCTTCTCAATCGACTGGGCAATTCCCCAGCTAGAGCACAGACTGGCTTTCACCAACAGGGCCCTATGAAATGGTCATTAACGTGAGCAAACTGATCCTTTTCCCTTTCCCTTTTCACCATACAGATGACCATCTAACCACTTTGGAGTTCATATCGGTGGGAGTTTACATCAGCTTGTGTGGTCAGCAGATCGACTCTAAACTCTTCATCAGCACGGTACTGCAGAGAGGAGATGATGACCTCAGGGGCTGTTGTAGTTACCCTTTGTCTGTATGATGGAGGTTTCAGTGGAATGGACTGTGAATAGGGGGCAACTGGCAGGGCTGGCGCAGGGAAGCATTGCAGCAGAGCGGCGGTTGTCTCCCGGGCTTAGCTTGGCTGAGCTGAACCAGACAAGCATTCCCTTCCCAATCCTTTTTATTACTGTAATGGAATGGATGGGCATGGGAGGGGGAGAAAATGGGACGTGTGGGATGGCTACCGAGATGAGGCGAAACAGTGCTCCGTCTCTCTCTCTCTCTCTCTCTCTCTGTCTGTCTCTAGCTGCATATGCTAAAAAGCATGTGTAGAGGACACTGTAGAATGACACAGAGACACCCCCCTCCCCCTTAAGTAAGAAGAATGTCCTCGGAATAGACCCCACCCCCTCCCAAAACAGCATAAAACCATCCCTCGGGAATCAAAGGTGCGAGTCAGCAAAAAGAGCCCAAACGAGACAGGAAATTTATGACATACAAACCGGCTGTAAAGTAGTCCTGCGCAATCCAGTGGTAATACTCGGTGGAGTGGAGACTCGACTCAAGGCGTATAGCGTTTCATAATGAAACTCCAACCCAGAGGGAAAGATTGGAGGATATGAGGGACAATCGGCTCACGGCAAAAAGAGAATTGGCAGCCGGCTCTCGATGCAATGGGAGCAATCGCTCTTGGAGCCTTAAAGATTTAAAGGTACTACACTGGATGTGGTTGTTTCACAGGGGGTTATGATCAGTGTGGAATAGAGGAATGCCAGTTGAGGTATGGTAAAGGTGGTAAACCCTGGTTATGGTGGAGTAAATGGTAATGAATTGTCTTTATCACTACATAACTGAAACAAGAAACCTTTAGACAATATCTGGGCTTCATGAGAACAATTTGACAATAGCAATGCTTGAACAACACTTGAAGAAACCAAAACACAGCAGTGACAGAGATTGTTTTTAACAAAACAAAAGCCTAAAGTGGAGGCGTTTGAGATAGATTTATTTTTATTTTTTTTACCAGGGTTAGAACAAGGGACCATAGATAGATAGAGATATTGTGTCTTCCCATGGCCATGCAATAAAACTGTCTCAATGAAAAACCAAGCAACTGAGTCTCTGAAGTCATTTTACTTCTTGATTGGTTGATGTAGGTATGTAGGTAGGTAGGTAGATCAATTTCTCTTTTAGAGACCCTAAGCACGGTAGCATGTCGATGTTACAAAATGTCCCCCCCCCCCCCCCCCCGTAGAAAAGAGAGTTAAAGTTCTTGGAAATGATGCAAGTATGGCAAACTGCGAAAGTATCTTTTAATAGAGTTTTGAAAAGCTGGTCCTGGTGGAGGTGTATGGGGTGGTACAAAAAGGATCCTGTCACCAAAGAGTAGCAGCTTCCTCTGCCCTCCCAAGGCCTCGGTGCTCATTAAACGCTCGGCCCTTTGACAAAAGCAGAAATGTGTCTCTCTCTTCTCAGTCGTCTCTTTTTGTCGCCCCCCCCCCCCCCCACTCTCTCCCCGTCTCTTGTGTCTCAGCGACTCAGACAAAAGAATTCCGACGAGGCTCTCAAACTGTGTCCTTACCATCACGCCCCGAATCACTCCTAATTTACAGCCTATTACAAAGACGCCCAGGGAGCGCCACGAGAGATTGTTAGAGAAGAGAATACAAAAGTATCGACGGCAATCCAAAAATACAAAATATTATTTTTCATCCAAACTAGACTGAGGTGCATTAGTCCAACAGTTGGAATTTCTTTAGCAACTTAGGCTATTATTTAACACATGTAAGATGCACATTTGCCTCATGTATGAAATTTATTTTCCACCTAAGAAATCAAATTTTAAGAAAATATCTTTATGTTGCTGTGAATTATTCTTATTCTTCTGGAAATTCTTAAACTAGGCATACTAGTTACAAAATAATTTCAAGAGTAATAATGGGATAATGTGCAGCCAGCCGGTCATTATCCTAAATTAACCTCCTTTAGAGTGATACAAGACCTCATGACTTGCCAGGAGTTATTTTGCAATAATGACCAGCTGGCTGTACATTATCCCCTTCCTTGTGGACCCTCTCAAATGAAGGCCCAGACAGAGGGTGACAAACATCAACTAAATTTCAATCAATGTAGTATCAGCATATACACACTGTCTGCCTAGTGCGATCTATCCATTTACTCTAGCCTTTGCTAGGGGTGCTGAAATATCATGAACCATGTGGTCACTTGTGGATGCCAGAATTCAAGGAACATCTTTGATAATTTGAGCCTGTGTACCCATTTTGGCTAATCATTAGAAAAGACGACAGTCATAAACGAGTGAGCATTACAAGAATCCTAATCGCAGACATCTGTCAAATAAATAACTGCCAAATAAAGTGTATTCAAACCAATACTACTAACAATACTAAATACTCTAAGATAGATAGATAGATAGATAGATAGATAGATAGATAGATAGATAGATAGATAGATAGATAGATAGATAGATAGATAGATTGATAGTGCTTTTGTTGCACAACAGTTTGATTATCTTTATCACTCATTCTAGATAGATAATTATGATGAGGAATAACATAAAAAAAAAAAACACCACAACAAATTGGCATTATGTAATAAACCTAAAAATTAGCAAAAATATATATTTTTTGTAGCTGAGAACTTCCGGGGCTCACTATATAACAGTCAAGGTGTTTTTAAGAAAAGTAATTGGCAAGTTTTTGTTTCTGTGATCCCTGAAATTAAAATGGAAGAGTTTTCCATACAGTAGCATATCCCCGTACCTTTCTGAACTGAAAAAAGGCATTGATAAATTCCACGAGGGAGAACAAATGTATATTGACTGCAAGTACTCACGTTGAATCAAATTAGCATATACTGTATTTATATATATATTCAGAATATGGGGGCAGTAGCTCAGGAGGTGGAGTGGGTCGTCTAATAATCCAAAGGTTGGATGTTTGATCCCCAGCTCCTCCTGCTAGCATGCTGAAGTGTCCTTGAGCAAGACACCCAACCCCAAATTGCTTCTAATGGCTGTCCATCCGGGTATGAATAATTGTAAGGTTGCACTGGACAATAGCGTCTACTAAATAAAGATGTATAGAATAATCAAAACGGGTTTCTATGCAGATGATTAATGATGATGATAAATTATTACTAAATTGTTTTAGTGTACTAAGTTTAAGTTACTACAGCGCTACTAGTAAATTGTTGCAGTGTACTAAGTCTGAATTAGTACAATGCTCTTTATAAATAGTTACAGTGAACTAAGTCTTAGTTACTACAATGCTATTACTAAATTGTTACAGTATACTAAGTCTACGTTACTACTACACTATTACTAAATTGTTATAGTGTATGAAGTCTACGTTACTACAACGCTATTACTAAATTGTTATAGTGTACAAAGTCTAAGTTACTGCAACGCTATTACTAAATTGTTACAGCATACTAAGTCTAGGCTACTACAACGTTATTACTAAATTGATATTGTGTACTAAGTCTTAATTACTACAATTCTATTACTGAAGTTACTACAACGCTATTACCGCAATGCTATTACCAAATTGTTACAGTGTACTAAGTCTAAGTTACTGCAACGCTATTATTAAATTGTTATACTTTACTAAGTCCACGTTACTACAACGCAATTACTAAATTGTTTTTGTGTACCAAGTCCACGTTACTACAACAAAATTACTAAATTGTTATAGTGTACTAAGTCTAAGTTACTACAACACTATTACTAAATTTTTATAGTGTACTTAGTCTAAGTTTCTACAACGCTATTACTAAATTGTTATAGTGTACTAAGTCTACGTTACTACAACGCTATTACCAAATTGTTAGTGTACAAAATTGAAGTTGCTACAACACTATTATTAAATTATTACAGCGAACAACACTATTACTAAATTGTCATAGTGTACTAAGTCTAAGTTACTAGAATGCTATTACTAAATTGTTATACTGTACTAAGCCCACGTTCCTACAACGGAATTACTAAATTGTAACAGTGTACTAAGTCTAAATCATTACAGTGTTATTACCAAGTTGTTACAGTGTACTAAGTCTGAGCTACTACAATGCTATTACTAAATTGTTATTGTGTACTAAGTCCATGTTACTATAAAGCTATTACTAAATTGTTACAGTGTACTAAGTCTAAGTTACTACAACGCTATTACTAAATTGTTACAGTGTACTAGGTCTAAGTTACTAGAATGCTTTTACTAAATTATTATAGTGTACTAAGTCTACATTACTACAACGCTATTACCAAATTGTTACAGTGTACTAAATCGAAGTTACTACAACACTATTATTAAATTATTACAGCGAACACTATTACTAAATAGTCATAGTGTACTAAGTCTAGGTTATCCTAACGCTATTACTGCAAAGCTATTACCAAATTGTTACAGTGTACTAAGTCTAAGTCATTACAATGCTATTACAAAATTGTGACAGTATCTAAAGTCTAAGTTATTACACTCTTTTTACTACGTTTTTAGTGCAAAACATCTAAATTATTATAATGTTACTACTAAGTTATTATAGTGTCCATTATGTCTATTGGAAATGTTTCAATATTCCAACAACGGCAATCATCTGATGAAAAGCATATTTTTCTTGAATATAATGTTAACCTTTAATTGAGTTTGACTAAATGTAATGATTATTCAATGTCTTGGGAAACATAAGACAACATAACATAAGTCTTTGTCATAACACAAAGACTATAACTTCCTAAAAAGAAAAAAAAACTGATTTGCAGACACGTATGAGATGCCACAGTTATTTTTGGGAATGGCGCCCGAGCGATTGAACTCGGAGCCATCAACAAGTTTTTAAACGAGAGAGGCGTACACTTACAGAAGGAGAGCTAGAGGTGAGAAACATCAAAGAATGTGGCGTCTGATGGATACTCCAGTTGTTCCCGCTGTCCATACCTGTCTGATTGTATTGTATTCTGAGCCCACAAAAATGATCCTGACTCCGCTAAAAATCAATACTGTGGAATTACTTTGGGATATTTCATTTTCAGCATGGGAAAAGAATGGTATTGAGTGGCCGCTGCTTTGTGAAAAGACCCTGCCATGCCATTAAACTCATCAGAGCAGAACAACCCATGGTTTAGAGAGGAGTTCTGAAATTGAATATTTACAATGGTGTATTAAGTCAGTGTTTCCCGATAGGTTTTTTTCTGCCAAAGCACAATTTCTATAATGAAGTACTCCCACGGCAAACTGCTATCCTGTTAACTACTTAAAAAAGTCAGAAACATTTGAAACTGTGCTTAATATCATGGCTTACTAATTGTGATTTGTTCGTAGTGAACAACTCTTTGAAATGACTCTTGAGACTGGAGTCACTCTGGCAAAAAAATGGATGATGGAGGTAAGAGAAGTAATAAACTCTTATTTATCATTCACTGCAATAAACCAACTGAATCAAATGAACAAGAATTTGGAAAATAGAGCAACTCTTTTTAAGATTTACTTTTATGAGTGAATCCGTGAGAATCTCAAAAACAAATCAAATCTTTCATCAATATGTATAGTTGTCACTTTCAGAGTGAAACTTGTTCCGATGAACACAGAGCTGCCATTCTGGCTGGAAACTAATTAATTTGATGAATTAGTCTAGTTTTGTACTTTTGATCTTGTAACACAAAAGGTAATTTCCGAATGGAATTTAAAACATTTTCTCGGCCCACCTGGCAAGCTCAGTGGTTTAAGAACACGCCGTCATACATATTCATTTAGCATGGACCCAAAATTAAAACCATTTCCCACCAAACTCTCTTCAGACTCAACCACCGAAACCGTTCACCATGCCTTCTGTGTCTAAACAAACAATTGTGAATTGCGTGATTGCAAGCCGTCTCTTTTGTGGATAGCACTCAGTATGCTTTCCTTCTGACCGGCTTCTTGACAAATACCACTCCCACACACAAACCACGGCTGCTACAGTGTTCTGTGTTTGTTTATTTTTTGCGGTAAATTTGTTACACTTGGGCAAACAATAGTGTTTAGGAATTAAAGCTTTGACTCCTTGTTTCAGATTTGGTTCTTGGCCAGTCACTCAGTTAAAAGACTCATTTGATTTTGGGACTCAGTGTTCGCTTGACTCAGTCAGTGTAATGGTCCGGCGATCGAGTGAGGACCTCCAGCAAACGATGAACGAGTGTAAAAAGAGTCGGTTCGGCTCTGTTGGACATGGAATTCGTGCAACAAAAACACAATGTAATTCTATCAAATTTATTGTGGATCTCAAAAATATTTTTGCTTTTACCGTCTTACCTGGATTGATCTTGGCAGAGAATTGCAAATGGTGAATCACAAAAAGCTGAATCACAATAAGGTGAATCACAAAAAAACATTTGGAATACAAAGTGTATACCAGTCACATTCAACATGAATTATTCCATTCATGTCATCAATTTAATTCTCAGTGATTCTCTTCATTTTGCGAGTCGAACAAAACTAATAAACAACTCTTTTGCCGGAGTGACTCCCAACTCATTTAAAAGATTTGTCCACTCCTAATGATCATCCACAAGTCTTGAATCACTAATTAATGGATTTACTGTGGTGGGGTTGCGTCATCATCAAACCATGGCAGAAAAGTTGTGTCTTAACATACATACCATGCCTTGTGAAATGGATGGGCCATTTCTCAAACGTGGACCTCTTAATTGGAAGAACAGAATGTATAACTCAAGGCCTTTGGCATACTATCAAAAGTTGAATTCTTCAGTTTAATTCTGAAAATACGCATGTGCCATGGCCGTGCTCTTGGAATCCCTTTAGTTAAATATAATATATGAAACCATGAATAAAAGCCAACCCCATATTCATACAATGAAGTAATGTGCTTTCCGCACACTGAGTGTTTCATGCAGAACCTACATCACTGTCAGGTTGTAAATCAGAGAGAATTTGAAACCCCTCATGAGCCACTTTTTTTTTTAACTTCAGTAGAATCAGTGGGACAGATCTGGGTGAGAAAAGAGAAACCAGGCTGAAGTTTGAGATAGTTACATGACTAGAATGCCAAGAGATTTTGCTCTCCAAAACTAAAACTAAATGTGAAGAATGCATGATTAATATTTCAGTAAGTATTATAAAGCATCAGATACCCATCATTCTACAGCCATGCATAGGCTTTCAATTGAATTGTATTGACTTGAAAGTGTCCATCCCCTAGACAACCCAGTTTCATCTTGTATATGAACATTTATTAATGATTGGGTTGTACAATCAATCAATTAATTTGAATCACAGAACAGTCTCATAGGGCTTCACAATCTTCACAATTCACATAGAAATCAACCGCATCCCTTAGTCCTATCCTCCTCCCGGACAAAGAAAAAAACCCTTGGGGGAAAAAAGAAAGAAACCTTGAGAAGGCGTCACCGAAGGAGGAATCTCCCTTCCAGGATGGCCAGGCTCCAATAGGCAACATTAATAGCATTATGCGAAAATCATTTGATTAGTATCAGGTTTCCATCAGGCGCATCCGAGGGTGGTTAGAGAGTCCAACAAGTCACCACTAATCTATCCTGGATCATCTGTCTCTGAAGTCATGCAGAGAATTTCTATATCATGAGTTTGGTTTTAAATGATCTTTCCTCTACAATATTTTTTAAATCTGGTAGTCCCTAACAGAACAATCGGAAACAATTTCTTTGTTTCATAGGAATGCCCTCTGATTTGAATTACAGGTCAATGACTGTGGACTTTTAATAGTAATTATGTGAAAGGTTCAACTCACTAGTCAATGGCAATTCCAACTTCTGCCTTTTGCAAATCAACCACCAGCCAACTGTAACCATGGCGATGGTTGAGTGTTCCACTTTTGGAATATTCTGGGAGTATTCCTTAGCAAAGAACAAGAGCTTTCTGACAGGCAACAGCAGTGCAGGATAGTGGTCCTGCCATCATTGGACCCTCGCTCCGTCTGAGAAACTAAGCGGTTTCCAGATCCTCTTGTCATCACGGCCTCGTGAGTTCTGCAAAGGCTGATGATGTGCGATGATGAATAGTTAGATGCTCAATCAGGGTTAACTGTGTAAGGTAGGGGGTTGGATTTCTGTTTTCTTTTCCCTTTTGTGTCAAGTGCTGAATCTTTCTCGCTGAAAGCTGTGTCTGGGCAAGCGAGAGGGAGGCAGGCACTCAAATATCCAGGACCAGGGATCTGAGGACGAGTGGAGAAAAGGGTCAAACCAAACTGCTGTGCCATTTGTCTATTCATCTTCTAGGCAGGACGGCCTTTGTTAAGTTACTTATTTTTCTCTATCTATCTTTAGAAGTTTAACTGTAAGGGTGTCACTCCTTGCTCCGGAGGCCACCAAAAACATCTCGGCTCACACCTTGCCCAAATGTTGTTCTTTTTTAGAGCTGCTATTAAAGGTAATTAGATGGAGCTTGTTTTCTTTCTGCAACATATTTTAAGATGGTCTGTAACCCAGATGTTAATCTATTTTGTACTTTTGCTGCTTTTGATATATGTAGCATACCTTTCAGTACAATTTGCCACAAATTAAAGGTGCTAAGCACTTGGACTAATTGTCAGAATTGGGTATGAAATGCCATGACATTGCAATGTGTGATGATGTGCAGGGGATTGCTTTGGCACTACTTGAAGACCTTTACCATTTTTCATCAATAGGCAGCAGATTCTTCAACTGCAATACAGCTGTCAATATTAGTAATGGACAAATCATTGTCGATTTGTGGACAATTCCTGGTTTTGAGATTGTGAGACAAGACGCAAATGTCTTCGCATACTTCATTGTGATTTATTGAGGGGAAACATCCACAGAAAGGATATTTTAGGGCATATGTATTTCCTCAATTTTGTTTGGTAGACAACCTTTGAGTGGCAGTCACTGAACCCCTCAGTTGAGTACATGCACACAAGTTTTTTAGGAATTATGGCCCCCAGAGGGCTCTCCTGCCATTGGGGCCAGGCGAGGTCTTTGAGATGCAGATGAGATAAAACAGGAAATATTGGCTTGTTAGTGTTAGTTTAAGCAAGGCAACAGAAAAACAATAGTCAGCACAATGTGATTATAAGCAGAAAGAGATTGGAAAAACCACCTGAAAGATGTTCAAGAACTAATAAGCAAAGAAGTTCTCCAGACTTGACATTTCTCCTTCTCCTTCATGCTATGCTACAAGCTCATTTAGCCATCAAGCTCTCAGTCGATATTCAATCAGTAGCCTATCCCAGCGTTCGATTATTTCACTTTCGGATATATATATATATATATATATATATATATATATATATATATATATATATATATATGACAAAATCACCCAAATCATTTGGGATTACCAGGCTCTAATCTTGAGTCATGTAGTTTGTGCTTCTTTTACATTACTGATTAAATTAAAGTTTACCAAAGGCTAGTAAGGCGTTTTTTCAGATCACAGCCAAACAAAAACCCACCGGGCATTTTTTTTGTCCCTTTGACTCCGCAGAGCTATTATTTACATATATCCAAGTGAACAACAAAGCATATGCTAGCCGCATAAACAACACAAAGAGGCTAGTAGCTAAAAGTTGTATCCTGTGTGCAAGATTGGTCACAGAGCACATTTGACTTCATGCTCAAAGTCAAGTGGCGCTTCAAAACAACACACTGGATTCCCATCCAGGGGCCCTGGGGAGGACTTTGCCAGTTGTTTTCTTTTTCAAAGCTACTTGACTGCTACACCAGCGCAAGAAGAGCTGGAGGATGAAGCTGCACGTCATTATGATTTGACAGGCCCCCTCCTTTGCAATAGTGTTGGGTCGTTCACGAACGATCCAATTCTGTTCGCTGGGTGATGAGCCTTTTTTGAGTTATTTTTTGCCAAGTTTTACAGACATATGCCATGCTATTTGCAAAATGTTTCCACCTCCATTGAACAAATAGCCTATGCTGCTCCCTCGGCGAAGGTGCCCTGGCTGAAAAGTAGCACACCCACTATCACGTCAGGTTCACAAAGAGGAGGCACGCACGCACTGGTCTTCAGTGCATTTTTGTGTGAAAAATACTGTTTTATACCTGTTCTGCACAAAAATAACTAAATATTGTACTTGTTTTATGTAATTTTATTGTGTAAAAATGTATATTTAAAAAATGAATAAAACAAATAATGGTGGGAAGAAACATAGTTAGTATTATATTTTTATGTGCGTCATCTGCGAATACACAGATGTTCCAGCCCCCCCATAACACTGACACACACGCACAAATGGACTGCTCTCCACAACCAATGGAGTCATAATATCAGGTTCCCTTCAGAGAGTCGTAATTCCCGTCATTATTTTACATTGAAGCAAGTTCACGCAGTTTCTTTGCCCAGTCTGGCAACATAAAATTAAACTTTACACACTTAAGCATTTGTATTGTGTGACAAGAAGCCCCCATAGACTTCACCAACCCCCCCAAGGTCTAGATAATTTGCTTGTCCAGTTCAGAGGAAAGAGTAAGTATGCATTCATAAGTGCCGTGACACAAAGACAAGTCTCTGTGTTCATGTGGACATCTAGGAAAAGCTTTGAAAACAAGATTAGTGGGGATTATGTCGATTTAAAAAGGGCACTGTATCAGTTTTGAAGCGTGAGAGTGAATCTGGAGATGCATATGAAATGTTTAAAAAAAAATGTAAAAGCAGAATTCAAGCATATCAGTCCAGTTGCATTAAACTGTTCACTTACTGTAGAATGATAATTGGGATTTTGCATTATCCTTCTCATCTCAACACTTGATTAGATTAGAAGATTAGAAGATTACTTTTCCATACTGAAAGTATACTTTTAGTATATAAAATGTGTGAAAAGTGTATTTGTACTTTGTCATTATACTTATAATTTACTTTTTGGTACATCCTATTTACTTATTATATAAATACAGTACGTACATACTTCATGTACTAATGTACATAAACTAAGTAATGCATGTCCTTTAAGCACCAATTCAAAGTACAGCTTTAGTATTCTAGCCATATACTAGTCATTAATGTGTAGGAGAAAGTAGTAAGTGTAGTTCAAGTACACCTTTTTAAAGTATATTTAAGCATAAACATAACTTAAGCTGTACTTTAGCATACTTGTTAAACTTCTCATTTTGGTCATTGAAAGTAATCAAAATTACGTCGTAATAATATTATTAATCCGCACATCTTAAGTTCAACTGAAGTCAATTTCACTCATGCTTCCTAGTGACATGTCGTCCTGTCTACTTTTGTATAAACTGACCTTGTATTATCCACTGATGAAAAACTAAACATTGTCAAAATAAAAAGGCATCGTAGATGTTCTTCTGTAATGGATGCTGCTATAAAAAGGATTTAATTCTTCTTTAATTTTGAACCTGACGTGGTGTGACGTCTGTGCAAATCATCGTGATGTTTGAGTGATTAAATGGGACAATAACATGCGATTCAGAGACTATGGTTCACAGGTTAACATCTTAAAAATGGCTCTAACAAGTTTTGGCGCAAGGTGACATTGGATGAGCAGCCTGTCGTCACCTGCCTTCATGGTCGGGGGAATAAGTAGGGCATAACGTGAAGCCAACCGGTCATTATAATACCCCCATACCCTGCAAGGTGATCAGGATCAGGCTACTTACTGAATAAAATAATACATTGAGGTGGAATATTGATTTTAGATGATTTTATAGCTACTGTGGCAAGTTTGAGATCTTCCGCTTAGAAAAATAGTCTACAACAACGTAGCTAACATTGCAACAAGATTACAATTAGTGAACTATGAAACACGTTGGTGTATATTTTCCAATATATTAGCCCTCAAACCTACTTGATTGCTTCGACCTGGATTTTTTTATGCCACCTTTACTCCTTGTGGTTATGTTTAGATTTTGTCTCTGAGCTATTTACTGTTATTAACCAACACTGCAAAATTGGACATTATGTGTTTTGTAATTTATATGTAACATCATTAGCTATGAAGAAGTGCTTGCCAGTCATTATTATCAGACTTATTATTCGGATTGCTGCTAGTGACCAATCAGAATCAAGTATTCCATAGAGCCGTGTAATAATCCAGTTGATCAAGACTTTTTATATATAACTTGCTTACTGCTCTGGTCAACCAATGTTATTTTTGTTGGTAATTATGTGGGCCTTTATAGATTGGGGTGGAGGTGGGGAATTTATCCAAACATTTGTGTTTGTGTTTTAGGGTTAAAACTAGACTCGTTAATCATCCATAGCGTTATCGAGTTATTGAATCAAAGGCTCAAGGCAAACCACGGGCGACAGAGAGAGGTGAAGCCCATTCCCTGAAGATGAAGCGCATTTATTACAGCCAATTAACGATCCCATTAATCTCCATTAGAATCATTATCCTACTCCGAGTTGTTTGAGGCGGGCAGGCTTTGATTGACTGGCTGAAGTATATCCAATTCGGTAATAATAATTATTTATAGATCCTTCTCAACTTCATGATCGTTAAATGGACCGCTCGGCTCTTCGTCTTAGGAATCCAAGTCAATGGTGTTTGATCGCTTCGATTGGACCAGAACGCTCCTGAGATTTGGTACAGGCTGGGGTGTTTAAATCCAGAGATCAACATTTATCGTCCTGTGATGGTTGTCTGTCTTGTTCAGTGTTCAAGGCTTCAGTCCATTTTCAAAAATCAATTCCCCAGAATCGGTTAATGCCTACACTGGATCCAATACATACAGTATGTCGTCTGAGGGAGTCCAAGGCCTGCAATCCATCCATCCCGGGGTGAAGGGTTAACATATTCCACTTGATTAGCATCTCATCAGCGGATGTCTCGAAGTAGTCATGAAAATTGCAGCTCTTTTTGGAGATTCAGCTGTTTGCGACTACGCTCTTTGACTCAGTAAAAATATTGATTTGATTATCCGACTCTTCGTTAGATTGATTCAATTACTGTAATGACAATCAGAAGAGTCAGTCGGCTCCTAGTTGTGAATGGCTCTTCTCCTTAGAATCACTTAATTCTGTCGAAATTATTTTTTTGGGCAGAAGTATAAATCACGATCAGTCCTACGCGAACAAACGACTCTTTTGCCGGAGTGACTCCCAACTCCTGAGTCATTTCGCTTCAAACAAATCGTTTGTGAGTCTCCCACCGTCACAGATGAAAAGAAATTGATTAGACTGGAAATCAAGTCTCTAGAGGGTGATGAGGATGCACTTCGGAGACACTTGGAATTACGAGGTAAGTCAATTTTAATTAAATGTTTCTAGAGGCTAAATTGATTGATTTAGTGTTGACGGATAGGGCTAGATATCGTCGCTAGCCACTAGAGATTAGCCAAGAACTCAATAAAAATATGATCCGTCAACAACGTTTGTTACATTTTACATGTGAACTGTAAATAGAAACGTTGTTGTTGTGTTAGCCAGTGTCTTCAAACAATGTTAGGTGAATATAAGCCTTCTGTAAAGGACCATACCATTGTAAAATCGAGTTTAAGCCCTTCTGCTCATCAGCAAAAGCATTTTATTTTACCTGACCATCTCATATTTTCAGATTCATTTTAAATATTGTCTTTATTTCTGGATTTTGGGCAATTTCAAAAACCCATTCGAAAAGTCAGAATCAGCATTGCTTGAACGTGGAATTTACCCAAATTAATACAATAAACTGTATAGCAAAAACAACAACAATGGTATGGGCTTTTAATGAAGGATGTTGCACATCTGTTCCATATACTCATATGAATCATGTGATATTATCAAATGTAAATTGCCTTTTCTTATTCGTGCAAGTATTTTGAGACCAGTCAACCAAGGACTCAGGATTCTTTCACATATTTTCCTGTTTGCCCCAATAATTTGCATCAAACAGAATCAACCATACATCATAATACACAACTTTTCCAGTGAGAGGGAATAAGATCAAGCTGTTTTTTTTAAAGAGGCTTCGAAGGTACTGTTGATGGACACTGTTTTTGAAATCCAGTACGCTACATTATGGAAATTCCCATAGAGTGACCTACTCTTCAGCCTTTGTTGTGTACTGCATTTTGGTTCACAAGACTTTATTCCTAACAGTACCTGATATTTAATGTATTCAAATTAACTCGCAGACCAGCTTAAGTATTTTTTCAGGAGGCCTGCAATCATTTATCCATGACTGTGCTAATAATAAACTCCCAATACGAATTATGACTTCAGACATTTTTTGCTGTTTTTGTTCTGAGGACAAGTTATTTGATGTTCTTTTAATATTTAATATATGAAACAGTATCTCAGGAGTGGAGCTGTCACAATTACCGTCTGATCATAATTATTTGAGCTAATCA
The DNA here is from genome assembly GCF_960531495.2 of Zeus faber. Taxonomy (NCBI): domain Eukaryota; kingdom Metazoa; phylum Chordata; class Actinopteri; order Zeiformes; family Zeidae; genus Zeus; species Zeus faber. Next base: position 24,662,559 of record NC_137198.1, read on the forward strand.
CTAATCTCTTTGTAAAAATCATTGGATTCCACCATTATGTTTTCATCCATTTGTTTCATGTTGCAATCTTCAATGTCAAAAAGCGGCCTTTCTTCATTAGGTGGATGTGTATAATACTATTTTTACACAGCTCTGTGCAATAGTTGGATATTCCACATAGTATAGTAATAGTATAGAAATATTTGTAATAGTTATTTCGGAATAATGGCCGCTGATCTGTTAATAATGACCGTTGTTAAGGGCAGCCACTCCACCCCGATTCACTTCCCTCGTTTCATGCCACCTATTTCAGCAGTTTAACAGTAAGTTAGGGGTGTAATGGGCAGGAAATGTACAGCCAGCTGGTCATTATCGCAAAAAAACTCCCTTCAGAACACTGACCCCGTTGGTAGGTTAATTTGTGATAATGACCAGTTGGCTGTACATTATCCCTTACTTATAGGATATATGATACAATAGCTGAGCAAAAATACTTATTCGTTAAATGCGATTATTCCTATGACAAGAGCATACGATAAATATCGAATTTCTTGCAAACGCAGGTGTTGTGAAGCTCTCGTACAAGTACTTCCTGACAGTTTTGGCCACACCGGCCTCCCACCATCATCCCCATCTTCGACCCCCTTCCCGCTGTCCGTCTCCCTCACACCAATCCACTCCGCCCGAGCTGGGAGTGATCTCGCCAGATAAGGTCCCCTGTCACTCACACCCACCCCTGGGACCTGTGACATTTGGTGAGTGGAACAATGTCACTGCTGCTTACCTGACCTTTCACAAAAGGCTTCGATGTTGGTGCGGTGTAGGATGAGATCCACAAAAAACTAGTATGTACCGCCCCTCGATGGGAAGCCATGTGTTCCTGAGAAAGATGGAGCGCTTGACTGGAGGCCAGAGCTGGATGAAGGAGACAAGTCCATCATACATCTCTTAGTGGGTTTAATGTGGTTTTCAGCACTATTTTAGGTGTTAGTACTTATATTTGGGTTTTATATATTATATTAAGTAATTAGCCTATTAAGTTTGAGGAAACCCTAATGTCCATGAGGTCAAAAATGGACGATCACACCACAAAAATTTTACCAAAAAATTCCTAAAATAAATAGCAAAGAAAATTCGCAATAAACAGTAAACCTAAAATCTAACAATAAACAATGAAAAAAATAAACCTGAATCTTCTTCTTCTTTGGGCTGCTCCCATTAGGGGTTGCCACAGCGGATCATCTGCCTCCAATACCTTCTGTTCTGCACATCTTCCTCCCTTACACCAACAGCCTGCATGTCCTCCCTCACCAAATCCGTAAGCCTTCTCTTTGGCCTTCCTCTTTTCCTCTTGCCTGGCAGCTCCATCCTCAGCATCCTTCTCCCAATGTAACTCTCATCTCTCCTACACACGTGTCCAAACCATCTCAGTCTCTCCTCTCTCACTTTTCCACCAATCTGTCCAACCTGAGCTGTCCCTCTAATGTATTCATTCTTAATCCTGTCCATCCTTGTCATTCCCAACGAAAATCTCAACATCCTCAACTCTGCCACCTCCAGTTCAGCCACCTGCCTTTTTGTCAGTGCCACCTGAATATGAACAAGAAAAAAGGCAATATACAATAAACCTCAAAATTAAATGAAAAAAAAAAAATAGGAAAAACTTGTATGTTTTAAGAAATTTTTTTTTTTTTTTTTTAAATACTTAAACTGGTCTGCGAGTTCATTTGAATACATTAAATATCAGATACTGTTAGGAATACAGTCTGGTGAACCAAAATGCACGACACAAAAAAGGCTGAGGAGTAGGTCACTCTATGGGAATTTCCATAATGTAGCGTACTCAGGCTTTGTAGTAGGTGCAAGGTTTATTGTAGAACAGGCAGGGGTCAGAAACAGGGTAACTGTCACAGACAACCTTGAATCATCCAGTGGCTAAGACAAGAGTGCGTAGGACAGTGAATACCATACACAATGATCTGACACTAACGTGTGACTGAGGGAGTGAGAGAGGAACAGATAACAAACAAGGCAGGATCCTGACAGTACCCCCGATCAAGGGACAGCGCCCAGATGTCCCACCAGGCTGAGCAGGCCAGGGAAACAAGAACAAAAACCAAGTAGAGTGAGTGGAGGAGGTCTGGAGCTGGGTGCCAAGGAGTGAAACCCCCATCTGGTCGATGGCCTGGGAGCTGGAACCCTGTCGCAGCGAACAGGTCAGGTAGGCAGAGTCTTGCAGGAGGCCGACCAGGGGGCCTGGGCCGGGGAGCACTCGGGAGGTTAACCTGAACTTGGGGCAGAGGAGGGAGGGACGGCCGATGGCTCGGGAACTGGAACAGACTGGACCTCTGAAAAAGTGGCCAACTGCTCAGGAGGGGCAGCCGACGGCTCCGGAACAGGGGGAGCCTCAGTAGGATCAGCGAACAACTCAGGAATGTACTGCACCTTGGCAGGGGAGGCTGACGGTTCGAGAACAGGAACAGGCTGAGCCTTAGCCGGGGACACTACAGGCTTTGGAATAACGAGAGGCGGAGAAGGGTGGGTGCATAACTTACCAGGAGTAGAACCAGGGAAAAAGCCAAAGACAATCTTGAAGGCAGGATACCGGTGGGGAACCAGGGTCCAGGGAAACAGGCAGGGAATCTTATAGTTTCTAAGACAGAGTGCGTAGGACAGTGAATACCATACACAACGATCTGACACCGGTAGGGTGAATGTGGAACAGGTTCAATACAAGAGTATTGATGAGGAAGGTGAAGACACGTGGTGAGATTGCAGAATGTGGACAGGTCTGCAGTGGCAGGGCTTGAGAGGGAGATAGGGAGCTAGAGACAGAGGGAGCTAGAGAGGGACGAGGGAGCTAGAGAGGGACAGACAACAAACAAAGCAGGATCCTGACAGGTACTTTGTTATTATACCGAGAGCTGTCACAAATATTACATTGACCATAATCGCAATTATTTGAGCAGATCTTGAAATCTTCTTCTAAATGATCATTATGTTTCCATACAAATTTCAGCGGAATTTTAAAACCAATGTGAGAAACAACGCAATAAATAGAATATGAATTAGGTGTTTTCCATTAAAGTAACTTTCTAGCCAAAGTTTCAGTGTTCAATGCCAATCAATGGCTCTCCTCCAACATGTGTTATTACACTGTTCTAAGCTTACACCGGGATGCACTATTAAGTGAACAAAAAAAGATAATTCAATTGGTGATCGCAATAATTTGTAGGACAAATAAGATTTCCAGATTGCTCTTGTCATAGGGCAATGGTTCTCAACATAGTGTCCAGGGACCCTCCAGGGGTCCTTTAAGACGTTCGTTCCATGGGGTTCCCAACAAAATGATTAATAGTCATATAACTTAATAACTTACCCGAATGTACTATATTGACTGTTTGGATCATAGTTTCACTGTTATCTCCATAGTTTTAGTATAGACAGGTATGGAAGTTTGGTTTAAATTATATTTGACAATAAAGATATTCTCAAATTGGGGTCCCAGAGAAAAAAGTCTAATCAAATGGGGTCCATGGCCTAATGCGTTGAGGATCCTTGATATAAAAAAGTATGATAACCAATTTTGTAGTGAAAACAAATGATGATAAGAAGACATAGCTTGACATGTGCTATATTATGAAACTTTGAAGAAGTGTATTATAATGAACAAATGTATTAAATGTATGAAATAAACTAACAAGGTTTGGATGTGAAATCTTTCTTTCCAATCCCACAAAGTTGCCTTTGAGGAAACTCAACTTCCTTAACATAGTATTTTGAATTCATCGCCACATATTTAGCCAAATTGTGAGTATGGTGATTTCTTCAATATTGTCCAATTTGGTGGGTTATGGCAAACATATGGAAATGCTGAAATAAGTGCAAACGGACCAGGTAAATGTATTGGACCCCACACAACATACCTGCACTTAATTGCTTTTGTTGGTCTAATCCCCTTTAAATCAAGTCAAGTCAAGTCACACTTTATTTATAGAGCACATTTCATACCAGGGCAACACAATGCGCTTTACAAAGAAATACAAAAAAGAAAGAGAGAACATAGTTGTCAGCCGGTCATTACAAAAGAATGCCCCTGAAACAACAGCAACAACAAAAGCAACAACAAAGACAACAAAAACAGCATTAAAAGCGACCCCAACCACAGTGGCAGCAACAGAAAACAACAACAGCGGCAACAACAGCCACAGAAACAGCAACAACGGCAGCACCAACATCGACACCAGCAGCAGCAACAACAACAGCAGCAACGTATACGCAAAGACGTTACGGGAACCGGAAGTGGTAGCTCTCACTGGAACTGGAAAGGTCACTCAGGGTAGAGATGGTTAAGTCGAGGTATAAGGTTACGTTAAGTTGAAGTATTAGGTAAGCGAGAGTTAAGTTTAGGTATATGGTTAGCAGCAGCAACGACAACACCAGTTAAGGTATAAGGTTAGCGGCACCAACAACAGCACCAGCAGCAGCAGCAACGACAACACCAGCAGTGTCAATACCAGCAGCAGACAACAGCAGCAACGACAGCGTACAAGCGAAGATGTCACCGGGACCAGAAGTGGTAGCTCTCACCAGAATCAGAAATCTCCTCATCTGTATTGAGTCAACAGTGTGTACTATGGTAGAAATTTACTAGTACATTTAAAAGAAATATGTTCATTATATTCTACCATTAAATAAGAAAGAACATTCATTATCTTGCCCATATGCTATATGAATGAAGTAAGTGTGCGTGAAACAGGGGTCAGCAAAGACATGGTGTTTTCAGTCTAAACAAAAGTAGCAGACAGGAATAAGTGCTTTGTTGGCCGTGAGCCATATGACATGGGAAGGTTTGTTAATGCAAACATCCCCTCTAAAATATGGCCTGAACTAGCGTCGGGAGGTTTGTCATTGTAACTGACGTCAAAGAATGCAGACAAATGGGTTCTTTGCACTATTGACCGTGTAGGAGTAAGGAAGGGATTCTTATTGAGAAAACAGATGTACATGCTGGACCAACAGAAAGAGGTTAAAAGAAGGAGTCCGTGAGCGGCTCGGGAGTTCTTTGCCAAACCGACTCAGATTCTGTTGTCACTTCTTGCAAGTGATAATAAAGTCTTATATCTTCAGACCTCGACTCTCTCGAACCTCTCTTCTTCAGTTTAAGTGTTAGATGTGGTTTTTCCCACTACAGTACCATCTCATCCCAACGAAGTAAAGCACAGCAAAGATGTCACCGGAACCGGAAGTGGTAGCCCTCACCGGAATCTGAAATTGCAACTGTGTGCACCATCTTAATCCAGTCACAGTCCTTTAATTAGCGTCCCTGAGTTACGGGTCAAATTTCCAAACAGACCTCGGGAGGGAGATCCTGTTGGCTCTCTCTCTCTCTGAAAACACACCCTTCTTATGATCCTCTAAGTGTAACATCACAACAGAAACAACCAAAGCAACAAAAATAGCAGCAACATCAACACTAGCAGCAACAACAGCAAAACCAAAGCAGGAGCAACAACAGCAACACACGTGCAAAGGCCTCACCGGAACCGGAAGTGGTGGCTCTCACCGGAACTGGAAAAGTCACTCAGGTTAGAGATGTTAGAGATGTTGAGTTGAGGTACAAAGTTAGAGATATTTAAATTACAGTATAAGGTTAGAGATTGTTACGTTTAGGTATTAGTTTAGGGATTGTTATGTTTAGGTTTAATGTTGGAAATGATTAGGTTAAGGAATAAGGTCAGGGATGGTTAAGTTTACGTATAAGGTTAGCAGCGGCAACGACAACACCAGCAGCAATTACAACACTAGCGGCTACTGTACCAGCAGCAACAATAGCAGCAGCAAAAACAGCAGCAAAAACAGCAGCAAAAACAGCAGCAACAGCAGCAGCGACAGTGCACAAGCGAAGACGTCACAGGAACTATAAGTGGTAGCTCTCACCGGAACCAGAAATCTCATCTGTATTGAGTCAACATTTCTCAGGGAAGCAACGCACAGCAAAGACATCACCGGAACCGGAAGAGGCAGCCCTCACCAGACACTGAGATTACAACTGTGTGCACCATCTCATCTAAATCCAGTCACAGAAGATGGTTTGGTTTAGGTATAAATCAGGTGGAAATGTGTCTCCACCTGATTTATAAATCAGGTGGAAATGTGTCTCCAAATGGGTAAAACATGAGTTAAACAGAGAGGTGGCACATGGTAGGGGATTACAGAATGTGGAAGGCATGACTGAAAGTAAAATTAAACTGATAAAAGATTGCCTTTGCTTATACCTCTCTCTAGTGGACATGGGCGTCATTACATTTTTTTTTTTTATATATATACTATACAGTATATTTAGTATATAAAAAATATAAACAAGAAAAAAAGTTTAACAGTCTGAAAAATTAAGAATAAAATGTAATACAAACATTAAATTAAATACAAAAATAATGGTAGAATATATTAAAATATATACAGTATTAGGTCATCGTCAGTCAATCATATCAACAAATAAAAAGCTTGACGTTTTGATCGTCTCATTATACACAAAGTCAAGGCTCTGCCATAATGCAGATCACTAGTATCTTTGTGTTTTGTTAGGTGTTTTTTTTCCTGTCTGTCAGGAAGATTTATTCACCCATCCTCCCCAACTTCCACCCTTTGTTTATTTGTTTGCTTTCGATTCCGAGAATTTTGCAGGCCTGGGGAAAGGTATTGAGATGTAGATGGTGTACCAGGGCCTGGGCGTGACGCCGTGCTTGAATACGAAAACCCGACACATACACGCGCACACACACACACACACACACACACACACACACACACACACACACACACACACACACACACACACACACACACACACACACACACACACACACTCTCAGAGGAACCTATTGGCCCTGCCTATAAAACATAAACACCCCAACACAAGGCATTTGTTGAGCTGGAAGCTTAGGTAGCTGCCCTTGAGCCTGTTTACATATTACGTATTTCATTTGAATTAAAATAAGGTTGATCCCTTCCTCTTTTTATTTGTACAATGCCTTTTTAACGCATTGTAGACATTTTTTTTTAGGCGGTCGACTCAGCCAGGAGTACAATAGTTTAAATTAATGTGCCGTTCAATCTCAGCTCCATACTGGTTATCGGACAAATCTCCTCTCATTGCGGCCCCTTAACGCGGCTATCTATATGCAAATATCTTCTTTCTTTCCCGGGCCAGTTCCTGCACAGAACAGAACAAATCCCCCGGAAAGCTCACGTGCTAAATACTTTTTTTTTCTGCATTCTACAGCAAGTCGTCCACATTGCCGCAAATATTTTTTCCATTCAAATACCATTACAACAACTAAAAATTAAAAAACAAATTTGGGGGGGGGGGGGGGGGGGGGGGGGGTTTACAAATAAATGCATTGACAAAGATAATCTTTGTATTTTTGATCACAAGCAACTCCTACCAGAAACCTGAGTGCTATTTCAGGGATATTGTACAGCAATCCTGTCATTATCCCAAAAATGACCCAGACAGGAAGATCAGGTCTTGATAACTCTGAAGGGGACTATTTTCCTGTACGTTATCCCACTAATTACAGGCCTGCTTACTAGGTTAAAAATACGTTGGCATGGAATATTGTTTTGAAATTATTTTATAACTAGTATGCCTTGTTTAAGAGTTTCCGCTAAGTAAAATGGTCAACAACATAGAAATTCGACATACACTCAACTCTTCCATTGTAGTTTCGCCACCATACTACCATATGTAGCGTCACAAGATGTCTCCACCAGCTAGTGCTAGCATTAGCATGAAGGCGAAGCGATATGAAGGAAGCGAAGTAAGACGAGAACCCCGTTGCCCATTACAACAGTCGTTATTAAATGATCAGAAATAACTAACCCCTGATTGATCACTATCGGCCAATCAGAATCGATAATGTCCCAGATGCTGATGTTGTTAATGACTCTTGAAGAAAAAAACAACATAATATCTAACAAACCAATAAACGAGTATTGACCCTCGAGTCATCCAACTGAAGGAATTAGCGAAAGGTTAACACCGGTGAAGCATGGATGCCACATGCTGTTTGATCGTGGGGGATTTAAGGCCGGGCGGAGATTGCAGGCCTTGAAAAGTGCAAAAGCGGCAGATCCACATCCAAAGTGACAGATAAACCCGCTTGAAAGAAAAATGTGCGATAACCACACGATAAATATTGAAAAAAACACCGTCACGCTGTACAAAACACCCAAAAGGCATCGTGATTTATTTTTTTTACCCCTTTTGAACTATGATTAATCGTACCACTTGAGCGTGAAACAATTTCGCAGACCAATTCCCACTTCTTATGTACATAGTCTCATCATTCAACTTTGTGATTAGGAAAACAACATTACTATAAATAGTTCGATTAAGTAATTATTTGCAATGCAATGGGAAATTGGCAAACGTCTCAGCTTTCACGGCTCGATAACCTCTACCCAGAAACCAGCCGGAAACTCCTTCTAAAGTCGTGTTTTGGGCGCATTTACGGAATTATTCTGTATTGGAAAGGACGTGCGAGTGCTCAGAACCTTTTTGCTGTATCTATTTTCTGAGAATGGAGAGGTTGGAGATGCTGAAATTTGGGATTTTTGTCGCGGTGAACCACTTGGTGCAGGGCTACTCTGTTGAAACGCTCTGTCGTGGTGGTTTGAAGTTATGAGGATGCTGGTGAGTTTATGTGGGGTTTGTTTTTGTTAGAGTTGTTGATGCTATTTGGTGTTGTTCTTGATAAATTATAGAATAAAAATATATATATAATATAGATACAGAATATCCAAAATGTGCTCAAAGCACCAGAGGAATTACAGCAACATCATCGTCCGACCAGCGATGGACGTATGGAACCAGGTCACCGGGCGCGTAGACGAATGCTGCCCACTGCTCCTGGCTGCCCCACCCCGGAGGAAGGACAAGCCAGGATGGGTCCAATGCAGAGGCCACATTTCACCGGCCACCATCCAAAGCATGTGCATGTGCGTGTGGGCGTGTATATATATATATATGCATGTGTTGTAGTGTGGTGTGTCGTGTGACAAATAAAGATTCTTCTTCTTCTTCTTAATAACAAAAATAGCCTTTGACAACTTGAAGTGGCTGTAAGGATGTAAAGTATGTCAAATATACTGTATCTCTCAAACCACAAATTAATTCTAAATATTGATATTAAGGAATTTTAAATGCAAGGGAAAAAACAATAAACGTCGTCTCCATCCACAAAGTCAAGTAAAGTAAGTAAAGTTTTACTTGTGTTGTGTAAACCGTTTTACAGATCAACTAAAAAGACTACTTTTTTTATGGATTGAGATATATTTATTAATGATAACTTTTATATTTTTTGACATTGGAAAATCTTCATACAGATTTCTGGATTTCATGATATTATTAATATATTATTTGTATTATATTTATTTTGAAATTCAATAAAAAAAATGCAGATTACCTTTAACTGCTCTAAAATATACAAACGGCATTTGCCCATTTCTTTACGGACTTCAAAGAATTAGAGGATATGTATATCTATATCTCAAAATCTATATACAGTACCTAGCTTTATATCTCTATATCTATCTCCTTTTTCTCTACATTTAAACACCTCTATCTCTACACTATATATCTATAAATCTACATCTAGATCTACACCTATACAGCATAAACACGATATATCCACATCTATATATATTATATTTATACATCTACATATTTATGTATCTGTCTATATATCGATTTTTATTTTTTATTCCCTTTTCTTATCTATCAATAGCTTGTAGTTGTTGCTCTGCTTGGATCTTGCTGCTTTGTCGTCTGACCCGTTGCTGTTCAGTGGAAGCCGTCTCGAGCTCACCTCCGGGTTCAGATTCTTATCACCAGTTAGCATCCCTGCATTAGAAATGGCAGGTATATAGTCATGGTTTTTGGTCCGGAAAGTTTTCCGGGCCACTGCCAAGCAGTGATTAACGTCAATACATAGAGGATTTTATGGGCGGTGGTGGGGTTTGCTTAGGGTCCTGGTCATAACGGAATAACGGGGGCCCGTTGATCAAATATTGAACAGTTTAAAGCAAGGCAGGGACACGGGGGACATTTGAAAAGGAGCTTTGTCACTATGCGAACAATTCTTCCGTTTCGCCCCCACTTATGTGACAAAGTGCACTGACTGGGGACTGAAGGGGGAAGAAAATGCATTCAAAGCAAGGTAGCGCTTAAAAGGTGCGAGGTACAAATGGTTACGTCAGCACATCCGTCATATGCCAGAGAGAGAGAGCGAGAGAGAGAGAGAGAAATAGATGGAGCGAGAGATACTTTATTCATGGTAGAGGGAAGTTTTGGCGTCACAGGCAAAAAATAGACAATAGAACTGGTGGAATAAAAATTGAAAAATATGCCGATATGCAAAAAGACTAAATATTAACCACAAGATGGAAAAACGTGATAATATGCAATACACCTAAAAATTTACAATAAACAATACAAATATAACAATACACAATTAACCTAAACTCTGAATAGAAGATAGATACATATTGACTGGATGAGAAAATTTAGCACCACATACTTAAAATAACACTTTATTAATCCCTATTTATCCATCTACTGTATCTACACAAAGTTAAGGTGGAGCGGCACTAACTAGTAGGATGTAGAGAAACGTCCTGATCTGTATCTGTTCAACCTACAAAATCATCTGTCTCTGTCTGTGTATTCGAATAGAATACCAGAAGTGGGCGTGGCTTACACTGAAGTCACCTGAAATCCTCTCTCTCTCTCTCTCTCTCTCTCTCTCGCTCCCCCCCCCCCCCCCCCCCGCCTCTCTCTCGCTCTGGGAGTGGGGGTGTCTGAGTGAGTAGGATGTGGTGCAGATTATGCTTTGAGAAAGTGAGAAAGTTCTTTGTTAGTAGATTGTTTTTTTTTGTTTGTTTTTTATTATCTAGTTTAGTTTTGTGTTTTGTGAGTCGCTGTCAGCATTTTTTGTGTAGTTTGTTGTCCGGTCGTTTGGTGGATGGTGTCTCTGCAGGCGCCGCCCCTCTCGCTACGTCATGGAGTGACCATGAGTATGGAGGACATCCTGCTGTTGCTGGGGGACCAGGTTGGACACAGGAATCTGAATAAAGGTTGAATAAAGCTGTAGTGGCATGTATTAAAGAGGAGAGCTATGTCTCCTCGCTGATGAGAACTGTGTCTTCGTTGGTGAATCCTCCAGATTTTCCCCCTGGCCGTCCCATCCACCCAGATCAGAGTGTCTGAGCTCCCTCTGTTTGTCTCCAATGAAGCACTGGAGCTCCAGTGTTTTGGGAAGGTGACAAGCGGTTTCCACCCCTATGTTTGGGATATAAAAATGAAAAAGGCAGCTGCATATGAGGGCTGTGTTAGCTGAATTATTTCAGCAGAAACAATTGGCCGTTCTTTTTTTACAGGAAACGCACAGTGACACTGATAATGAGGTAGACTGGGGCCGTTGTAGGGAGGGGGCAGCTGTCTCTCCGCCATGGGACAAATTTTAGTGCAGTGACAGCAATCCTTTTTTCACCAGGGTCAAACATAATGGTTTTATCAACCTCTCAAATAGAACGCGGCAGGGCTCAGATGGTCAGGGCTGAGGTGGGAGGTTTTAATTTTTGTTTTACCAATATTTTTGCTCTCAATCTGGGCCCACAGAGGGTGGAGCTTTTTAACAAAATAAAAAAACCCATTGCATCAAGGAGATCGGAGTAACTCCATTGTGATGGGGGGGGGGATTGGAATTGCACTTTAGATTTTAGCCTGGATAGGACCTTGGAGGAGCCACACAGAGCTTCATCCACCTGTCTGTCTGGAATCACAGTTCAACACAAGCTGATAGACACATGGCGAACACCCCACAGACAGACATTATACTTGGATTAAAAGGTCTGAGGTCGAGAGTCGAGTCAGTGCGGCTCGGCTGGATAGGTTTTATATCTCACACAATTTTAGTTCCAGGCTTTTAAATGGTGTTATTTATCCAGTCGGTTTTAGCGATACATCACCTCATCACTGTGGATTTATTTATTGCACCAATCACAAAACGATTTTATTATTGGCAGTTTGCTGCAGGACAGCCTTTTTTACGATAATTAAAAATTATTTTGGGGATCCTGGAGGAGTAGAAAGGGGGATTTTAGCAGTCTGTGTCAGTGGTGGGAGGTGGGGCACGTGAAGATTTGTGTCTTCTGTCTGCAGCACAGTGCTCACTCCACCAGCAGGGTCAAGGAGGCCATAAGAACACTGGAGCAGGAGATCCAGAACATTAAGGGCACCCTCCTTAGTAGCAGTGCCCTTGCTGATGGGACACTGCGGGAAAAAAAGGATGAGCTGAGTACTTTCCTCCAGGAAAGGGTTAAAGGTGCCATGGTCCGGGCTCACTACCTCAGCATCCAATACGTGGACGCCACCAGCTCCTACTTCTTCAACCTGGAGAAAACTATTCAGAGGTCTCGGCAGATGGCCTGCCTTCGCCTTCCTGATGGCAGCATTACCACCAACCAGGCCGAGATGAGGAAGCATGCGGTGGCCTTCTACAGCGCCCTCTACTGGGCGCAGGACTATGATCGAGAATGTGCCGCCGAGCTTCTTCAGGAGCTGCCTCGGCTGGACCAGGGGAACAGGACGCCTTGGATGCTGTCATCAGTATGGAGGAGCTGACCTCTGCTGTGGGCAAGCTGTGTCTGGGAAGGCTCCAGGAATAGACCGTCTGCCTCCACAGTTCTACAAACATTTCTGGAGGCGGATTGGAGAGGATTTCTACCAGGTGCTGTTGGAGTCTGTGCAGACTGGATCTCTACCAGTCTTCTGTCGGAGGCCGACTCCCTCCCTCCTTCCCAAGAAAGGAGCCTTGGCACTTTTAAAAGACTTGAGACCTGTTGTGCTACTTTGCACAAACTATAAGATTTTTATCCAAAGTCCTGGTCAAAAGGTTTAAATGTGTTTTAGATATTGAATTTTTTAAGGACCAGTCATATTGTGTACCAGGCAGATCTATTAAGGACATTTGCTGGAGAACCCTGTAAACCACCCCGACAAACGGATGGGGGGGTTGTGGAGAATTGTACACCGGGCGATAGCTACAAACAGTTATCTGGTGCACATAGATCCCAGCACAGGGTTGGGATGCATCTTCTGCTCTGGGAGGGAAACTCTACAGTATCTTTCTATTTTGTGTCCTCGGCTGCAAGGGCTGTTTTTATTGTTGGAGCACTGGATTCAGGGGCTGGGGAAGGTATTTTCTTTTAAACTTTTAAACTTTGGTCCACATTACACAGTGTCAAACGAGTCTCTCCATGTTCTAATGAACACTGTCTCGGGAGTGGCCAAGCTGGCCATTTGGAAGACCAGAAAGAACGCTCGTCTGGGGTCAGGGGTCAGCGGACCTGGCCCTGAAGATGACCGGCCTGCTCTCAGCTCGCCTCAGGCTTGAGTTTGAGTTTTATAAACTGATTGGACAATTGGACATTTTTAAAGGTGTTTGGGGCATTGGGGGGATACTCTGCTCCGTCCGGAATCTGACAACTTGGATACCTACCGATTAGCTCTACTAATTATGTGAGCTGTGGCTCGGACAAGTGAACCACAACACTGTTTAGACCCAGAAATACCTCAAAATGTTTAAGCCGACCTGTTAACAACGCTTACTCATGATTAGGCAAACCATCCTCACAAGACGCTTCACTACCAGATCAGACTGTGTTACCAATACACATTTGGTGAGCGCCATCTACCGGTGCTCCCTGCTCCTGAGATGCATGGGCATGATGTGGTTTTAACAAATTTACATGACAGTTGGTGACGTTTTCAATGTTCTAACGTGGCAATGAGATATGTTTTAAATTTAGAGATTTTGAGATAAAGAAAGATAAAAAAAATTTGCTCTGGAAGCTGTTTCACCATGGTATATGGGCCCAAAAACTTGGAATGGTGAACTAACAATAAGCGATAAAGCCAAACATGGTCGCCGGGACCTACCGATTAGCTCTACTAATTATGTGAGCTGTGGCTCGGACAAGTGAACCACAACACTGTTTAGACCCAGAAATACCTCAAAATGTTTAAGCCGACCTGTTAACAACGCTTACTCATGATTAGGTAAACCATCCTCACACAGTTGGTGACAGTTGGTGACGTTTTCAATGTTCTAGCGTGGCAATGAGATATGTTTTAAATTTAGAGATTTTGAGATAAAGAAAGATAAAAAAAATTTGCTCTGAAAGCTGTTTCACTATGGTATATGGGAGCAAAAACTTGGGTTAGGGTTAGGGTTAGGGTTAGGGTTAGGGTTGGGGTTAGGGTTAGGGTTAGGGTTAGGGTTAGGGTTGATTTGGCTTTACAGTTATCTGAAAGGTGTGGCATGTCTTGATGTATGCTGCAACACTTTTCCTAACACTGGGCCAAAGAAATGCCTCGAATGCCTCGAATCTCTCGAATACACTTGTATGTTTTACCAACACTTATGTGCCCCGACTCATCATGAGAGACGTGCAAGACCAAATCGCGAGATTTGGAAGGCACAACAATCAGATGAATAGAATCTCCAACGAATTCCTGGCCATGTGGCACCCACTTCCTTAAGAGTAGCTAGTTTTGAATGAAGTATCCCTGTGCACAAGTTTTCACCTCATCTGTTAGTAAAACAAACTGGAACAGCTCCTTCAGTGTGGGATTGGCTCCTTGCTCACTCACCAATTCACTATACGAGACAGACAAGAAAGTGTTAGACAAGGTCAATACAAACAATTCTGTGGCACCGTCCCCTGCTTCCCCAAGCTCTAAGGAATCTGCACCATGACTGGCCAAATTCATGGCACGCATCACAGCGCAAGCCATGAACCCTTCAGGATACCATTTCTTATTTTCAGACATGCCCATGCCCAACACAGGTATAAAGGATCCTGTGTCAGTTTCCTCTGAAAAAGGGAGAGTAGATGCCAGGATAAATGCATCAAACACATTTTTCCTTTTGAAATAAAAGGCAAGTAAGAACTTAAATCAGGCTTCGTCATGACAGATCAACTCACTACTCGGCTGGTCAGCAATAACTGAACTGAAACTTGGCCTAGCGAAAGCAGTCGGCTTCACATGCGCTCCATTCTGCTTGTTCCACAACTTCAACACAGTGCAATCTGTTTTTCAATTACCTTTTTTCTTCTTACCTCTCCCACCAGCAAATGCATAAGATGTGGGGGTCCCCACCGCTGCCTCTATGGGTCAACAAATAATTATCTGCCGGCACAGAAGCCTCCACTGCCGCCTTTACTTTTTGTTCACTTATGTACATTGCAATTCGCTCTTTTTAAACTGCTCAAGCACAATCAAGTTACACAAATCATCCAAATCTTTCACAGCCACAGAACACCAGTGACTAAAGTGAGTCACCAAATCATGGGCAAACTTAAGATATGGTTTGATCCTCTTCTTCCAATTTCTTAACCACTGAAGCCTCAACAACTAATTTATACACCTTTAGTACAACAACTTTAACCTTTGCATAAACTGCTAAACACCTCTGATGGAGCGTCAATTAAATCATCGACTCCTGTCATGAAGAACAACGAACGCTAAATGATAAACAAAATAATGTAAAGTATTGACTTCATTGGTGCTCAACCAAGGCATAGGAGCAACCTCGTAAATTGAGCATCCCCTCCAACCGCCTATCCCGTTGCCCTACAATAGGGACCGTGCAAGCTGCGTGGTGTGGACTCCATTGCTCTGTAGTGGTTACAAACTGCGTGTGTGAGCGTGTGTGTGTGTTTTGCCTTACCTGCTGTTGTGTATACAGACACATAGACACTTTATATGGAGGTTGATATTGTTACTGTCACTACGCTCACCCTCCAGTAGGTGTCTCCGCAAGACTGCAGGATGCAAGACCAGATGCAAGGCGACGGGCGGTCTTACTAGAAGAAGAATAAGAAACAGTCTTTATTAGTCACGCAACACACCACACTACAACACATGCTTGCACACACACACACATGCACATGCTTTTGATGGTGGCCGGTGAAATGGATTCTCTGCTTTTGACCCATCCTGGCTTGTCCTTCCTCCGGGGGCACAGTCAGGAGCAGTGGGCAGCATACGTGGACGCGCCCGGGGACCAGGTGATAATTGTCCATTGCTGGTCAGACAATGATGGGTGCATGTTTTTGGTGGGGGTCCTTACTGACGTGAGGTGGAGGAAACCCCATGTGAGCACGGGGAGAACATGCAAACTCCACACAGAAAGGCTCCTATTTGGGAGACAACCCGCCGGAGCACGGTGCCAACAGCGCCCGGCGGGTTGTCTCCCAAATAGGAGCCTTACTACATTGCCTTGTCCCGAAGGGACAACACCTATTCTATACTCTGCGCTTGAAAAGCACTTCATCCCTAAAGTGAATGTGTTTGATATGTGAGTGTGTTTGCATGCCAACACACCATCAGACAGCGCATTAAAAGGACTGATGAAACCGCGACACAGTACGTTGCAGCTTTTAGACCAACTAGCTACGCCATGAGGGTTTGAGCCGATGGAAATTGAGATGATACGAGACCAGCGAATTGTTACTGCCTGTCTCAGTCCTGTAAGGGAAAAGTTACTACTGGAAAAAGATCTCACACTAGACAAGTCCCTAACAATCACATGCCAAGTGGAGGCAGCCGTCAAAAATGCCATGCTGTGGATCACGCCTGGTGGTCCCAAAGTCCCTACGAACGAGGACAGTACACCTGGCTCATGAAGGACAGGGCGTGGTTTGCACAAAACAGCGCCTCAGGAGCTGAACCGGTGGCCACTCATGGATGACCTTGTGCATGCAGTTCTGTCATTGTGCACAACCTGTCAGGCATGTGACAAGACAGCCAAAACATCTCCATTGCAACCGGTTGACTGTTCCAATATGTGGCTGTCGACATTGTGGGTCCGTTTGAACATGGAACCTCCAATTGCAGGTTTGCCTTCGCCCTCACAGATTACTTCAGTAAATAGCCGGAGGTAGCTCAGTTTAACAAATGTAACGAAAACGTTGGTTCTTACAAATAAATCTGACAGGAAAACATGCTGCCAGTTTAACTAAGATAGTACCAAGTAAACTACAAAAATCAAAGAACCCCTTTGGCGGGTTGCAATACCAACTTTTAGGTGCTTACCGCCACCAACTGTACCAGAGTATGTAAAACAGAATCTAGTTTACAATAGTCTATGAAATAAAATAATATATAATATAATAAAAATAACGATAAGTAAAAAAAGAAAGAACCCTATGTTCTATTAAATTTAAATAATCTGTTAAATCTGGTGTTTATTTTGAAAACTATTATCCTCACTATCCCCACACCCACTATCCCCATGTTAGGCCCACGGCCTCCCAGCGCCACTAGAGGCTGCTCTTGCCCCATCCGCGGCTCCCCCCTCAGGCCAATCTCACACACCTGGGATCAATTACCTTCATTACCCACACATTATTTATTCTCCAGCTCCCCAGTCACTCATTGCCATACCGTCAACTAGCTTACCCAAGTTGTACTGCTACTGGCTAGGTCCTAGGTTATGTCTACTTTTTTCGTCTTCCCCTAACCTGCTTGTTTCCTCTCGTCGACTAAGTCTGTCTGTCCCGCTCTATCCAGCCCAGTTCCCCTTCTCTCCACCCGGATCCTGGATCCCGGTCGTCATCATCCCTGCCCTGCCCTGCTCCATCCCTACCTGACCGGATCCCCCCGGCCATCTCCACCATGTGGTCTAATAAACATCCTTCGTATATATATATATATATATATATATATATATATATATATATATATATATATATATATATATATATATATATATACTTAGAGTGGATATGTAATACTTTAAAAACAACACCAACCCCAAACGCATGTGGCAGGGCATCCAGGCCATCACGGACTACAAACTCACCCACACCACCCCCCCAACCACCGACACCTCCCTCCCCGACAAGCTCAACAACTTCTACACTCGCTTTCGACCCACGGACCACCCTCCCCTCACACTCTCCTCCACCCAGGTATGTGCCGCACTGAGCAAGATCAATGCACATAAAGCTGCGGGCCCTGATGGTATCCCTGGACATGTGATCAGGGCCTGCACTGGGCAGCTGATTGAGGTCCTGACTGACATTTTCAACCTGTCACTGGCCCAAGCAGCTGTCCCCATGTGCTTCAAATCCACCACCATCGTGCCAGTACCAAAAAACAGCTCTGCAGCTAGCCTAAACGACTTGCGCCCTGTTGCACTCACCCCCACTATCATGAAGTGCTTTGAGAGGCTGGTCATGGCTCACCTCAGATCCTACCTACCCACACTCAACCCCCTTCAATTTGCCTACCGCCAGAACAGGTGCAGTGAGGACGCCACCTTCAAGGCACTACACTCTGCCCTCTCCCACCTGGACAACAACAACACCTGCATGAGAATGCTGTTCTTTGACATCAGCTCAGCATCATCCACCCAGAATGTTAAAAAACTAGGTGACCTCAACATCAACCCCTTCCCTCTGCAACTGGATACTGGACTTCTTAACCCGCAAACCCCAGCATGTTAGATTAGGCAACCTCACCTCCTCAACCCTTACTCTGAACCCTGTGTCCCACAGGGCTGTGTACTGAGTCCTCTCCTCTATTCCCTCTTAACCCAAGACTGCACTCCTGTACATGGCTCCAACACCATTATCAAGTTTGCAGACGACACAACGATGGTTGGTCTCATCAACAGCAACAATGAGACGGCCTACAGGGAGGAGGTCAGGCACATGAAGGCGTGGTGCGCCGACAACAACCTGGCCGTTCACACCAAGAAGACTAAGGAGCTCATCGTGGACTTCAGGAAGACCAAAAGTGGCACACACACCCCCATCCATATCAATGGGATGGAGGTCGAGCGGGTCACCAGCTTCAGGTTTCTGGGTGTCCACATTTCCGAGGACCTCTCTTGGGCTCTCAACACCTCGACCCTCGTCAAGAAGGCTCACCAGCTGCTCTTCTACCTGAGGAGACTGAGGAAAGCCCACCTGTCCCCGCTAATCCTGGTGAATTTCTACCGCTGCACCATGGAGAGCATCCTCACCAACGGTCTCTCAGTCTGGTACAGCAACTGTACTGCTGCGGACCAGAAAGCACTGCAGAAGGGGATGAAAACCACCCAACGCATTACAGGCACTCCACTCCCTGCGATTGAGGCTCTTCACCACAAGCAGTGCCACAAGGGCGCGCAGCACCGCCAGGACACCCCTCACCCCAGCCATAAGCTGTTTGCCCTCCTCACCTCCGGGAGGCGCTACAGGAACCTCCATTCCAGGACCAACACGTTCACATTCAGTTGTCATCCTGCTGAACTCTACACCACGGTGACAGCCCCCCCCCCCCCCCCCACACACACACACACACACACACACACACACACACACACACACACACACACACACACACATTCAAATCCCCCCCACCTACGGATTACCCACCCACCCCCTTACACACACAAACTGCACTCCAGTGACTGAACTCTTGCACACTGCAGGTTAAGCTACACCAGCGATTCCCAACCAATGGGAGGGTATTGCAAGTGGGTCGCCAAATCATGGACAAAACACGTCGATTTTATTGAAAAAATAAATTTAAAATTATTCATTATAAAAACATTTTTAAATGTAAAAAAAATAATCATTTCATGATATTTTTTCTTTAAAACCTTAAAAAATGCATCATTACTGACAGTTAGGAATTTATGGTAGGGCGTACTACGTCCAAGCTGGGCCACGGTCGACGTGCACCTGTACTTTTGTAATTTTTGAACTTGAGAGGTGATAATCAAAATGGATAGTTGTCTAGCATCAGGCACACTGAAAAGGAAAAAAGCCATTGGTACATCATCCACAAGCGAAGTGCCGGCAGGACATCGGACAGGTGGAACAGTCCCCCCTTTCAAACAAAAATGAAAGGTTCGAAGAAAGTATAGCGACGAACCGTTACCGCTGTGCGCGGCGTGTTCCGAGATTTTATCAAACTAAGCTTTGAAGCCATGTAAATGCACTGTCACCTTGAGACAAAACACCAACAGCACATGTCCAAGCCGCTTTCGATAATAAACTCAAGGAGTATCAGGGCAAGAAGAAAGTCATCGAAACGTCATGTATGGGCACCGAGAACGCAAATCCCGATCTGTCGTCCCATCAGCCCGACATCAAGTATTTGGTGTCTGCCATGCAACATCTGCCTTCTCATGAGGTGAGTTAATAATAATGTGCTCCTGTTGTTGTTAGTTTTACCAGCGCTGGCGTGAGTTGTGAGTTTTAACCCACTTTTTTTTTTTTGTTTTACCACTACTGCACTGTATGTATGAGAATGCATATGATTGTTAAAATATACGTCCTCTGAGAACGCACTGTTTGGCTCCCGTATTTCTTCTGGTCGGATGTGGGCTATGAACACTTTTGAGATTTTCAAGTGGGCCGCGAGTCCGAAAAGGTTGGGAACCGCTGACCTACACACTACTATTTTTTTTTCATCCATATCCATTCTGTTAATATTGTTATTACTGCTCATCATTCTGCTAATACTGCTGATACAGTATATATATTTTAGTGCATTCATACCCACTACCCACTATTTATATACTTATATTTATATACCTATATTTTATACGTACCCCACACTTTACTGCTTCTTTTGCACTGGTGGTTAGATGCTAAACTACATTTCGTTGTCTCAGTACTTGTACTTTGTGCAATGACGATAAAGTTGAATCTAATCTAATCTAATCGAATATATATATATATACAGTATAAATATATACATACTGTGTATATATATATATATATATATATATATATATATATATATATATATATATATATTCACAACATTATTACCTGTATATTTGCAATTTACACAAAATTTGAACAATGAAGTTGAGTTTCATTATAATATGTTTTTAGTATGTTGATGGCAGCATCACAATAAAGGCACACTAAGGCACATACAGGATAATTTTTGCCTGCATTTTACACCATAATACTGGATGCAGTTGATATATTTTCAATCGGCGGTGAAATGCACGACAGAAAAACATAATGATTACAATTCACTCATTTAAAATGCAGCTTTAGTGGACTCTATGCGACCATCCAGCTGAAAATACACTCATAAAAAGTACGTTGTTATTGATGATATTGTTGTTTTGGTTATCAAAAGTAACCAGATGAAATAGAAAATAGATGAAAATACATTTAAATGTAATGTATAATGCATGTATTAGGTACAACTTAACACACAGAGCAAAACAACAATTTTAACCGCAATTTTAGAATATCAATTGTGAATATGCTAAAAGAATACTACATACAGTAGTAAGTCCTTACTATGTAAGACATGACAAACATTAAGCGGCGAAAGTGACAGAGCCTCGTTCCCATGGCGCTGCTTAAAAATAAATACAGGTTCTCAATGTTTTCAAGGGATGACAGAGGGTGTATTAAGCATGACTAATGCCGTCCGGTAAAAATCACTCTACAACTCACACTAAATGTTAAAAAAGGAGAATCAAGTTGGAAGTGTTTGTTTCTGTGGCATGAAGTGATTTGTTAAGATTGAATCCAAACGCATGGTTTTTCAACACAGTTTCACCAAATGCAGATGCTGAACCAAATAAATGAAATAAAATGATTATTGTTATTATTATTATTCATAATAATAAATAATAATGATAACTTTTAACTGAAAATATTGGAATATTAATAAATATAGTGTTAAAATAAAATATTGTTTTATCTAAATATTTATTTAAAATATGATTTTACTGTGCTTTCCGAATTTTTTTTAACTTTTTATTTTTTAATATTTCCCTCAAAGTTATGTTCAAATATTTCCTGTTGGGACTTCCCATCATTGTATGATCGTCTTTTTCATTTTCATCTATCTATCTATCTATCTATCTATCTATCTATCTATCTATATATATATATTTATATATATATATATATATATATATATATATATATATATATATATATATATTGGGTCATAATAATTTAAATCAATATGTTATAGTTATTTTCCCCATGAAGAGTTTGCTGAACAATCATATCAAAAGTTTAGTTCACTGAACACTGTTTTACTGGAAGACTAGGATTTTTTTTTTCCTCTTCCTCATTTATTGACTATTGTCTCAACTGCACAGACAAGTCTCTAGTACACACGTGAAGTCTGATGTCTTTGAAAAATCGATCGACAGCCGTTAAAATATCATGATTACACACGTTTTGGAAACGAGGAGAGTTTTTATGTATATCTGCATACATATACGTATATATAACATATATATAAGACATACATATATACAGTAGACAGAAAGTGGTTGCCATGGTTACCGTGTGCTGCTCTTAAGCTTTAGCATTATGGTACATCTAATCTAACCAACTATAAAGGAAGGAATCTCTGTCTGTCCGTCTGTCCGTCTGTCCGTCTGTCTGTATCTATGTCCTGCAAGAGACATACATACAGTGCAATTTGGACACGCCACATGTGTAAAATCAATAAACTTAACAAAATTGAAACCCAGTCATTTGAATGGGGTGATGGGGGTTTTGACTTTAGAAGGGGGGGACATGGGGAAGGAGGGGTGCGCAGACACATTTCAATTTTGTTATGTGTAGCACAACAAAACAACAAACAACAAAAAGTCAGACAATGGTATGAACACAAACTCAATTCAATAAATTAATTTTTGTGACTATGAGCACAAAAAAGTGTGAGACCAGGTTGACAATTTCTTTGCAGCACTTCAATGCATAGAATTTAAATTCCCACATGGGCCTACAGCTAATCTTACTAATATAGATATAGATGTAATATTTATATTTGTTATAATATAGAGATTGAATTTGTTTTTATTTTGCATTAATTTTACTGCAGATTGCTCCACTGTACATTTGCTTGTAGCTCAAAACTATCACCTGTTCTATAAGTCTGAGTTAGTTGATTTCAAAGTTTCAGTACCAAAGATTGTATTAAACTAGTGCAGTGCCCGTTTAAAACAATGCACAACAAAGTCACGGTGAAAAGCACCAGAGGAATACATTCTTTCTCACGGGGAATGAACACACCCAAGTCGCACTTTTGGATAAACTCGATGTTCGCTTCTTGCATATCCGTTCCAAACAAGTTCTTTCAGTTCCAACATGCCTGCTTGGAACGGGCCAGTTGCCTTTACGAGAAGGCCCGCCCCCCGCTGGCTCGCTGTTCACTGTTCATTCAAAGTTCATGAATATGACACGTGCCCAAATTGCACTGTATGTATGTCTCTTGCAGGACATAAAACTTTGCGTGTGTACTAGAGACTGACAAATGAGGAAGAGGAAAAAAAAATCCTCGTCTTTCGTCTTGTTTTTAATTGAATACCCCATTCAGTAGAGAAAAAACGATACCAGTATCCTGCTTTTATTTTGTGCTTGTCGGAACGAAATTTAAACCCATGGGTTTTAAATTTCACCACCTCGCCGCAGTGGCGTACTTTGTCAGGTTACTTTCAGATTTTGTGTGCGTATCTGCGCCTCCCTCCTTCCTCATGACGCCCGCTTCTAAAGTCAAACTCAAATTTGGTCAGAAAGTATTAAGACCTTGATTATGCTTAATAGTGAAGCTTCTGAGTTTTAAAGCTGTTTTTGAGTTGCTAGGGATGCTTGAAAACTCACAAAACTTGGCACATATGTCAGAAGGGGTGTATTTTGTTGTCTGATATGGGTCTTAGGCTTAGGGCATGGCAAGGGGGTGCCCCCTAAAATTTTAAACGGTCGAGCCCTCCTGATACGTTTCACGTACATTTGGTTGGCAAATGTAACATTCCAAGACCTAAACTCAACAGGAAGTCAGCCATTTTGAATTTATTGTGAAATTTTAGTGTATTTTTGCCATTTACAGGGGTCGTACTTTAAAAAACTCGTCCTGGGCGGTTAATAATTATATAATTAATCAGATCCGCCTCTTACTTGGTCAGCATAAATAAAATTGATTAATAGTGAAAAGTTATTAAAAGCTTGAGTTTTCGTCGAAAGGCTTGGCGATGGCGAGGCGTCATTTTTCTATGTTTCGCATCAAAACGGTAGGGGCTAAGTTGTGTTGTGTTAGCTCAGGTAGGTAGCTCAGGAGGTAGTTGGTGGTCTAGTAATCTAAAGGTTGCTGGTTCGATCCCATGCTCCTCCTGCTAGCATGCTGTAGTGTCCTTGAGCAAGACACTTAACCCCTAATTGCTCCTGATGGCTGCGTCCGTCAGTGTTTGAATAATTGTAAGTCGCTTTGGATAAAAGCGTCTGCTAAATGTAATGTAATGTAACATCCCAAAACTAAAAAGAGTCTTGGTGCCACGACCTACTGGCAATATAAACTTACATGTTTTATACTTTGATGTACTCCTCCTAATAACCTCTTACTTGTTCGCACAGTGTCCACTGGTCACGAAAGTGCACAGCTGTCTCAGTCGGCCTCCTGCCAACACCCCCGACATGCAAAAAGGTGCGAGGGCCGATCATCGCTGCTCGCAACTTTAATTTTAATAATACCAAACAGATAAGATATGTGTACACAGACCATTTTATTAGCAAACAACGTGAGAAAAGAACTAGGATTCAGAGACGCTGGAAAAAATACTATCCAGATACAGTGAAAACTTTGCAAAAAAACACAAACTTTATCACTTTAAAAAACACCAGAGAGAATTGATAAATATTAACTGTAAACATATTCGTTTATTAGCTTGAATGAAATTGCTTTTTTTCACTCTTGATATCGGTGAGGGGGGTAGTTATGACAAATTTCTAATTAGTGCTTTTATATGCTTTTTGAATTTCTGAATAGGAAGTTATGTTTTACGTGTTGTGTGTTTACCCACGTGTCGTGTGAGGAACATTGGTCAGGGTATATTTTCCAGTGCAATCCATTGTAAACATTAAACTGAATAGTCAGAGAAACTTTTTTTGAATGCACGCAAAAATAAATGAACACACATTATCGTGTACAAAAGACAAAAAATTGTGATCCCTGCATCAAAGAGGATGTAGAATTAACACTTATTCTATTTCCGGTGAGAAAAAAAGGACCAGGAGGAGAAATCCTTAAGAGAGACCGTGCTAATCTGTAATGCGGCTTGGTCTCCGTCGACCCCTTCGCCCTCAGCGCAGGCCCTGGCCCACGATGCACAGGTCCAAGTGCGAGACGGAGCGCACCGTGGCCCTGAGCTCTGATTGGCTGCCCCACCGCACGCCATCTTCCACGATTGGTTCGTCTTCGAGCCTGTGGGAAACAAAAGCAAAGTAATGGGGTCATGCATGGATATTTTTCTAATTTCTAGGTCTTCTCTTGTAAGAAGGAGAAAACCTGGAGTGTAGTGGCTTCAAATGATCAAACGAGTTTAGGGTATTGACTAATTTAATACGGCCTCTGACAGCTCCAGATAGCAATGACCCTTTGTTTGTCTGTTCTCACTCCGTTTCCATGGAGATTGAATTATGTGACAACAAACCAGTCGCTGTAAAGCCAAGAAAATCACGGAAGTGGGTCAAAGCCTAAGTTATGGTAGATCTAGGAAGTGAGCCGGGGAAGCCCTAACAAAGTCAGCATTTAGCTAAAACAATAAAATGTCTCCTAATTGTTAACTAATCATAACATGCGCACAAAGCTTCAAATAATATACAAATAAAATCCACACAATAAAGTAACAGAGAGAACATTCATTTTTGCTTATTGTGCGACAACAAAGATGTTTGGAAGTCTTTTATGAAGATCAAGTTGTGGACAACTTTGTGGGATTAGGCCCAGGCTATTGGTTTCACTGTGACCTGAAATACAGTAAATCAAGCAGATAACTACAAGCAGGAAACCACAAATGATCAATGTAGAATTGATTCGCCATGATATATAAATATTATATATAAAATTATATTATATAAATTATATATTATATTGTAAAACAATACAGGAATAGTATAGGGTGTTAATTTGTGAAAATATCATGGCAAATTCTTGAGAAACTAAAACAACATTGAAGGCAGTTGTATGTTCAGCTGCGGTTGAAATGCCCATTTGTAGTTCATACCACCACACCACTGGAATGCTGTTCTACTTTTTGATTCACATCCACTTCCTCCATTTACTTCTGTCTTGATCTAATCATTCTTAACAAACAAAATGTTGAAATGTCATCGGTACCAACATCAGTGAGTCAAAGTTATTTGATGGCACTCTATGATATGATTAAATACCGTGGTAAAGTTTTGTAGCATGTAATATTTTTATGTCCAAGACTTCTTTTGCCTTATTTTCATTTAAACACATGCAGCTGAAGGCTGTTTCTTAATAGAAGTTATACAGTATGCCACATGGAAAAATAGATCTCACCCATGTGTATTTATTGATGGCTCACTTCCGCAAGTCTGCGCCACTGAGATGTGGCAAGGTGACCGTGGTGGTAAAGTCAGGCTCGGCCTTCGATCGGAATGGCTGCGTCGGATAAAAGGTCTGGGCCCTCGGACAGTTACGGGAAACCTTCCCCGGTTTCCCCATGGGCGTGGGAGAACAGAGACCACGGGAGACATCCACGCTTGAGGTGGACGAGGCACTGGACAAGGCTGGGCCTCAAAAAGAGATGGGGAGGCTGGGCAGAATACTGAGCGTGCATTATTGATCAGCCGGGAGGCAGACGAGTCATTGCTGCTGCTGCTGCTGCTGCTCGCTCTCGACCATCTTTGTATCTTGGGCGAGGCTGGTGGAGACGGTGCCTTGATGGGGTAAGAGGAGGCTGTATTTGAAATGTTCGGCCTCACGACCGGTGGGCTCGGAAGCCTCCTGTGAGCCGGTGGTGGAGTGGGAAGCTTTCGGATTGCCGGGGGGCTGGTGGAAGATGATGGGGTATTTTTCCTTCTTAAAGCCTGGGGATTAGTTATTCGTTGCTGGACAGTGCTTGGATTGGAAGGCGTGAATGGGAGCATACGTGCCTTAGATAATGACGGGCTGGCAGGTGGTTGATTGCTGCTGAAAGTTGGAGGTGCTGGCGCTGGAAGGCTTCCAGAATCTTGTTCCTCTACTGATGCTGCTTGTCCATTGTGCGACACGGTGGCATAACTTGTGGAAGATATCTCTGAAGTAGATGCAGTAGAACTCTGCAGGTGTATGATCTTTCTGGCTTGCTTGGAAAGACATGGGGATGTTGCTTTTCCTGACTCCATCTCTGGCTGGACATGTGTTTTGCAAGTCTTAGGAGGAACTGCGGAGCCAGCTTGATCACTTCTGGTTGCGAGGGTCACCCTAGAAGCTTGGGGTAGACTACCTTTGCATGGTAGTACTGTCACTGACTGAACCGAGGCTCTCAACCGTTGTGATACTGCAGCCCTCTTTACAGTAGGTGACTTAAATCCTTTTGAAGCTCCATCATCTATCAAACTTGCTGAAAGACTCTGAGCACCCTCAAATGAATTATCCATTAATACTTCCAGTGGGGGTGGTGGAAAACTTTCAAGATCAAGATCATAGTTTTTCTCAGGTGATGTAGGTTCATTCCTACAGCTGGTTACCCCAGTGCTGAGGACAGCCTCTACATTCCCTAAACCCGGCAAGACAGGAACACCACACTTCAGCACACCCTTGAGCGGTCCTAAAACTCTAGGTCCTTCAAGTTCATCTCTACCTTGACTGAAGGAATCAATTAGTTTTTTGACTGAATTCCTCCCTCTGTGAAACCCAGAAAAAGGCTGTGGCGATGACGGAGGGGTTGGGGTTGGGGTAGCTTTAATCGGACTGTTGGATGTGTCTGGCTTTTTTTCGGCTTCTGACACATTATTCTTTGCCTCTTGTTCTTTATTGGTGCGGCTTAGTCTCGGCCTTTCTTGGGATGGCTGAGCATTGTTGTTCTTCGCCAGTGAGGGATGCCTACGGTTTATTGCTGGAGACTGTGCTGGGGAGTTTCCTTGATTTTGTTTGAATAAAACTGTCCTGGTGTTTGATCCCGCCCTGCCTTTATTCATCC
Source organism: Zeus faber (assembly GCF_960531495.2). NCBI lineage: Eukaryota > Metazoa > Chordata > Actinopteri > Zeiformes > Zeidae > Zeus > Zeus faber. Next base: position 24,690,584 of record NC_137198.1, read on the forward strand.
TCTCCAGTCTTTGATTGAGAACTCTCTGGGTTTTTTCTAGTTCAAGCAGAGTTGGATCTTCAGCTTTGCTTCTCAGAGACTCTGCTGACGAAGAGCGTTGTTCTCTGGCCACTTGAGTTTTTTTAACGGCTGCCATCCGGGTCGGTGCTGCTGTCAGAGGTCTCTTTTGGGAATGCTCCTCTTCCTCTGTCCACTGCCGTCTGCTGTTCTTTGGGCTTTGTGTTATTTTTGCTTTGGCGCTGGTGTGTTGAACAAATTGTATCCGTCCACTGATAGCATCTTTCATTTTTAATGTCATCTGTACATTTTGAGGGTTCTCTATTCGCTTTGGTGGAAGGCGACGGGGTGCTTGTGAATGGTCTACAGGTGATGAATTTGATCGCCTTCTACCAGATATGTCTCTGTCTCCGTCCATGGCATTTTCATCCTCTTCTCTATCATCCAATGAGGCGGATCCCAGCAGAGATTCTGTGTCATTTTGCTCGTTGGCCATAATTGTACATGTAGAATCTATTGAGGTGAGAGACCCAGTTGGACTTATTTTACAAGTAAGTTTTCGTCTTGAAGATCCTTGCCTAAAACTAGTGATGTTTCGTCCCATTGGACTGCTATTAGTGGTTCTAACGGTTCCAGTAGACTCGCAGCTTCTTCTTCGAAGGTGTCTCTCTGATCCAGCAAGCGATTCACTCTCAGCCCCAATACCACTGTCCTCACTAAAGAGAGCAGAATCCTCTGGCCCAGGCTTGTGCAGTGAGGCCGCCTCAATTCGTGTTAGCAGTTGCAATAGCCTAGCCTCTGTGGCATGCTTGACGTGCAGTTTTTCTTCCAAAAGCTCAGAGACTGAGGCAAAGTAGTCAATTGCCTCCTCCAAAGCAGAGTCCCCAATTCCCCCAACAGTATGGATGACATTCTGCATTCTCTGGGTGGTGTATTGAAGCAGCTGTTGCAACAAATCCGGTGGGGGCTCAATGTTGGCAACGCCAGATTTCACTGATGTGGAGGACGAGAGGTTTTTCATTTCACTCGGCCAGGCGAGATGTTCTCCACTCTCTTTCAGAAGCTTTTCTCCCTCGTCTGCCATTTCTTCCAGTGCCTGGTTGATTTCCTCATAGCGCAAAGCCATGAAAGCAACCATAGGCTGAACAGACACCTGAGTTTGGGTTGCCTGTTCCAAAAGCCCCAGGAGAACCTCATATTTACTTATGCTTGGGTTCAAAAAGCCATAAGTGGCTTGGTGAGCTTTTACCAATGGCTCTGGAAAGTCAACTTTCTGCTCTGAGAGAGGGATTTTTTTGTCCTTTTCTTTCTTTTTCACAGATTTTGTACCTCTGTTATTTTTCTTTGGTTTCTTGACAGCCTTTTTGTCTCTTGTATCTAGCTTCTCCACTGGTATCTCTTTGCCCTGCGGTCCTGCGCTCTTGTTGCCCTTTGCTTGGTTTGTGGAGGTATCCAAAACGACTGCTTCTGGAGACAGCTCAGACACAGAAGCTCTATGTTTTTGCTCCCTCTGTAATGAGTGGATCGGACCAGCGGCTGTCCTCTCCTTCGAATTTCTATCTGCTGATCCTGAGCAATCCCCACTCTCTCGGTTATGGCACTCTCCAGGACTTCCATCTTCCGGCCCAGGCAGCGGTAATCTACTCCTTTTGAAGGGTCCCTCAGTCCCAAAATTGTTACCTTTGGATGGAGAACAGCCCATTTCTCAAATACAAGATGATGATTCTCTGCCTTTAGTTTATCCTACCTCGTCGAGCAGCGTGTCTCAAAACAATACCAAGGTCCTTAGCCACCTGCTGCACCTGTCATTTTCAGATGGCTCCGGTCATCGAGTCATACAAGCCCCCTCTACATTAGCATTACCCAAAAGAAAATATTGATGAATCCATCTTGCGAGTCTCCGCTGCTTACCCTATATAGGAAAAATAAATCCACTCATTGGGCATTCTCATTATCTTTCTCCTATTTCCATGTAGCGAGGCCCATTCTTCTGTACCCGGCTGAGGACAAGCAGCTGAAAGGATTAGTGAGGCTTTGCGTGAACTCTTCGATGCACGCATATGTCACACTAAAGCATATAAAACTCACCTACTTGCAAGACCATAAGCCCATTTAGGTAATGAGGGCTGGCCTCCCTGTGGCTTTTTTTAGACTGCACAACAATACCTCTCTATTTATCATCTCCGCGTACAATAACAACAACTGACATTTTGAGATGAGCCAAAGTGTTTCCTGTTTGTTAGTATCTAGTTATGTTCATTGATAGATAGATATAGATAGATAGATAGATAGATAGATGCCTTCGTAAAATAGTGCAGAATAATTTTTATTCAACAAATACATTAAGATGAATTAGGTGCTTCCTGTGTGTTACTATATAGTTATGTTAAAAGATAGATAGATACATAGATATATAGATAGAAAGATGCATAGATATATCTATCTATCTATCTATCTATCTATCGATCGATCTTTTGGTTAAAAAGTATATTTTTTGTAGGCTTTGATTTAAAAATGGCAAACTTGATAGCAATAGGAAGCTTATTAATAAATATAAATATAATAATAATATTAATATCTGTGGGGCACTTCAATAACAAGTCATTTATATTATAAATAACTTGTTATTAAAGTACACCAAGATTATGAAATTGTAGTTATGATAACATATTATAAAGAAAATTATCAAACACCAATAAGGAATGTGCACACCAATTAAAGCATCAACCATTTATATTATATTGAGTAGAAGCTCACACAGTGAAAAAAAACCAAACAGAAAAAAAAACCCACTTTGAACTTTATTCAAAACCAATGGCTCTCCAATGGTGATTGGGCAGCCCCCTAGGGATCCTTGAAGGTATTGTAGAGAGGTCCACAGCAAAACATATTTCATTCTTAATTGTCATTTTTCATTTTACATGCTTCAATATATTTCAAGTATTTTAATATGCATAACCTTTATATACAAGCATGTGGGACCCTTGCTTTGGAATTTTAAAATTTGGAATTTTAACTGAACCTATTTGGTCTCTTTCAATGCTTATCACTTCATTATGGTAAAATTAACATACAATTATCTTTAAAGGATTAACCAATGGTCACAAGACAACTTTATATTACATTAAATGCAGAAGCTTTTGTCCAAAGCGACTTACAGCCATCGACCATTGAAGCAACCTTGAACTTAAGTGCAAGAGCAAGATGTAAGTGCAAGATGCTGGAAGGAATTAAAATAAAACAGTGTCACTACTTATTATATTTTTGTTGGTTAGTGCAATATGTTAAGTACTAATGTGCGTGCATAATGTTAAAATAAAAACTTAAAAGCTAGTCAACATCAACAACTCATATTTTAGTGCATTATGTCAATACAACAAGTTAAAACTAGTCAGCATCCTCGACTCAAATATTAGTGCATTATGTCCATACAACAACTTAAAGCTAGTCAACCTAAACAGAAATAGGAATAGTTAGTCATAGCTAAGATGGGATCAGGTATTCGGGTGTTCTTGAAGGTTGTGAGTGTCTCTACAACTTAGCATTTCAATAGGTACAATACATACAATTGCATTTCTTTATATTATTTGATCATGATTACGTAAATGTGAAAAGACCACATACACTTAACTACAAAATATTGGTACACAACTATTTCAAATGGTCATCTTTCGAAACCTTTTTCTTTTTTGCAGAAATGTTGAGATGCCGGCAAACTGTGACTCCGGTTGGAGCATTTTAACTAAATCTCTAGGAGAGTCCGCAATGCTTACCCCAGAACCTGTTGAATGGATGGTCTCCACTGAATTCCACCCTGAATCCCGTCCAAACTCTGAAGAGTTGTCTGACAGTTCTTTAGATATTGAGGTAATTGTGAAATTGCGTACACTTTTCAAATACGCATCTTTACTTATGTCTTTCTTCTTCTTGCAGAGAATCATGTAGCACTTGGGGAAAAAATGGCAGAAAATAATGCCAAAGTTGGAGACCAGAGTGGCCGATGCCTGGACCACAGGGCGCTGTTGGATTCTCGCCATGTATATGGGGATGAAGCAGATCCACACAAACAGGTAGATGATCATGCTGAAGATGATGTACCCCGTCTCATTGAAGCGTTGGGGAACCTTTCGACCCTTGAGGGCGAGAATGAAGCAGATGCTAGCAAGCAGTGCTATATAGCTTAGCATGATGCCGAACCCCCAGTTTGACCCCTCGCTGCACTGTAGCATGATCTCCATGCTTTGTCTCGAGATGTGCATCTTAACCTTCGGGGTGTCAAAGATCAACCAGAAGAGGCAGATAAAACCTTGGATCAATGTGGCAACAATAATGATGACGGAGGGTTTGTAAAGTTTGTTCAGCACATGCTGCTGATGTTTGTCCGCGAGGAATGCGAGAAATGTCCTGAAAGCTTTAACCAAAATGGAAGAGACAGCAAGCGTAAAGCCAAGGCCATACATGGTTTGACGTGATCGGCAAATGTGATCGTTGGGTTTGCCGACGAACAAGACCACGGCCCCAAAACTTACCGCCAGCCCTGCCATCATGGCAAAGCAGAGCTCTCCGCCCGCCACTTTGAAAACAACATTGTTACGTCTGTTCAGAAAAATTATCAGCACAGAAAATATAAGCAGAAACCCTATCCCCGTAATGACGAGCAGGGAAATGGCAAGGGGATCGTTCCATCTAAAGAAGGTCTCTGCCCTTTGCTTACATTGACTCCAACCTCTCAAAGACCAGGTTCCGTTGGGGCATCTCAGACAGTTCCGAAGGTCTATCAAAGAATTTAGAGTAAATATTAAAAGATATATATTAAATACTACAAAGATTGTGTACGCATTGTATACTCACCTGATGCATTGGTGTATGTTCCCTCTTCACACTTGCTGCAGTTGTAGCAACATATGCTTTTGAGTATTTTCTGGAATGTTCCCGGGGGACAGGACTTAGAACATTTAGACTCTGGGATCTGAGCAAACAAATTAATAAATGAACAAGCAATGTACGTACAGAATGGAATTCCAGTTTGTAAAATCTTAGGCAATCTATCTTCACTTAAAGGTATTTACCGATTTGTTTAAAGTTCCCCATTCTATGATTTCCTCGCTGACAATCACGTCCCTCTTAATCACACGGTACTCTCCGACGATCTTAAACTGCCTCCGATTTCCTCTCCTCACCCAATTGATCAGGTCGTAGCCGGTCACAAAGTTTCCAAAATCGTCAAAGAAACACTGCCTCTTGTCAAGAGTGAATTTAATCTTCTTAATTTCCTGGAGAAGCTAGAAACAAAACAATGGAAATACTGGCATGTGAATTCCTGATGAAATGCACTTGCCTAAAAAGGAGTAATTTACGATTCAGTGCAATTTCTCTTACTTTCCAAGGCTCAAAGTCCGTCTCTCCTGTACAAATAGTTTTGTTGCATTTGAGAAGAGCTTTTAGACCATAAGCTATTGACCATGTGGCCAATCGGCTAGAGTATGTCGTCCTCAGATCAATAGCGTGTGTCAAAAAATCATCGTTGGCTCTTTGAGGATCCGGGATCTTGCAGGCGAAATTTGATTTGAACTTCAGAGTGTCTAGCAGGGGACACTGTGCAGTGGGTTTGCTGTTGAGGCAGTCCTTGTGTTGTTGAACCTCTGGAGAACACCCGAACCTCAGGTTTTTGTACTCCTCGATGAACCTATTTACTGCTCCCAAACCCGGCGAGAGATTGGTCAGAAAATTGTCAAATCCGGGATTCTGGCCCGTGATGAAGCTGAATCCGAAGATGTCTCCGATCGCATTGATCCCTTTCATCGAAGCCAGATTTGGGGACATGGACCAGCTGTCGCTGGCGATCCAGGTCCTTGAGATGCCCCTCCTTATCATGATTTCAAACAGCTGTCTGACCAACTGTCTCCTCAGGATGAGCAAGACCACTTGGGCGTTAGAGGACTGGATGTCATCAGCCACCTCACCGATCCTCCGCTCACTCTCACTGTGGTCCAGGTAATGCGGCACAACTTTGTTGAAGGCGGCGCACACGTGGGCGTCTTCCGCATCTTTTAAAAAGCTTTGGAGAGCCGCCTTCCCATAGTCGTCGTCTCCCGACACGATGCCCACCCAATTCCATTTGAAGTGCACCATGAGCTGGACTACAGCGTTGGTCTGGTGAACATCGCTTGGAATGCTGCGCAAGAAGGACGGGAAGCGCAATTTGTCATCCAGTGTGGCTGCAGACGATGTGGGGCTTACCTGGAAAGGGACAAAGACCTTTTATTGCCATCTCTTTAGTTACTGAAGCGATGCAAGGCGACGTACTGACTCACCTGAGGGATCATGTAGAGACCCAAAATCCTGGCCACAGCGATGGACACTTCTGAGAAGCCAGCACCGATGACGCCTTTAATCACTGATGGCTTCATGAGGTCACATTGAATCGGCTCGGTTTGGTTGAGGCCGAGCATGTGCATCGTGCTTTGAATGCCCTTGCTGGCATCTGAGCATGTGTCGCACATAACATAGCCAAGACGAATACCAGGCAGGAAACCAGAATCATTGATGATGTCAATGGTGTGGATGACAGCCAAGGAATTCACAAATGGCCGTAAATCAAACCTGCAAGGAACGAAAGGAAAGAAAAACCTTGTAATGTTTTTGCATTTCGTTTCAGAACCGGTATACCTCAGATATTTACTCCATGGTTGTATTACACCAGTCAAGCCAGCATTTTGTCTTGACAAAATAATATGATTAAAATGACAGCTGTGGTCCAGTCCTTTGGGGCTGGAGTGAACTTGACCTCACCTAACTGTACCGAGGGTAATGTTGAGGTGGATCTTGAATACCCATTAGGGATTGCCAGACCTTGACAGTCCCATATCTGTCCTAGCCCTAAGACTGCCCAGGCGAGGCCAAAAAATAAAAAATAAATAAATGACTCCAGGCAAGGTCTCTGCATGACAGGGTTGCACTATAATTTTGTCAAAAAAAATGTTTGCATGGTTGTCAACTGTTTTCAATACGAGCAACACCGGGGAAAATGTGCAGATATTTAAGTGGGTATATTGTTTGGAATTTATCACTCAATAGATTTTTTAAGCATATTTTTTAAGGATATGTTTTCATGCCTCAAATATCTTTTTGTGGCTGGTTAAAATGCTTAAGCATTGCCCAATTTAATACAAATTTCAGTCAAATGGAACACTCTCTCTGGCTTTGAAAAAAATATATTTGGCATTGTTTCACGAAAAGTTTGTTGAGTCAATATGTTAATCCCTAGTCTATGTAGACACCAGTGTTTGTGAGCAAGTCTCAGAGCTTCAAAGGTATTTCATTTGATTATAGTTTGGATTATATCACATTTTTATTATAGGGAAATTATATCTACTCAGCAGTATTAGATGCCTAAAGTATAATTATAGGTTCCTCCAGGATTTTATTATTCTCTGCATTTTAACTCTTTGAGAATATGGACTTAATTTCTCTATTGCTTATGAAATAAGCATTCAATCTAAGATTTTTTTAAGCTTTAGAATACACCTTAATAAATCTGAGGACTTACTCTGTGCAGTTGAGTCTCTCCGGCTGAATTCTCTGCTGCAGGTCCTGCACCTTGGCATGGCAGGGAATCAACATGCCGAGCATGATGTCTCCCGGACTCCTAGCCCCGCACATGGACTCGGAGAAGTCGCAGCAGGACACCGGGGCCACCAGCAGAGTCCCGATCAGAGTGTACCAGTAAACTCTAAGCAGCATATTGGCACCGTCAGAGAGCTGGAGTCACAGGGAGGAAATGCTGAAGGTTTCCCGGTACTTGTCAGGTATGTGCTTTTATAGCTGCTCTGCCGCTCTACCACACCCTGTTTCCCCTACAAGGGAAAAAAATACAAAGAATTCTATGCTGTCTGTTGTTATACAATGATGGACTATTCTGTAGTTTTGAAATTTGAATTGCTATGTGCATGTGTGTATGTGTGTGTGTGTGTGTGTGTGTGTGTGTGTGTGTGTGTGTGTGTGTGTGTTGGAAGATGCACGTGGCATTGCGCTCTGACACTGCTGATAAACACAATAAAGCAAAAAATTGAAATAGAGTATGCACTGTATGCACTAAATGCACTGCATTTCTCCAAATATATGTGTATATACTGTATAGGTATATATTTGGGGTTATGCATTAATATTGATATTTTTAAGTCCAATGTTTATACATTTCTGTCTGCATTTATATGTGCATTAGTATTTATATGGCTAAATGATTTTTAATTTAAATGTTTACATTTTTATTTTAGGTTATTTTCACATACAGTATCAGTATGTGTATATTTTTTTTATCAGCAATGCTCAGTTTTTATTTTACTTTATCTTGATATTTGTTTTTAATGTTTTAGTTATCTTCACTTATCTGTGTAGATATATTTAACAGCAATGTTTAACAACAAGATTATGCGACTTATCAGTTTGTGTGTATATATACAGTACTGTATTTTAAGGTGCCGTGTATAGTATTTAGTCGCATCTAGCGGTGAGGTTGCAGATCGCAACCGACTGATTGCCCCTCCCCAACATGGCAGCCTCCGTGGAAGAGGTGGTGGCCGTGAATCGCGAAAAAACCGCAAAAGGCGCGCTCTAGAGACGGTTTTTGGTATGTCTCTTCTGGGCTACTGTAGTCAACATGCCAGTGCAACATGGCGGCCTCGGTGGAAGCGTGCCCGCTCCCTGCCTAGATTAAAAAAAAAAAAAAAAAAAATACAAAACGGCTCTCGTTCTAAGGTGACAAAAACACAACAATTCTTATTTTGATCGGATTATACATTCATTAAAACATACTTGTGAATGTTCTTCTCCATTTCTGCCACGTTCGTCCCGTAAGTTCTTCACCCTTGGACCTTTAGCGGCAATGTTTTTCTATTTGCATCTGAGGTCATCTTCCGTCGTCTTGCGTAAACACATGTTTACGTCATTTTTCTGTTGTTATCTTAAAGTTACATTCTCTACTTTTTCGTGGTGAAACGCGCGTTTCCCACGTTTTCATAAAACGTCCCTGGGCTCGGGAGCGAGCGAGCGCGCGCGCGCGCACGAGGACGGTGGCGCGCGGCCGCTGCGGGTGCACCGGCGAAGCGCGCTCCCCACGCGCGGCGACCGGAGCCGGCGCCCGTCACGGCTCCTCCGACCCCGACCCCGTCCCCGTCCCCCAGGCCTCAGTGTCGCCCCGACGCCCGCCCGCGTTGTCCCTGTGGACGACCGACGCGTCGCCCCGGCACGGGTGAACTCAAGAGGAGGGTCAGAGAGGTGAGGACTGTGTCGGCCAGATATGTGGGCTGAGGTTAAAAACCAAACCAAACAAAAAACAAAAACCCCTTCAAACAATGGTGCCCAGCTGTCCCCGTGATAACAAGCTAACACGCTAAAACGCTAAAGAAAGCGAATGGACAGGTTGAATGAGGCAGCGTTGTCCCGGCCCGGTCCTGGGCAGATCGACTCAGTTGGGTGAGTTGCTCATTTCGAGGCGGTACAACGTACCAAGTTTTTTAGGGTTGGAAGTTGTTTTAACCCCCCCCCCTTGAATTGGGTGTTATGGAACTTTTGAGCCGTCAGAGGACAGGGCCTGCAAATACATATACAGTGCTCATATTCTTTATTGGGTTTTGTTTATTTTATGACGTTTTTACATGTAAGTAAGGAACGTTTGTTTGATATAGCAAAGTGTTTCACGAGAATTAAAGCAATCACTTAAACCTGACACAATTACAAAGACATGCAAAGTGCTGAATTTTTCTAGTTATTAATTGTATTGATTAAAATTGTGCATTAAATATTATGAGAATAAGAGAAATTGTAGACAAGTGGTTAAAGAGGCAATAGACAACCTTTTGCTTTTACTTATCATGAAGTTAATGTTGATTGCACAGTGTAATGGTTATAGAATAATCACACCAATGACAGCGTTTAGATTGCTTCCCTATAAGCCTCTATATCACTATGCACTCGGACTTCCACCGGGTACGATCTCCCGGGAAAATGATGGATTTACGGCAGTGCGTGACAGAAAGTGCGTCAACCAATACACAAGCATTAGTGGAAACGGCGGACGGAGAAATCTACTCCATGCAGATCATAAACCCTTGAATATAAAAAGTATTCACCGAAATCGGTTGAGGAATGTAAACGTTACAGTACTTTTTATCCAGAAAATAACGCCCTGTTCACTTGTATTTGTTTACAGGCTAGTCTTTCTCGTTCCAATATGGCGGCGACGTTGACGTATCACAGCGACGAGCTGAAGCGGTCAATGCAGCGTCTGTGCAGCTCTTGAACATGCTTCTTCTCTAATTTTCAAAGGCGTGTTGATGATTTCCACGGAGCACTCTGAGGAAAACATAAAGCAATCTGGTTGTCTTTGCAACAGCGCTGCAGAAGCTGTCTATTGCCCCTTTAGACGATTTTACTAAGTATGCAGTCTTTCTTATTTCAATTTATGTTGTTTGAGGGCAGGCAAATTCGGAATTAGTTACATCAATAGGCAAAATAGGTTAGCCTAACACGGCATCAGCGGGATCTACCTCCCCCGGGAATTCAGCACGTTTATCATCACAGCCGTTTATATTCCACCGCAAGCAGACACCGACGCAGCACTATCGGAACTAAATTATGTGTGCGGACTTCAAAACAAACATCCAGACACGGCTGTAGTTGTGGCTGGGGACTTCAACAGGGGGAACCTTAAAAAAGTTCTGCCTAATTTCCAACAACATATCACGTGTGCCACCAGGAGAGAAAGAACTTTGGACCACTGCTACACACCGTACAAGAACGGATACAAGACCGTTTCGAAATCGGATCACGCCGCCATCTTGTTACTGTCTGTTAACCAGCCTTGCATCATACGTGGAACGATAGTGACGAGGGATGTAAAGCGGTGGTCGGACCAATCAGAAGCCGAGCTTTTGGACGCTTGAGTGGCGTAGACTGGGACATGTTCCAATCAAGTTCCAGTGACGTCAGCAAGTTTACAGAAGTAGCTATGAGCTTCATAGCCATGTTAGTGGACAGCATCCTTCCCATGGTGAATTTTCTGATATTTCCTAACCAGAAACCATGGGTCAATAAATCCATCTGCGGCGCTCTGAATGTTCGCATGGTCGCTTACAATGAAGGTCTTGCATCCGGCAATATGGACAGTTACAAAGCGGCGTCCAACAAACTGCCGAGAACGGTGAAGGTTGCTAAACGGACGTACAGAGACATTGGAGCTACAGATGGAGCAACGGGACACCAGAAGCCTGTGGCAGGGGCTGCGGACTATTACTTATCACAAGAGCAGCCCCTCTCCAGCCACAAGTGTGGACGCCTCCCTAGCCAACGAACTTAACTTCTTTTATGCACGGTTTGAGGCTAGCAACAACACCGCTAGATTGCCGGCTAATTGGAGTTACACCGCTGCGGATGACCACCTGGGTCCTGGACTTTCTCCCAAACAGGCCCCAGGTGGTTAGGGTGTGGAGGCAGACCTCCAGCACCCTCACCCTGAACACTGGATCCCCCCCAGTGGCAACATCACTGCCTGGTTTGGGAACTGTACTGCTCAGGACAGGCGGTACATGCAGAGGGTGGTCAACGCACCACTGGAACTACCCTCCCCTCCCTGGAGGACTAGTAGCAGAGCAGGATCATGAAGGATCCTCACCACCCCAACGATGGAATTTTTTCAGCTGCTGCTGTCGGGCAAGCACCTCCGCAGTCAAACAATGAGAACAGAGAGACTTAGACAGTTTTTTCCAGCAAGCCAAAAGGACTGTCAATGCTGACCTCACCATGGGCCCTCACTGAGACACACACATAGGCCCCACTACCTTACTGTACTGTATGGTGCATACTGTACTGCATTCTGTACTGTTACTGTATGGCTATGCCATAATGTTGTATAACTGTACTGTGTATCTAAAAACACTACCTCACTTTATTCACATGCCACTTTACTGTACATTTCTGTACATATATGTCTATTCCTCTTATTTTTATTGTGTATTCCCACTGAGTATATATACCCTGTTGTTATATATACCCTTATTTTATTCTATTTATTAACTGAATTAAGTTAGTTAATTAGTTACCTGTTGTGTCAGTAAGTACTTATTGTGCATAATTTCCAGGTGCATTGCAATGACATTTCACTGCATATACATGTATGTATGCTCGTATGTATGTGACAAATAAACATCTTAAATCTTGAATCAAACTGAAAGAACGGCCATCTTAAGTCTGCCACGTTGAGTCTTTCTGATTTCGGAGGGTTCATTCATTACATTTGTACACAACGTGGTAACTGTCAAAACCGCCAGCCATATCGAGAATGGTTTGTCATGCTATTGTTAGAAGACAGATAGTTAATTGAGCTTTTATTGCCTACGTTGTCATCTTTTGCCCTTTGTGCTTGGCTTGTGCTGGAACAACTAGCTGCGAAGAGACATTGCAACGGCAGGTTTGATTGGAGCAGTAAGTTCTACTGCAGACCTGGTATGTTTAGATTTCGAGAATGATTAGTTTAAATTGAGTCGTTCGTACCCTTTTGACCGGCTCTGCTACCTACCAAATGATCCCTGTGGGTCCCCATTACAAGTTTCCTGAACCCTTGACCTACTGTTGGTAAGTCGCTCACTGGTATTTATATTGATGTGTCCTCGTGTCCACCTAGAACAAACCCCAAAAACCCTCTCGCCACCAATGGTCCAAGTTGAAGCACCATGATGAAGCACACTATGAGTTGGTGCCAGACTCCACCTTCAGCGCCAATCAGACCCACCACGGTTAAGCGGAGTCTCCGCCTCAAGAGGCCCAATGCTCAAGATGCCCGGGGCTCGGCCGGAAAGAGCCAGCCGAGCCAGCCTCAGGACATCCTGTGTCTTCGGGCCGAGCTGACCCTGGACCCGACACCTGTCATCCAGCGGGTGGAGATGATGGCCTTCTTCAGACTTTTTGGTGAATGACACTCAAAAGTAGCTGAATCCTTCCCCATGTGAGCTAAGGTTGAACCTGTTGATGTGGTTGTCTATCAGATAGAAGAAGATAAATGAATAAATGGCATTAACAGTGTTTGGTTACAGATGATGACCTCATTCAAGACTTCTTGTGGATGGACTGTTGCTGCAAAATCACCGACAAGGTAAGTAATGTTTTTTGATGAACCTATTTATTTTATTTCTCAAGCTGCCTCATGATTGAGATACACGTATTTTGATCTCAATCTCCTCCTCCCCGCCCCTCGCGTGCATCAGTATCTCCTGGCCATGACTTTTGTCTACTTCAAAAGGGCCCGCTTCAGCATCAGTGAACACAGCAGAATGAATTTTTTCATTGCACTGTAAGTCCAGATGACCGACAATCCAATTTTTGGCTTCATTAGGTCTGAGCTAAGGTTAAACCTGGGTTTTTAGGCACATACACAAACCCTGAAATGAGACCATTTCTTATCAAAGTTACCTGGCCAACACCATGGAAGAGGACGAGGAGCAGACCAAGTACGAGATTTTCCCCTGGGCTCTGGGAAAGAGTTGGAGGAAGAGCTTCTCCGACTTCCTCCGGCAGCGGGACAAGCTGTGGGCTCGCATGGAGTACCGAGCCACCGTCAGCAAACGCTGTTGTGAGGAGGTGCGCGCACATCCGAATTTTGTTATTTTTGAATGATGTGTTTGGAGCTGTGAAAATAAAAAATTTTCCCTACATGTTCGACAGGTGATGGCTGTCATGCCCTCGCACTTCATGTGGCAGCGGCGGCGGGCGGAGCACCACAGCGGTGCCCGGCGGGACTACGGCGAGCGTGGGCAGGTCCTAGTTCCCCGGGGGCCGTCGGCATCCCCGGCACCCTGCGTCCTGTGTGATCACGCCTCCACCGCTGGTCGAACCCTCGACCTCTTGTCGTCGTCGCCACCCCCCACCTACTCTTCGCCGACCGCCTACTCTGACTCCCCATTCCCATTCACACTCTGCATGGAGGCCACGCCGCCCAGGGCCAAAGCAACTCTCCGGAAGACCAGAGGCAAGGCCAAGGCCAGAGCCAAGGGCAAGACCCGGGCACAGCCCTCCTGCACTCAGGAGCTTCCCAGTAGGTTTCACAGATCAAGCAGGGTTTATTTTTAGTGGGGTTTGTTTCAACCACATAAATAGGAAACTGGGATTGGAAATACTCAAAGGTTGCTACAAACAATCTTTAAGTAGGCTCATATTACTTACCTTTGGTTAGATGGTTATATTGTCGGAGAAGGACATCATTAAGGGGAGAAATACAGATACAAATTCACCAATTACAATAATCAAGTTCAGGTGAAACGGCTAGCGCAGACTACGCATTATAATTATTTGGGTGGGAAAAGCTGTGTGGAATGTTACTGCTTCAATTTGTACATTTCTGAAACATAGGTAAGGTATACAAGCTGTAGCAGCATATGTAACGGTAGCATATATAGAATCTTCCGGGCTACACTCAAATTGAACAACTTCTACACTAAAATATAGATGTTAGTGTATACCATTCTCAGATCGATGCCAAAAATCACATCATAACTTGAGCTGGCTCATAATAAATTGCATGTTTTTGTGTCTTTTTCAAGGAGATGAGCGTGGCTGTGGATCCACTCGCGATACGGCCATGAACTGGGTCAGCGAGGAATAGAAGATGAATTTGCATCCGGTTTTAAAAACAACATTTCTTATCCTGTTCTAATTGTACTGTTTCAAGGTATTTAAAACTGAGGGTGGATGGAGGGTAATATGATTTCTGTTCTACAGTATTTGTAAATTGTATTTAAAGGGCACAATTAACCTTATTTATGATTCTAATTTATGGTAAACTGCACGTGTTCTGTTTGACCGACACTGTTATTTATTGAATTTATATACAGCACAATTCCACACTGTATAGACACAGATGAACACTAGTCACTTGTCCGAGTGCCCTACCAGTGTTGGACCACTGGGACTCAGCTGAGTATCAACACCACCTGTTAAAACGATCCTGTCCGCCTTTTGTCAAGTTTTGAATAAAGGATCTCCATAAACCATTGCTTCGTTCCCCTTTCATTTCACTCCAGCTCTTGCTAGGTGGCATAAGCTCGACCCAGAATATCAGAACCCTAAGCATAAGCAAATCAAATTGCTGCGATGGAATTTTGAGTATTCTTCGTGAAAATATTCCTTCACTGGGGCTTGGGTAGGGAAATATGTTGTGGTTTCAAGAGTTTGTTTCCTCCTTGTCTTCGGGTTTCATCTAAAAAAAATAGCACTTCTATGGCACAATGCCACCAACACCAAGCATAATGCCATGGGCACACAACACGACTTGTCTTGTGTCGGGATTCTTGTGATTTGCACAGTACATGACTTATCAGCGATTGGATGTCACACGTGACAAGATCTTTCACCAGGAGGAATCCCCAACTAGTCTGTCGGGACTCCAAACTGTTTTTTTCATGAAAACACACGTGAGAAGTGACACTGGAAAGGACACTTTATCATGATTACCAGGATTTCTTTTTTTTTTTATTAGAATCTTGATCACTGTAAAAAATAAAAAGAATAAAAACTAAATTTAAATAAAAAATATATTAAAAACCTTGAAAAGAAAAGTAAAATAGGTGTGTTGTGTGTTTCTGGCTGCTGCTCCGTGCACTCCCATCTCGCCTTCTGGACTACTCTCCTCCCCCTCACCCTGTGTCTACTATAGACTTGCCAACCTGCACACATTTTGTGTACCAACCACGCAATTCTCGGTCAGATTACGCAGGTATGAAATGCCAGCTGAAACTACGCGAAAGAATGTGTGTGTGTGAGATTTAATTACGGAAAAAAATAAATCAATACAAAACAATACTGTACATTGATTAGGTATTAAACCTCAGCCCTGGGATTGGACCAGATGATGTGACCTGTGGTTCTGTAAGCCCTCCCCTCCCTCTCCTCTCACTCACTCAACATCCACTGAGGGCAGCGATACTTTATTATCCACCGAGGCTGCATTGCCGAGGCCAAATGGGAAGTGCGGGAGTAATAAGCACAAAAATGTGACATTAATGTTGACATATAAAGCTTTGCTAATAGAGATGCACCGATCGATCGGCCGGGTTTTCAGCTTGATGGGCCAGTACGATGCTCAAACCCGATACCAACAAAATGTAACGTAGCTGACGCTCAAATAAAGAGACCGACAGAAACAGAATTATGGCTGTTTGGAGGCACTTCAAGGTAAACAAAGATTGGATAAATAATTCATCGCCTGACAATATTCCGAAATTGTGCAGACTGCGTATTTATCACTGTCACTACAGCTGAGCGTCTGCTCTGGTTGTTCCTAGTGCACGAGCTCCAAGTCTCTCAGTAAAACGAGTTGTTCGATTTGATTCAGTTGGATTAATGCATGGTGAGTTCCAGTGAATGAGAGTGAAAAGAGTCTGTCATTTATTATAATTACTTTTTTTTCCTGGCAATGATTGCAATTAATTTTGGAACACAATTATCATATAAAATATAATAGAAAGGTATATTTGCTCTTAAAAGTTGAAGACTTTTATTGGAAGTTTGAACTGGACATTTCCATGTTAGTTATATGTTGTGTTCTACTAAAACTCAGTGAGTTACAGGTTGCATTATACTGAAGCTTAGTGACAGTCCCATATTCTGTTTGATTGGAACTCAGTGACAGTTTCATGTTCTATTATTGTTCCATAGTGAATAATGAACAATAATAAACACAGTGTCAAAATCAGCAATCTCACTATTGTGGTAACTGAAAATTGCAGCAGTCGTCTGTATGTGCAGCTGTCCTATCATGTGAGCCTGGTCAGATCACATGATGTATTTGTCACTGACATACGGCAGATATACCCAATGCGACCAAATGATAAGAAAATTTGATATAAACTCAAAATGATCGGACGACAATGTAAGAATTATTAAATAAAGTTTTATTATGAACATACAATTGAATGAACATCTGAAATGGCCAGAAAGGTCAGACTCTGGAATCGGAATAGACCAAGAAAATTGCAATTGATGCATCTCTAGTTGGTAAACATGTTCTGTTTCTTTATGAGATGATGCATTTCCAGGGGTATATCCTTATGAGATTAGTTTGTATACTGTATATACTGTAGTTAGCCGTAGCGGCTCGCATATGATGTGATGAGCCTCGTTACGAGACGGCTACGGTGTGAATAACTGATGGAGTCATTTAGCTGCAGTAACTCAAACGCCACGGAGACTCCCTGTTACACTATTGTGGTACCACAAATATTTTCCCAAGGTTGGCAGGTCTGCTACTCTCATTGGCTATAGCTCGTTGCATCACTCCCGACACAACAGGATATTAAACCACGCTTGATATCTTGCTGGCGTCTTGGGCAGTCTGATCCCGTGAAGCGGTACACACCACAAGCTCGTCGCTTATGGGAGCGCACTATGATTTGCCTCTGATCTAGGGCTTTGCTCTGCAATCTCCAAAAACCTGTTGGCGAGTGGAAAATCAGGCAACAATCACGCAGTCTGAACTCGGCATGACAAGAGTTATTGTATTTTGTGTATTTTGTTCTGTCAGTGCCTTGCAGAGGGTAGCGTTAAGTTCGATTCCTCAGGATTCAGACATTTTCACGCACGTGTCAACAAATTTGAAGCTCAGATCAGGCAGCTACTGTGCACACTTCCTCAACTTCACCAGAAATGCTGAAAGTGACAAAAGCGAAATCAATGAGGTCTTGATACCATTCAAGATAACCAGTATTATTTTGGGACTTTTGGAATTAAGCTTGTAAGTTACCTGTGTGGCCCATCTGTTCGGGATGGGGCCTGGCGATGTAGGGGACGCTCCCAAAAGACGCAGGTTCCGAAGTCGTCAACTCTAGTCAAACAGAACAAGTTTAACATCACTTCACATATTTTGTACTTGTGATGCGAGACTCGCAAACAAATCATTTGAAAGAATCGGGAGTCACTCCGGCAAAATAGTCCTTTGCTTGTTATCACACAAAATGAATCAAAGACGAACGACGAATCACGACAAAGAGCCAAACATTCCATCGCTATTTTCTACTACACCCAAAGACACGGAGCGACCACCATCTTTCATTTCACCTCTGCCCTCCTCGTCAAACGTCTCGTGCTCCTCGTCCTTCTGGTCTCCGTGCACGATGGGGGGTATTCTGACACAGAACTGTCCGTCTTTCTGCACAGCTGGAGCCACCCGCCATTCCCTGAGCGGCACCTCGATGATGCGTTCGCACAGGAGAGGGAGCACTGAGCATCTGAGGGCTTCCAGTAGATCAATGACCTGGGTGATACTGGGTCGGATGAAATACAGTTAAAGGTGTCAATCCAGTCCCATTGGAGGAGAAATTCCAGCCTGGAACCTTTAAACTCTAAGCCTTAGAGTTTGTATAAGCGTTGTTTAAAGGTGCTATCTTCTGGTTTCGACATTTTACTACTAGAGGTTCTATTAAGGATGCATGGGTGTTCCAGATGGAAATCCTTAAATTAATTCTCCTAAATATAAATAATCATAGTGAATTTTGCATATAAGCAAATCACAATATCCACTTACAGACCATAATACTACAAGAGTCCACAGGTTCATCACATTCTAAGTCAGTAGAGGTCAGTTCATTAACTTCTAGAATAATAATACTACTGATGATGGATGATATGACACTTAATCTCATGTCCGCTGTCAGTTCAATTCAGATCAGATGAAATGTTCACTACGCACTTCGCCACGTAGACGGTGCACACGGCCCCCTGGTGAAGATACGGAATCATGGTGGGTAAGACCAGATGTGGACTGATGAGGTCCAGAGCAACCTGCAAAAAAAACAAAACATAAGAAATTTCTTTATAATGAGCTAAAGTACTTGTTTTTAGGCCTTCCCGCACGAATGAGCCAGACGTTTAGAACCATAGGCGGACAGCTGGCACTCACTGAGTTAAACCCCCAGCCGTCCAGGAGCACGGAGGCGGTGCAGAGGTCGGCCTTGTGGAAGCTGACATTGTCAGGCCACTCGTCCCCGCGCCGCAGTCTCCACGACGCCCGCCAGCGGTTGTAGTTCTTCACCGCCCGCCGGTGGTGGTCGTCCCGGACCTCCACACTCAGCACGCGACCCCTGGAGCCCACTGGGGATAACACGCGTTACAAACAATTGTAATTAAGAATTTCATTGTCCTTTTTTTTTTTTTTACCCATTTCACGTCACTATGATAGTGGCATTAAATAAAACGTGTAATAAGTCACGTCTACATATTGCAGAAGATAAATTTTATTGGCATTGAAGATCAGAACACTGGCATCATTTGGGTGAACTCAGACCTGCCAACCTTGGGAAAATATTTGTAGTACCACAATAGTGTAACAGTGAGTCTCTGTGTTTACCAACTAGAGATGCATCAATTGGGATTTTCTTGGTCGATTCCGATTCCGAAGTCTGACCTTTCTGGCCAATTCAGATGTTCATTCAGTTGTATGTAATAAAACATTATTAAATAATTCTTACATTGTCGTGCGATCATTTTGAGTTTATATCCGCCATCAGAGAAATCAAATTTTCTTATCATTTGGTCTCATTGGGTATATCTGCTGTACGTCAATGACAAATACATCATGTGATCTGACCAGGCTCACATGATAGGACAGCTGCACATACAGACGACTGCTGCAATTTTCAGTTAACACAATAGTGAGATTGCTGATTTTGACACTGTTTATTATTGTTCATTATTCACTATGGAACAATAATAGAACATGAAACTGTCACTGAGTTCCAATCAAACAGAACATGGGACTGTCACTAAGCTTCAGTATAATGCAACCTGTAACTCTCACTGAGTTTTAGTAGAACACAACATATAACTAACAACTATTTGATATGGTAATTGCATTCCAAAGTTAATTGCAATCATTGCCAAAAAAAAAAATAATTATAATAAATGACAGACTTTTCTCACTCACATTCACTGGAACTCCCCATGCACTTCACCAATTGAATCAAATCGAAGGACTCGTTTTACTGAGAGACTCGTCCAGAACCGAGTCTCAAGAAACAGTGAAAGCTTTCATCACTATCGGAGCTCGTGCACTAGGAACAACCAGAGCAGACGCTCAGCTGTAGTGACAGTGATAAATACGCAGTCTGCACAATTTCGGAATATTGTCAGGCGATGAATTATTTATCCAATCTTTGTTTACCTTGAAGTGCCTCCAAACAGCCCTAATTCTGTTTCTGTCGGTCTCTTTATTTGAGCGTCAGCTACTACGTTACATTATGTTGGTATCGGGTTTGAGCATCGTACTGGCCCATCAAGCTGAAAACCCGGCCGATCGATCGGTGCATCTCTATTACCAAAGCTTTATATGTCAACATTAATGTCACATTTTTGTGCTTATTACTCCCGCACTTCCCATTTGGCCTCGGCAATGCAGCGTCTGTGGATAATAAAGTATCGCTGCCCTCAGTGGATGTTGAGTGAGTAAGAGGAGAGGGAGGGGATTTTCCAGGTCACCTTATTAACATTTTATTGAATCTAACGATTTCACAAAGGGTCTCCATTTCCTCAAATAAGATGTGACAAATATGCAATAATTTAGTCGGCTTTTGTAAACAAGACAAAGAAATTGTATTCCCTGCTTTTTAAAAATCCAAAGTTAAATACCATTGTTCATATTGGTATTGTGTCTGTGACTCCATATTTCACATTCACTGTAACTTGGCTCTTACAGACCTGCTCGGGACAGGAAGAGCGACATCGCCCCTGAGCCAGAGCCCGACTCCAGCACGCAGTCCCCCTCGTTGACGTCCATCATCATCAGCATGGTGCTTGCGTCCTGGGGGAGGGAAAGGAATCTTCAATTCACACACTGAAAATAACAAACTTTCGCTCATCATGCATTAAACTAACTGAATCAAATGAACAAAAAATCGGACAAATCGAACGACTTGCTTTACCGAGTGACTCGTCAAGAACCGAATTTCAAAAAAAGAGTCAACCTTTCATCAATACGAATGGTCGCCTCTTTTAGACCGAAACTGTTTCTGATGAACACAGAGCTGCCATTCTGCCTGGAGCTGATGAATTAAATTAGTGAGTGCAACCTTGCAATTTTGATCTTGCAACACAATAGCTACAGTGGCTGGACAACACTGGCCCTATATAGATACCTTTGGGTAGGCTATGGCCGGACCCCTCTTCATGTACAGAACGTAGTCCTCCAGGCTGGGACGGCGGACCAGGATGGGGATCCCCTGGGTGGTTCTCGGGTGCCGGCCAGCAGGCCGCCCGGCCAGGTCGTCATGCAAGATGGTCCCCCAGGAGCTCTGCAGACGCATCCCGGCCTGCAGCTGGAACATCTTCCTGAACTCCACCCGGCCTTTCTTCCGCTCTGCCACAAGCAGCTCCCCGAACACGAGGGGCCGCTCCCCAGGGAGAGATGCCGGCGTTGCGCCCGGATCCCCGGGCTCCGCATTGGTTTCGGGAGCCGGGTCTGGAGGGTCCTCCGGAGACACAGGGGTCCCTGAATTTACACTTTCTTTTGCCAAGTCTGAAGCGCTCCATTCCTTCACGTCCGGTTCCCCCATATGCTCCCTCAACTGCTCCACATCGGGGGTCAGGGCATCCCGGGGCAGCAGGCCACTGATCCGCTCCAGGGGAGACAGGGGTCTCCGTCGGCGGAGCAGAGAGTCCAGTTTGGGGCCCTCGTTCTCGTTCCTTCTGGAATGACCCGCTGAAAATGTCCTCAATGCATGGTGCCAGGTGGGCAGCCTTCTTAGGTTTTGCAGGTCCCTGTATCTCCGGTGTCTAAGGTAGCAGAGGAAGATCCGCAGCAAGGGGGGAGCCCCTCCCAAGGGTATGCATATAGACATTGGCACTAATTTATGCAATTGTTCCGATGATGATTGTCTTTTAAGTAAGCCCTATCCGAGGAAAAGATAGGTAGATAGATAGATAGATAGATAGATAGATAGATAGATAGATAGGGAATTGTGGTGTTACAGCAGCAATAATGGTAATAGGCAATGACGTAGTAATTATATAAAAAAGAGAATTTGGCAATATGCAATCAACCTACAAACTTAAAAAATATATAAAAATATTTAATATACAGCAAATAGTACAAAAAATGTGCAATAAAAATAAACCTAAATATTTTAAAATAGAAAAAAATGGCAATATGCAATTAATGTCAAAATGTAGTAAAAAGATTTTGAAACCTACAAATGATGTGATGGCAAAATGGCAAGACACAAACCTAAAAATGTACTAAACATTAAGAAATTGTTTTTATTATTATTATTATTATTATTATTATTATATTATTAAAAAATAGAAATTGTCAATATGCAGTCGATCTTAAAATGAACTACAAAAAAAAACATTTTTTTTTTTTTACTGTTTCAGCTGCTGCGGTCGGGCAGCGCCTCCGCAGTCACACAGCGAGGACAGAGCGACTGAGACGGAGTTTCTTCCCGCAAACCATAAGGACTGTCAACGCTGAACTCACCAGGGGCCACAGGGGCCACTCACCCACTGCCTTACTGTACTGTACGTAGCATACTGTACTGCATACTGTACTGTGCGGTACTGTTCTAAAACTGTACTATATATCTTAACACACACTACCTCTCTTTATTTACATGCCACTATACTGCACATATCCGTATATACACAAGTCTCTTCCTCTTATTTCTAGTTTGAATTCCTACTTTGTATATTCCCCTTTTTCGCTCTTATTTGATTCTATTTACTAATTGAATTGCGTTTTAGGAATCAGTTAGTGAATTACTTAGCTATTGTGCCAGTTAGTTACTGACCAGTTAGTACTCCGGGTGTAGAATCTCCGGGGGCGTTGCAATGTCATCTCGCTCCACAACGCCGGTATGCACAAGTACGTGATAAATAGACATCTTGAAAAACAAAATATGCAATAAACCTCAGTATCGCACTGTGTTCACACGCCGTCGATCCAATCACAAAGCGCAGGCGAACATGTCGACATTCCACGTGTTCGCGGATGAGCGACGCGACGCACAAGCTCCAGCGTCGCCTCAGCCCCGTCGGCGTGACGTCGTCGCCGGCTGCGAACGCTCGCACGTTCCGCGGCGTCCCCACGCAAGCAGGACGCCGCCGCGCGGACGGCAGGAGCGCACGTCACACATGTGCGACGTGCGCTCAGGTGCAGTACCTCAACGCTTTTAGCAGGGGGCAGGCGCGATCATCTTTAGTATGCGTTTGAATTTAAGGGACACTTTGCTCTATTATTATTATTATTATTATTATTATTATTATATTCTCATTTTTTTTTCTCCCCCTTAAACTGAAAAGAAGCGCATTTCTGAGGAGCTAAAGATGCTTAAAAAGTTGAGAACTTTGCAAATGCGTCAGAAGTGGTGAAATTGTATAAATTCAATGGGTCTTGCGCATGGGTGTGGCAAAATGGATTGAGAGCGCCCGTACAAATTTTCACTAATAATAATAATAATAATAGTAATAAAAATGTGCCTTAATGTTATTAATGTACTATATTATATTAACATACTTTTCTATTTTTTTGCAATAAAAGAGACTTTCAAGCTACAACCACACAATTTGTGACCATGAATGTGTTATGGAGATGACATATTAGCTATATATGACATTGACCCAGGGTCTATTGTATAATCCACATATGGAAAAGATAGCAAAATTAATCACAATCAAACAAAGTGTATTTCATGATTTGAAATGTTTTATGCATGTTATCTGCAATATCGACACACAGAACTGTAATACACTATATGTACAACTAGCATAACTGTTTTTTTCATATTTTTCTTTTGAGAATGACATGTATATGACAGTAACTTGGCCTGTGTGGTTAAAGTATGTGTGAGATCTGTTTTGTAGGACTAGATGTTAATATCCCTTGATTGCACACATGAGACATGCTGCCTCGACTCGAGATGCGGGGAGGTCAAGTGAGTGATGGCGTCTTCTGCGTTATCAAGTGGGTGGCTTCTTTCTCCGGTGTTTCATGCCCACGACACCTCCAGAAGTCTCAGAGGTAACCGGGCCTGGGCTACCCCCTAGATGCCATGTACTCACTTGAGGGCCTAGCCCCGTTGGTCCCCTGCCTGTTTTCACTGGGGCTTCTGCCACCAGTTAGTATGGGAACCAGACCAATCTGCAGCTCATGTTTCATTTGCTCTGCAAAATATGTCTGGCCACCCTCCCATTCCAATTGATTTCCACCCGACTTTTCCATGGTCGGCCCAATCACAACCGTTTATCTAATATGGGACGGGTTTGATACAATGACGATGCAGAGAACAGCTGTTGATGCACCTTACCAAGATGGCTGTCGCTGACGTGGAACCGTCAGCTGGATCTACAGTATTGCCATTGGGGCACCTTACCAAGATGGCTGCCGCTGATGTGGAACAGTTGAACATTGTGCCAGTATTAAACGAACTGGACGGTATATTTTCTCGAGAAGCTTTTGTTAATAAGAAAGATGTGTTTGCCGTACTTCAAACACAATTTGGTAAAAGTTTAATTTACCATCTCCCTCGCTCAGTGCTAAGTCAGCGCTATCTTTTCTATCGCTTACTTTTGGCATTTACACACAACTGACATATTGTGCCATCCCAGCGGATTATCACAAATATGTTTGAGAGTGCTTCAAGGTAGTTTGAGTTGCAAAGTGCGCCGTACTATTCTTTCAAGACGTGGGTTTGAGTAGCACTTTGCCAAAGACGGGTGAAATTTTGACAGGACCCCGCTTTGCAGAAGTCCCAGTGGGTTATTCAGGGCCCAGGTGGAATGTCCTTCCTCTTCTTCCAGACCCACTGACTACCTTTTCAGCATTTCTGGAGAGGTCTTAGGCCTGTCTTGGCACATGTTGGTAGGAATTCCCTTTGTCAAATCTGTTTTCTTCCTCTGGAGTAAAGAGAAGTGATGGCCAGGACTGCCACATGCCACTGCCCCGCCAGTCTGGGCTTTCCTCCACTCCAGCTCTTACCTATGGAAATTGAATGCTAATCAATGACCACGTTGGGCTTTAATTTCGTTTTTGTATTAGTAGTAAATAGCAAAAGTAATGTGTTTTTTCGAAATAATAGGTAAATAAAAGTATTAATAAATTAGATTAATAAAAAAAAAAATGGAGGTGTAAAAAAAAACAATCAAATAAATGAAACAAACGCTGTGATTTCCGGACACCGGGCCACGCCCCCGCCCCCGCCACCCGACTTCCAGCCAATGGGGAGCGGGAGTCGGGCAGCCTCGCCATTGCGCATGCCCGGAGCGACCGCGCTCACACGTGGTTCTGCCCTCTCCTCTCCTCGCCTAAACCACGCAGGCTCCAGCAGCAGCAGCCTCGAAAATGGCGGCCGACGGTGACAGCGGTTCGCTGGCGGGGCTCCCCTGCGTTTTCTCGCCCAAATCGCGACAGTACCTGGCGTTGTGCGCTCAGGATGGACGACTCCGCGTCTGGAACACCGACAACCAGACGCTCCACCAAGAATACGTGCCTTCCGCACACCTCAGCGCCACCTGCAGTTGTATAACCTGGGGACCATGCCGGACAGCCAAGGTGCGTGAGACGTTGGTGGTGGTGGTGGTGGGGGGGGCAAGGCCCGCGGTCCACGGTTCTCGGTTCTCCAGCGGGTCGTGTTTTTGACACTAATGTCAGCGGGGTGACCGAAGGGCCTCGACGGGCCCGCACCGTGCGTTAACGCGGGCGCACTCCCGCGTCTGACACCCTGCGTGCGGTTGGACGAGCAGCCACGTTAGCAGCTGGCTACATGCTAAGCTACGTTAGCTTCCCTCAGCTGCGTAGACGCACATGTTGGCCCCCACATGGTTAGCTCTTACGACCTGATTTCTCTCGTAAAAAAAAAAGTTATTTCAGGTCTCGTTTCGTCGCAAAAAAACATCCACAATGAATAGTTAACTTGTTGGAATAATCTTTTTAATATTAGTCAGTCATTTTATTAACGTATTTTGTAAAATACGTAGATTTTGAGTTGACGGCAGTGTTCGAGCGGCCACCATTACTCTTTGCTGGGCTCCGAAGCTGTGGGTGCTAACACTGTACCTATATTACATCTATATTTATCATAAACATGACTGCGCTTACCTTGGATCGTGTCTCTGGTGTGCAATTGTATAATCGGTTGATATTCCAATCTCCGATGGGTAGTTAAAGATGTAACTGGACTAATTATGATATACATTTTTTGATATTATAATTTGTCCCTTTTGTTAAATGTCTACCAAATAAAGGGTCACCGCTTTGTCGGGGGGTGTCTTCTGTTCCACTGGTGCCAATATTAGAATGAACGTATGAAATGATCTATTACACTTATTGTGATTACATTCATTTTAATAAGTGGCGTTTATTTCTGGTTAATGCGTGCTTATTATCAATGAGATTGTATATGTTTACCATGTACAATTTTTGACCTAAGCCATGGCAGGGATTTAGTCATGACATTGGGATAATGTAGACCTACTCACTGATCTATTGTCATCCTTGCCTATTATTGTACAAGTATTTATTCATTCTGGACACCGGGTTCTTACCAGCCCTACCAATACCTTGACAATAGCCCCTTGTGTGCAGGAGTGCTTGTGAAGTCCTTGGGGGAAAAAACGAGATGAATATCTATATGCATTTACACCAATCAGCCACAACATTAAAACCACCACTGATATTCTGTACCTCCCCCTCATTTCGCCGAAACAGCTGACCCGTGGAGGCATGGACTCCACAAGACCTCTCAAGGTGTCCTGTGGTATCTGGCACAAGGACGTTAGCAGCAGATCCTTTTAGTCCTGTAAATTAAGAGATGGGGCCTCCATGGATCAGGCTTGTTGTTCCAGCACTTCCCACTGATGCTCAATCGGCTTGGACCCTAACCCCGACCATCGACATCATGTAGAAGAATACGTGATTCATAAGACCAAGCCACCTTCTTCCATTGCTCCATGGTCCAGTTCTGATGCTCACGTCCCCATTGTAGTCATTTTTGGTGGTGGACAGGGGTTAGCATGGACACTCTGACCGGTCTGTTGCTACGCAGTCCCATACACAGCAAGCTGTGATGCACTGTGCTCTCTGACACCTTTCTATCATAGCAGAATTAACTTTTTCAGCAATCTGTGCTACAGTAGCTCTTCTGTGGAATCAGACCAGACGGACCAGACTGCACTCCCCACGTGCATCAATGAGCCCAGGGCTCCTGTGACTCTGTCGCCGATTCACCGGTTGTCCTTCCTTGGACCACTTTTGGTAGGTACTAAACACTGCCTACTGGGAACACCCCACAAGACCTGCTGTTTTGGAGATGCTCTGACCTAGTCATCTAGCCATCACAACATGGCCCTTGTCAAAGTCCCTCCGATCCTTACACTTGCCCGTTTTTCCTGCTTCCAACACATCAACTTCAAGAACTGACTGTTCACTTGCTACCTAATATATCCCACCTCATGACAGGTGCCATTGAAATGAGATGAGCAACGGAACTCGGTCGTTAAGTGAGGAGTAGCTGTACTAATATAAATAAGAGACAATGAAACTAAGATAATATTCAAATTAATAAAGACCACATTGAAATGTATTGTATAACTTCTTGAAAATGGAAAAATAGTACTGAAATTCCTTGAATCTTTGTCTAATACCAGAATGAACCCGGTGCGCAGAATGTCCCACTATATTTATACTCATTCAATACTAGCACCATACTACCACTTTTATATAGCATTTAGCATGTTCTGCATGTTTTTCTTTATTATTATTTTATTTTTACCTTGATTTAGACTAAGCTTTTTCTGTTCTTAATTGTCTTTACGTTAACGCACCAACCCTTAACAGATTAACAGATTTTGATTGTGGTGATTATCAGGATGGTCCTCGGCGAAAGAAGAGGAAATCGGAGGCGGTGCAGGTGGAGGAGAAAGCTGACCTGCTGGCCATGGGCACGGCGGCGGGCACGGTGCTCATCTACAGCACGGCCAAGGGCGCTCTGCACTGCACCTTGGTGAGCAATGCCAACGCACATTAGAATCAGAGTGCCCTCTTTGGTTAATTTAGAAAATGCCTATTGAGGTCAATGGAATTTCTCAAATTAAAGTAGCAGTGTAAGATTCGGACCTTGTCCACACATACGGGTTCACACATATTGGTATTTTTACAAACATAGTTTTTCTCTGTGGTTTGGCCTCCTGTCCACACCAAAACGGTGTTTCAGGACTCTGAAAACAAAACTTTTGAAAAACTCCATCCAGGGTCAAGATTTTTCAGAACTGTTTCTGCATTTTTGTGTGGACCGGTGAAACCGAGGTTTCGCCAGGCGATGACGTCATGACCTCGAATTATGATGGGCAAGATGTTGTTTCACACATTAAGCATGCACCAGAAGCCTGCAAACAACTGCGGACGACCGGTGTGTTTGTGTGTGGCTAGTACTGTGAGGTTTAAAGTAGGGTATTTTTCCGTTAATATCTTCTAACCTTTTTAAAAGTAAAAAGAGTTTGGCGGCACTGTGATCTCTGCGTTTCCCTGTTTCTCCAAACAAAAACAATAATTACAGTGTATTTTTATTGTAGATGTATTTTTTGTACTTGAATGAAACAAAAAACACTGTGCCTAACACGGAGTTGGACTGGACAAACAAAGACGTCTGGTCACCGTAGTTGAATTACATGTTTACAAGTACCGTTACTTCATCATTACACCGCCGTGTGGAGTTGTCTGTCTGGTCCGTCAGCTGTAGCTCACATCTCAATTATATTGTGACGCTTGGCGGAGTCGACCAGACAGAATATAGGTTATATATGGGGATGGTAGCTCAGGCGGTAGAGCTGGTGGTCTAGTGATCTAAAGGTTGCTGGTTCGATCCCAGGCTCCTCCTGCTAGCATGCTGTAGTGTCCTTGAGCAAGACACTTAACCCCTAATTGCTCCTGATGGCTGCGTCCGTCGGTGTTTGAATGATTGTAAGTCGCTTTGGATAAAAGCGTCTGCTAAATGACTAAATGTAAATGTAAAAATGTAATGTATAGCCGAGGCCGGTTTTATGCAATCTGCGTTATCATTATTTTCAAATAAAATTATTTTCATTATAAATATAAGATTTGGTCTTCCAAAAAAATATATGTTTTTTTTACAAAAATGTGTCTTGAAAAGAGGGGGGGTGTCGTTTCATATTTGTGTCAATACATTAATATGAATACTAGGGTTGTCAGGATTCTCTAAATCCTTGATGCGATTTTAGATTTAAAGTTTTTCCAGCACTGATGACTATATGCTATTGTAAATGCTATCGAGTGGGCTTGGGTGATCGTGCGATATTCAGATCGCTGGGGGCCAGTGATAGATGATTTTATTGGGGACGGGGGGTGCATAGAATAAAGATTACGTTGAAAAGTGATATTTGTTTTGTGTGAAATCCCTGAAAATGGGGGAAAAAAAATAAAGTACTTGAAAGTCCTTGAATTTAATTTTGCAATGCCAGAATGAACCATGTCAAATTATGGTGGACAAAAAAAAAAAATTGTAGTAGTTTTTGTTTCCTCTTTTGTTTTTCTCAAATCATAGTTTGAGTTTTTCCTAGTAGAATTTTTCACATTTACCCATTTTGATTTGCATTTGTGAGCAAAATGGGCTTAGTGCAGAGCCCTGCCCTAACGGTGTTACTGGAATCCTAATCACTAAGAAAACTTAAGGATAAAGTTGATAACTATGTTGGAATCCATAAAATGTTGAGCATATTTTTCAGTTTTTACAGTAGTAGAATATGATGTGTAAATAGAAGTGTTACTATGTTGTCCAGGTAACACATAGTTCTACAATTTATCCAGCTCTGAAAGTTCATCAGTCAGGGAAAATATTTGACGTTCCGTTGGTGCATTTTTAGCCACCTTGCTCCCACAAAGTATTTCCGTGAATTTGATCCCCTTTTCTTTCCTCTTTTGCTTCCGTATCCATCAGGATGGCGGCCACAGTGGAGGCGTGCGGTGCATCCAGTGGCATCCGGAGGATGGTCTATTGTACAGCGGCTCAAATGACACACACATCATAGAGTGGGACCTGCAGACGGGCAAGACGCGCTGGTCAGTGTGTCTGCTCCGCAAATGAACTTACTGTAGATTGAAATGAAACTGCTTTAAATCTTTCCCAGGTCTCTCCTGGAACCTTACTGTGTGATAAACTGCATGGGCAAGACACAGGCAAACAAAATATTTGATACTTTTTTAATTAAAAAGATTTTCATGACAAGTTGTTGGACTAGTCTGTGCTGCAAAATCACGACTATATGAATACTCGTCTTAGTTATGAATCAAAATGTTTATATCAATAGAAATAAGACTTGCTGCTCCCGGAAGACAAGCATCACTAACCATTTTTATTATAAGTCAGGATTAATTAAAAGGAAAATACTTCTACAACTTGGATTTACAGATGGCTATCAATTCTCCAAATCAAACTTGGGAGTAAGTTTTTGGGCGTTTCTCACGCAAGCCCACTCATGTCTCAGCTTTGTCCTGGATGCGCATTGAACTACGGAAGCTCTACTTGGCCAAACCTTATTTCTCAGTGGCAGATGTAGTGCGACTCAAGAGAACAGCTTCAATGTCGGGGTGCACATCTTGGTCTGTGTTAGATTCAAACGGGGCTCTTACCAGGGGCCTTGAAGCGCTTGGGGGGGATTTAAAAAAAAAAAAAAAAAACAAGTACTTGAAATACCTTGAATTTGAGTTTGTGATAGCAGAACGAACCTGGTTTAAAACTCCCAAGAAAAACCTAAAAACTGCTGGTGCATGTCAAGCTTCAGCGCACCATAGAGGCATTTGTGTTAGCGCTCTAGTCAATACGTTACCATGGAGGTGTGATTGAAAGTAAAAAATAAACGGGTCGTGGTGGTATTTTAATGGTGCTTTCTCCAAACTCAGGCTCTTCAAAAGCTCAATTATTTTTGTATCACATTTTAAAATCTGTACTGTACTTGTGCTATGAAAGTGTTTGCCACATTCGGCTGTTTCCAGCCTGCCAGTTGGTAAAACATCATGGCAACATGTTAGTTCTTCAAAACTCTCGCCAGACGGCAGCTTCAGAAGCATTTGCGTGCAGACTGGGGATCCTATGTAAAGGAGGATAGATGATGGGATGTGAATTCCACATCTGTTAAGTGATGATTTTGCCATACGGTAATACAAAAAAATGTGGTTTTACCACATCCGCAAATCATACCACAGAGCTCTGTGAGGAACCTCACCTAGAATCTTTTTCAGGGCCATCTAAATATACATATTATTTTGATCATAACATTCTCAACTATTTTTACTGTGATTTTAACTCTAAAATCTGCAAGGCGTCCTATGTCTCAAAAATATAATAAAAACTCAAAGCTAGAAAATCTATTTGTTTCCTTGTGGTTTTAGCTTTCCTAATAACTTAAGGTTGACTCTGGCAGAGTTTTGAGTTCAAGCGCATCAGGTTAAATAGTTCATCTTTCTTCTCCATTGATCATCAGCACTTCATGTTTCTGCCCAAAAGTGTGGTTTGGCTGAATTCTCTTTGCTCTGTCTAAATTTAGCCAAGAAGCTCAAAGAGGCAGATTAATGCAATTAAGTTGACTTTTTAAATCAAAATTTAAAATATTTGTATTACATTGGACTTTTGGATTTTATAAGCATAAGATATTGATCTTGTGTAAAATTCCCTGTGATGATGGTGATAATATATTCTCTCTAACAGCCTTCCCTGTCATATTCTCCTCCATAAATCCTGTAAAATCAAAGGAACGAGTGTGTAATTTGATGTTGAATTGGATTTCGTTCTGTTAGAGCTGACGTACTGAAACTCGCGTTAATTGAAACGCAGCATAACTTTATTTTTATAGAGTTACGAATGCGAACTGCGTCTGTATGTTTGAACTAACGACTAGAATCGGAAATCTTTACAATAGTTTCTTATAAGTTTGTGTGTTGTTATCCTGTCCGTTCAGCAAGTGGAAGGCGGACCGCGCGGCTGTGACCAGCCTGTGTGTGAGCCCCGACGGTAAACTGCTGCTGTCTGCGGGTCATGTCATCAAGATGTGGGACCTGGATACCAAGGAGGTGTACAGGGTGAGTCCGGATGAAATGCTTTGGTATCCTGGTGTCATGGTCAGCTTGCTATTCTATTCTAAACTACTTTTGCGTGTTGCTTTCTGTGTGGCCGCCTATAGAAGTTCACAGGTCACGCCACGGCCGTAACGACCCTGTGTTTCGCCACCACACGGCCCCCGGACAGCAATGGCCTCTACTTCCTCTCTGGGGCGGCGCATGATCGACTGCTCAGCGTCTGGTGAGTGCACCGGGACGGGACCATGGCCATCGTCTCGTATTAAGTGCATTTGTGGTCACGTGTCAGGAGCCCGCATAGAATCGGGTAGATCACCCTCTGGTGGCCCCCTGTCTCACTACGCATTGTTCTCGGTGTTTAGGCAAGTGCGGGAGGACGGCAAAGACAAGAACTCTGTGTTGTCTTTCACGCTGACGGATGAACCACATCACATCGACCTGTTCACATCCAGCAGCAAAGAGGAGGTCAGGGAGCAGCAAAATCATATCTGAAGTTGTTTCTGCGGTTGGGTTTTCACTATTATGTTTGTAATGTTATGTGATGTTCTCCATCCAGGCCATGAGGTTGGCAGTGGTGTCCAAGGACGGGCAGCTGCATCTCTTTGAGCACTTTCTAAATGGGTGAGACTCTAGAACGCTTCACCTCTTTGTGTATGTCATGTTGTAAAAGGGTACAAGTTAAGTTCTCTTCAAGGGGTTTAAATCTTTGTGTATGTTTCCTGGTGTCTAGAAAAGGTTCAGAAGCGCTTGAATCGGAATCGAGCCGAAGCCTGTTGTTGGTCTGTTCCCTAACCCCTTGATGTCTTCTTCCCAGGCCATGCAAGAAGCCCCTGACGCCCTCCCACACGGTGCAGATGTCTGGCAACGAGAAGTGCCCGGTGCCCATTCCCCTCCTGGCCGCCGCCCTGGGCACAGATCGGCGGAGCGTCCTGTTGGCCTACGGCAACCACCTGCAGCCTGTGATCGAGAGAGTGGTGAGCAGCGTCTGTAGAGGGACGAGGTCTTCGTTTCCCTGTGTCTTCTCCCCCACCGTCACTGACCCATGTTCTCTGCCCCGTTTGCAGGAGATAAACGCCTCTGAAAGACATGTCTGCTTGACCCGGGACGTCAAGGCCGCGCTTTCCCTCTCCGTAGAAACCACGGTTTCCAAGGTAACGCAAAGAGATCCGTTTGGGCTTGTACGCGCTCACAGTCGGTTCCAGTCACTCTTGAAGGAATTATTGTTGTCTGTGTGAGAAACTGTAATTTGGTCTTTGTGAAAACGAGACATGAAAATAACAAATCTAACCCATTCCAGGTGAAAACACCCATCATCAATGCTAAAAGCAAAGTTTTGGTCCCAGGGCTGCCTGGTCACCAAGCCCCCATCAACCTGAAAGGATCCGAGAAGAGGAAGAAAGGCTTAGATGCAAAAGAGGTATGGTGGTTCTAAAGTCCACGTACGGGAGGCTTGAAGTGGGGGGGATTGTCCTGGTCTCACGGTGTCCCCTTCCCGTTCAGATGTCTATAGCAGAGCGCCTGGGCGAGATAGACCTGTCCAACGTTTCTACTGAAAAGGGCCAGTCACAGACGGCACCCTCTCTACAGACGGACAACTTTGCCGTCCTGCTGGTGCAAGGACTGGAGAGCAACGACCCTGACATCCTCAATGTGAGTGCTTTGTACACCTTGCACTTGTATTATGACTCTAGATTTTTTTCAATATTATTATAACATAGTACTTGAGTCCAATTCATAAAATCCAAACATCATAACAAGTGCTTGACAGCAGGTTGGAATCCCATTTAATTGCATCCAGACTAGTGGAACCACAGTTGCGTAGCCCCAATAACTTATGCAAGACTAAATAATTTATTAACATTTTCTTTGCACCCATTAGAAAGTTCTCCAGACCCGGAACGAGGTGGTGATCAAGAAGACGGTGGCCCGGCTACCGCTCCCCACAGTCCTACCGCTGGTGAATGAGGTAAGGGAAGGGTTGAACGAACACATTGGAGTTTCCTCAAGTGGCTATGATGTAATCATGTGGACAGTTTCATGAATGCATTCATTATTATTATTATTTTTTTTGTAATCTGGCAAGAGTAAATATTTTATTCAGTGAATAAATATACTGATGAACACATGTTGATTCACACAAACATAGTGCATCCCGAGTACTGACCCATCAAGTTCAGTGTCACTGTTTATAAGCATCTTTAACTCCGCCTTTTATTTATTTCAGCTCACAAAGAGACTGCAAGGACATCCTTATTCGTAAGTAAAACCCCTAACACCTTAATTGGCTTCTCAGGGTGTGTCTGCAGACTGTGTTGCTATTCAACTGCTGTACAACTTGACGGAACATTTTTGATATATTGTGGTCTGGATGTACTGTTAACTTATTTGACAGTCAGCATGTATAGTGAGTGCTCTTGTCAGAAGATGATGGTGAAACCCCCCCCCCACACACACACAGGGCCATCCTGATGGTGCGCTGGCTGAAGGCGGTGCTCATGCACCACACGTCCTACTTGTCATCGGTGAGTTTGCTCTCCAAAACGATGACTGTTTATCATGATATCGATTTTCCACGGTTCTCTTTATGTATATAAACAAAAATACCTATCAAAAACGTCACGCTTTAATATTTTATTTAATTGACTTTAAGTGAATTGAGCTGCCTCTCTAAGGCTCTGTTTACACCTGGCATTAGCGTGCATCTTGGATGATCCAGTCACAAGTGGACAGCTCTAAGTATGGGTGTGAACGCACCCAAGATGCATTGAGATCCGATCGCTCAGACCACATTTGGAGGTGGTGCAAGCTGCATACGGCCACTCTCTTTTAGCTGTGGAAACGCCAATGTGTCCTGGGTGAGATTGAAGGACCGCCTACTCAGCTGACGTCCTCTGCGTTTGCGGAAGTACGTACACATTGCGCGCCGACTGCTTCATTAAAATGCAAAATAAGAACAGGCAAAATTGCTTCTCGAGGATGGTGTATGCAGGAAACACGCTGTCTGATTATATTTGGGCCAAAGTACGTCAGTACAACAAACTGTAAACTAACAAAAAATATATACATCTAAAATAAAATGGGGAATGGGCACACGCAGTGGACCAGAGATCGCCTCCCCTGCAAGGTTGAACGGGACAATCCCTTACCTCAGTTGTGTTTGTTTTTTTTTTTGTTTGTTTTGTTTTTTAGTTTTTTCCATACAAGAAAGACACAAACAAAAATAGAAACACAGGAAAACCGGTGTGGCCTCACCTAGAGGAGAAAAAACCTAGACTATTTTGGGCCTAGGCCGATTGACGATTCCATCTGCAGGTGTAGGGGCAGCTTTATACTTGTTTAAATACACAAAAAAATAAATTAATATACAAACTGCCGCAGTGTTCTGGAAGAGGCTCCGTCTGGATCCTGACCCAGCACAGCGCACTGCAGCCCAGGGTGGAACGGGGTCTCACTTGGGGTCAACGTGGGGATTTGGTTCACACAATAAGCTAAATTAGCAGTTTTTTGGTTGTTTTTTTTCAATTTTGTGGGGCTGCTTTATGAAATCTTATAGGGGGGGCAGGCAGGCAGGCAGGCAATCGTATAATTATCCCGAAGAAAGGAGCCGTCCCACTCCCTGGTCTGGGGCTCTGCTCCGCGGAGGAGGCGGCGGCTCCCCAGAATGGGCCCTCCCCGGTAACAGGCGTGTCTAAGTGCACTCCTAACCGCTGCGTTGTTCCTGAAAAATATCTGAACCGAACCACGGAAGAAAGAAATAGCCTGTTTCAGAATTAATTTATTTCTTTTTGGGGACTTCTCCAGACGGGGAGAAAAGCACCAGACATGGTTAAAGCAGTGATGGGGAATACTTGCTCACCACTCATGCCCAGCCATCTCACCAATAAAACAATAATTATTTTCTTTTAAACAAATTTTATTTCATTCTTATTGCATAGTTACCAAGAGAATGGGTCAAGCATTGTCTCAATATTCTGAGGTGCCCAAAATAAAACATAAATTATTTTTATATATTTTTTTTCTCCTTCGACATTCAGGGGCCCCTGGGCACATTCCCAGATTGCCCCATATGAAAGATCCGCTTGACAACTACTTTGTCGCATTACATCACATTCTATGCGTGCGCACGGACGCATGTTAATGCCAGGTTTGAACAGGGCCAAAGTGCCATTTCTGGATGAAATGTTGACTTTCTTTTGAGTCTGCAGAAATGATCCCTGTTTTACAGTGTCAATATCGTACTTTGTTTCTGCTGTACATCACTTGTGACTCTAGAGGGAAATTTTATTTGAACATATCCTTATCTAAATGCATGTCCTTAAGCTGCCGGACCTGGTCACCCAGCTGGGAGTGCTCTATCATATGATCGAAAGCAGAGTGAAGATGTTCCACAAGTTATCTAAGCTCCACGGCAAACTTTATCTGCTCATCACGCAGGTAAGTTTTGTCAAGCCCCAGGTCATGTTGAAATAAATATCGCAGTGAACCTAGCTGAGCTGACCTCTAAAACTCGTTAAACATGAACTTTAACGCAAGATTGCTCTTTATTTATTTATAGTTCCTACATAATCAAAATCAAGGTCTTTCCACTTGGGCGAAGGTTTGGGAACCCTTCTGTATATTTCATAGTTGTATTTAAAAAAATAAAAATAAATGTATATTGTTACTAATGCCCAGACTTGGGTGATGTACTCATTAGGACCTCATTCCACATTCTGGTGAATGTTAATTCCACAGTTCTTATTCTGAAGTCACTCCATGCCATCTAAAGTATCAGACTGCAGCGGCTGTTTGCTCTGGAGTTATTAACTCAGGACTCCCCTAAAGAGTTTTCAGCATTCATCAGAATTAAGATGTTTCACTTCCATCAACAAGGAACAAACAAGCACCTATTAGATGTCAGGAATATCATTATAAAATGGAAGCTAGAACAATTGGAAGTCAAGCCCAGCTCTTGAGAGAGTCCAGATAAATTGACCAGAAACCTGGTGAGAAATGCTTAGAACCTGCAAAAAAGGGTAGCAGACACGGCTCTGGTTGTTCATTGGATCACGATACAATGCACTTTAACCAGCAAAGACATCCATGACCAGAGTTACAAAGTACTTACCTTCTGACGTGGTATCCAAACTTTTGCAAAGGGCTGTTTTACTTTTATTATTTTGAAACAAAAATAAAATCTTCCTCAAAAGTTTTAAGGAAGGTGTTCCAAGGTCAGGTCGCTTGGATTTCCATTGTAACATGCATTTTAAACTCGGGTGTCTTTTGCATTAAACAGTCAGTACATAGGTCAGGTCAATCGCTGAACTGGAGATAACTGCAGATCTTTGTCGGCACATTAGCAATTTAGAGAAAGTGGGCAGGAATTATGAAATTGCTCTCTAGTTCTGTATACATATGATCAAAAACAAAAATGTCATTTTAGTGAATTCCTCAGAGGGGGTTAATGAACTTGCACCTTCAATTTGCTAGACTACACCATTGTGGCATTCTGTAATTTCTGCAGACTGGTGGGATGACTGACATTTACATTTTATCCTTTTATCAAAATCATATTTATTAATCGATAACACGTGGTGATAATTAGAAAATAAGGATAAACACAAGTCTAAATGTTTCTATGTATTCTAACAAGCATCTTGATTTGACACAAGGTGGCGGCAGTGGACAGCAGTGCCGGCGTCGTCGACCACACAGCCAAGCTGGTGTATGAGGACGGTGAGTGTCAAACAGAGCTGCCGCTTGCCATGTCGCCATCAGCCGCTGTTGCATATCAGAAGTTGATATGTACGCGAAATCCAGAATATCAACAGAGCCTGTGGAGATGTAGCTGCAGCCTAGCACTCAGGAGTCAAGGCTTTGGTACAAGTTGACTGCTTTCAAGATTCAAGATTTTTATTTGTCACATACATATACATACTTTCATACATATATGCAGTGAAATGTAATGCAACGCACCCGGTGATAACACACAATATGTCCTAGGAAAAAAAATTCTTTCTAATAGACCGACTAACTGACTCCTAAAACGTAATACAGTAAGTTGAATACTTATAGAATAAAATAAAAATATATAGAATAAAATACAATAAAAATGAAATAAAATGGAATAGATAGAGGGAATATGCTTATGTATATACAGATATGTGCATTACATATCCATACATAGGATAATCAAGTCAACATTTTCGTTATAGGCATGCCTCACCTTGATGAGTTAGTAGCCCTTGCCCAAACGGGCGGAGCCTCTGAAAAAAATCGAAGGCACTTTTGAATTCTACACAGTAGCTTCTGCAGATGTAGCACATGCAAACAGGACTTCCTGTTGCCTGGCAACCTGAGCATTGGCGTTCAGATCCCTCCTTTGAGCGGAACAACAAGGCCCCGCTCTGTTAACTCTCATTCCTCATTACTGGACTGTATCAAACGCCTTCTAGGACCAAACAGAAAAGTACAATTGGCTTTCCTGAAATAATTAAGCCCGGCATTGTTTTATCAATGTCCCCCCTCCCAGCCGGCAGTCCGGAGTGCGAGGTGCTCGTTAAAATAAGTTTGGTAGGAATGAAATAACATAGCTCCATAGCCCACAAATGGTGCGAGAGCTATGCTCGGATTACTGCGGATTCCTTCAAAAAATAAGTTCTGTCCCGGGAACGCAGCGATTTAGAAAGTCTCGAAGATGTTTTCATTCTGCATCTTCATTTGAGAAGCCAAATGGTGATCACGGCCCTGAACTTTTACAAACTTGTTCGTGTTGTGAATAATTTGACTGATGGAAACAATACTTAAAGTGATGGAGCTAACCACTAATAGAAATGAGTTTTTGTCGCCTCTCAGCTCTCGGAAAAATGCTGTCTGGCCGATTTTTAACTGTCGAATTACAGTTTTTGACTTGATCACACAGTTTGAATCCGTTGAACCCATGGCCAAAAGTGTGTTTTCCCTTTAACCGGTGCATCTGCTGTACTGCTCGCTAGTAACCGCCTCTGCCTCGTGCCCTGACGGCCCCGTCGCACAACCGCTGTATCTCCATCCACTGCCTGCATGAATTGCGTTAGCATCGTATCCCGCTGACCCCGCGGGGAGACTCCCATCTGCCCACTCCATAGTGAGATTCCTCTATTCCTCCCTCTCTTCAAGTGCAAATACAACCCACCCCTCGGAATTCGAACACAAATGAGTTGTCCTCTCTTCTGTGCGGTAAATGTTTAAATGCTCTTAAATGTGTCCCTCTCATGTCTCTCCACTGCTCCCGAGTGTACATGCAACGCTGGGTTGGTTGTCGTTCTTGTTTCTGCCACCTGGATGGATAGGTTTTTACTTCTTCTCTTCCCTCGACAGAGTCGTCTGAAGACGAGGCCTCCGGTGATGAAGGTCTCCCCGACGACAACTCTGACGTAAGTGCCGGCGCCGCAGTAGTGGTAAGACCAAGAAGTAAGAAGTAGGCTAAAGTGAGATAACCCTCCCCCCACTCGGCTCGTTTTCTGTAGAACTGGGAGGAGGAGGAGGACGATGACAAGAAGGAGGAAGTGATGGAAGACGAAGAGGAGCATGAAGACGAGGGAATGGAGTCCAAAGCCAATGGGGAGGAAGACATGGAGCATGAAAATGAGAGCGAAGAGGAATAAGAAACAGCACCAATCACAAGGAAATTTTCCAGGCGGGATTGGGAGGGTTGACCTAAAAGATTTATATATATATACTTTTTATTTTCATGCTTTTGATTTTATCCGAACAAAGAATGGTTTTATGAAATCATAAGCAAGAGACTTAACGACTTTGGGGGTGTCACAGCTTGGCCACTAGGGGCGGTAATGGAGCAAATTGCTGTGTTTCGGAAGACAAACGAACTGTTCTGTTCAGTTAGCTCCGCCCCTCCGTTTTGGTCTGTAGTAGACATGACCGTCCCCCCGACACTGTTTCATTGAAATGACTGAAAAGGGGATCAGCTTTCTTTCTGCAGCGTGGTTCCGAGTCCCGGTGACAGCGTGCGTCGACAGTTAATCAGGTGGGCTGTTCAACACGCGCCCACTCTAAAGTCTACATTCTGCAAGTCACAATATAGACTTTTCTTTTACCCCCTCCCCCAGTGTTTCCAAACGTGCTAGTTTAAAGATGGTTTGGGCGTGCACTACGCAGGTCATCATAAAGAGGTCTAGTTTTGGGATCCAGGGCCCCTGGCTTTTTCTTTTTTGTACAGAAAGGTGCTTGGTCACAGGCGGGTGTGCCACGTACGGTCATGGATCATATCCACAACAATGTAGATCTGTATGTGCAGTGTTTGCCACTGTGTATACTCCACAGTTATCCCCAGAGATCCTTGGGATTAAATGAATTCCTGTAACATTGCGCCTCAATGCTGTTCTTTTTCTATTCCCTTATGTTTCATTTGTCCATTGTGCTTTTTCTCTTTTTTTTTTTTTTTTAAGTTTTATTTTGGCCATTCTCTCATGGCTGTTGCCTTAACCCATTGCAGAGGGGATTCAGAAAATGTGAATTTGCTCAAATTGGTAAATAAATGGGTTTTTTGAAAGGCTTATGTGTCAGATACGGGTTATGCATGTTGCAGGTATTGTTTATTTTATCGATGTGAAGCTTATGCTCTGAATTTTCATATTATGAAAGCTCTCCACCAATAACGACTCAAAGTATTTTTCTTTTTGGCTGTAGCGCTGGAGTCGACCACCTTGAACCAGATATTCAGGCCGCTTAACAAGCTCAGATAGGTACTGAAAACCACATGCGCCTTAAATCAAGACTGGGTTAGTGTATGGCCGCCTCCCAGCCCAACCTCTTTCATAGGGTTTTGTGGCGTGTTTCCCGAGAACTATTTAAAATTAAAATGCTTGCATGTGACAAACCTAACAGAAGGCATACTACCATTTAATGGAAGCAGCTTGCGAATGTTTGCTTGAACTGCTGGGACAACCATGTCTCGGTGTGGACAGATTGGAGCGTTTCAAGATCGACCTGGCATGGAGTCCTGTCTCCTGATATTAATGTTGTTTGAGCGAAAAGATAATGTAAGTACCTGTCCTTAACGCATGTAGTAATACTGAGCAGTATAGAAAGGATGTTTGACTTTATGTACTGGCACCTTGGTGCAGAGCATGGACAAAAATGAAAGCCTTTGAGGGGGCGGGGAGACATTAAAACTTAATTCCTCTTTGAAATTAATGCTCAATTGACTACAGACGCCTATTGCCATAGTCGTGTTTCTAATATCCAATTGCTTTTGCGTAGAGCCTCTCGTTTTAGTATGGATTTGGAGCATGGGAGAAAGAATTGCCTGCCGGGTTTTAAGTTATCTCAGCATTTCCATTCCCTATTGAAAATGTATACGCCTGTCCTCCCAATAACCGTACCACAGCTTGTCATGAAAACCCGGCGTTGGAATACCCCAATGAATTCCTGTAAGCTCCCTGTGAGCGTTGTCCCAGTTTGGCTGAGCAAACCGCGGGAGATGGAAGGAGCAGAGGGCAGTGCTGGATGTGCCTCAACTGCCAATGGGGAAATGTCGGTCGCTCTCACGGATGAGGAATAACAAATAGCCTCTCAAATGTCCTGACAAGCAATTGGGGCCGGAGCAAATACACTTTACTTTTTGCTGGCGAGAATCGTGTTTGACGTCATAAAAGAATATAAGTCCCGCCGCTCCCATGGAATTTATCCCGCCTAATACTATAGGACAAGCATCTGGATGCGGGGGGTTCTGACAACTGTCGTAAATATTTCATTAGCTGCTGGCGGGCAGCGCCAACACGCCCAACACTGAGAATCAAATGGGAAAGGGGGGGACGACCGGGTTTGTTCTGCAGCTTACTACCTGAACACCGACCCTCAAATGGATGTCAGAAGCCTGTGGTCGAGGGACCCTGGCTCATCTTCCAGAGTTAGAAAAATTAATAATCGGCCATTTTGACGTAAATACCAGTCGCATTGATTTAATTTTGTATTCTGAAATTAAAGGAAATGCCCCAAAAGTCCTACTGTAACTGCAACTTTTTCCACTCAATTCCAGTTCTGTGTGGACAACTGTTGCGCCAGGAGAATGTATTTTTCATGCCGTTGTTCCCAAATTGAAAACCGGGGCACGGAGAAACGGAAGCTCGCTCAACCACAGCTCGGCTTTTGGGCCGAGCGAGAAACGAGGGGGTTGATAAAGAATGTACAGAGAAGAGAGAGCAGTGTCTTGTTAATTTATTTTTTTTCTTTAAAAAAGATGAACAAACAATTATCCTCCCTCAGTGAGCTATCAATTCACTGCTTTAGGTCCTGGTTACAGCCCTAGTCTCGACTTGGACACTAGGGTTGGGGTTAATCCTCTTGAATCGCCCTGCTAGATCTGGCCCAACGGATGGTCTTGGGTTAGTTATAGTAACGAATGAAAAGATTTCTATTTGTTTGGGCCCCATGCCTTTACCAGGGAATGCAGGCTATGGGTTAGCTACCAGCAAGGCTTCACAGGGCGGTTATCATCACCGGATCAGTCACATGCACAAAAGATCTTTCAGGATATGATTTCTAAGCAACTAAGTTGATGTGCCACAGGAGCCCGTTGTAGTTTGTTCTATGGTGCATTTATATTTAGATAAACAGCAGGAAGGGCTTGGTCCTGAATCCTGGGGCCAAATCAGGGATTCAGATTTAATCATTTTTGGATATAACCGTTATAATATTCACTCCCAACTTCAAGTTGTCTCGAGGTTAATTAGGCAAGAAAATGTGCATCTTTTGGACCTCTGCATCAGCCAACAATGGGAGGAATACTATTGCACATGCCAATAGATTCAACCCACGCTGTTAGAAAAACCTCACTTTCACATTTCACAAGTGTTTCCTGCAAATACATTTATAAATTGACAGTGCTCAACAGTTGTTGTGGAAACAGCACAAGGTGAAAAATCTGCCTATTTAGTAACCAAATGCAGCGCTAAAGGGGTCAAGGAAGTGATAAGGTCTCGGAGCATCCTTCCAAGCGATCCATATTCACAGGGATGTTTATTTTTCAGCCCTTCCCTTGATAAGTCTGAAGCGATGCCCACACCCTTTTTGGGATGGAATGCTGCATCGTAAAACTTTCCATGATGTTTGGTCAAATACACATCACAAAATGTCCTTAAGTGTAAAACCACCACGAGTCATTGATGCACCGGAATGTCTGCAGTGGACTTCAAGGTCTTCTACATTGGCAGAACAAAGACGCGCTCTCAACGAATGTCTGGCAGAACATAAATATGCCATTTGGGCGGCTGATGAGAAGGATTTCTCCTGTAGGCTCGTCAGCATGAATCTCAGCACCGAGGAAGCCTCTTGGTGCCTTTCAAGAACTTGGCATTACCCACATACCCAGTTCAACCCAGGAAGTTAAACAAGGACGAAATGTAACAAACACTTTAGATCTATAAATTACATGCTACAAGATGTTCTCCTTAAAATGAAGGCCCTGGCATAGGTCCATTTTTGATATATAATTCATATATAATATAATTTGCACTCTAGCTCTAATGGTTTTGCCAATGGCTTTATCTGGTGTGCCTCATGTAGATTAGTCTTAAAGTAACTTATATGTGAAGTAACTATATTTAACCTTATAAATTGGACCCCTCCCCTTATTGTTCTTCAATGTGTATTCCGTGCTTATGATGTCATAACTGACCCAGTCGTCACCAGCTGGCCAAGCTTCCTGTTGTTCAGCGTGTCGTAGCCTGCACTCACAGCTACACTCTCTGACAAGGAAAGATTTTTTGGAATTTGTTAATACATATGCACAAATGCACAAATCTGATGTTAATTTCCTTGTTCTGGTGACCAGCGGGCTACTCGCGGAAGCTCAGTTCAACCCAGGAGCTTCGCACAGTTGTCCACACACTGCCAAGTAACTAATCCGGCTGGCACTGTTGATGCCTGCTCAGTGCCACTGGTTGAGCACCGACGTCTTTGGGAGGCCGATCCATCCCTTACTATCACCATGACACCCTATTCTGTTTTCCTCTCATTTCATCCGCAGCCACTGACTTTGCTCTTTCAGCTGTTTCAGCCAAATCCTTTAGAGCTGATTTGGGAGAACGGCCCCGAATACCAAATTCTAAAAAAGGAGAGACATAGTGGACTTGGCTACAAACCCTCTAACCCCTATCTTTACTGGCCATGGTGGAATTGTCTTCTTACCTAGGAGCAACCTTACCTTTAGCAAATAGCACCTTTGAAAATATTTTGGTTATTTTAGTGGAATGAGTAGTCGAGGAACATTACATTTACATGCAGAGATTCTTGAAGACTGCAACCTAATTGCATTTTTTCCAGG
The DNA here is from genome assembly GCF_960531495.2 of Zeus faber. Lineage (NCBI taxonomy): Eukaryota > Metazoa > Chordata > Actinopteri > Zeiformes > Zeidae > Zeus > Zeus faber. The sequence continues at coordinate 24,735,001 of NC_137198.1, forward strand.
AGAGGAATTCAACTTGAATTGTATTCAGACAAACTATTGCATTGATGCATCATGCAAAGCGTGATTTCCATATTGATGGCAAAAAAAACAACCTCAAATCCAAATAATTGCCTATTTATAGAATATTTATGACTGAGGAATAAACCAACAAACCATCAGCAAAAGCCATTTCCTGAATGCAAACACTGTCCTTCCCGACGTTTTCCCGGGGAATTATGGGGAATCATGAGGTGAAATTTACAGTGAGTGCACTTATAACGGAGCATAGTTTGTCCACTTTTTGTCCGCCTGGTTCGAGTTCTATTCCTCTGGCTCTTAAGCCTTCTCTTACTGCTGTCCTTCCAAGACCTTCCTCCGATAAGCGTCTCATTTAGCCCCTCTATAGCATCTTGGATTATGAAGCATTTTACAAGAGCATTATAAATATTCAAAGTCATACTGTTTTGTGAAGATACCGTGTCGAGATCATGGCGGTGTGCAGTCTGCTATTAACATCTAAAGAGCGGAGTCAAAATATAATCTTGTTTTGTGCTTGTTTTTCTACCAACGAGTTGACAGAAATGAATCACTAAAGATCATCATCTATAAGAAAACTAACGTTAAGGTGGTAAGGTAGTAACACTGTTGATCCAATCCAGTTGCTTTACTTCGTTTATAAACGGAGGTCAAATCTAGAAGCTATATTGAGGCTTTTATGGAATGTCACTGAAAGAAAATGAGCTTTCATCGTTTTATTTAGTGCCCTGAAGTGAGTAACTAAACTATGCAAGGCAGAAAGGCGACGTTTGCTGTTAAGGATCTAGACAGCCACGGCACGTTCAACAACAAAAAAATTTACATGAATATTACTTCTTGTCTTTGTCATTTCCAATACGCGCTCCCCTGTGAGGAACGTATGTCCAAATCACCAATGTTTGACCGTGTATTTATTCATTACGTCTCCTGTCAGTGCACGTCACGGTTGTCACTCCATGGAGAAACCATGAAGGCTACTCCTGCAGCTAAAAGTATAAAATAACAAAATCATTTTACGGATTGCACCTTTAATGCAGGGTATCTCCGGGTATCAACAGATTTAAATTGATCTCAATTTAAGACTTTTTGAGACCTTTTTAATGCCACTTTGAGTGAGATTCAAGACCACAGTCGCATCCAGAACATACCTGTTTGATTCTAAACCAGAGGACATACGTGACTGAGTTCACCATAGGATCACCATTCCCTTCCCACACCGTAGCTCCAGCAGTGAACATATTTCCAATACATCCCAAAGATCAGTAGATGTTTCAGTAGAATCACTTTCGCTCGGGTCTTCTCCGTCTTGAATCGCGAAGCACTTCCGGGGCCTGGCAATCGGGTCAGTTCACCCCCAACCCACCGAACCCAACCTGGGGTCAAAATGTGCCGCAAACTGAAAGAAATAGACGCATGTTCATTTGATGACTTAACGGGACTGAAGGCAAATTTCCCCGTCAAGGAAACGACTCTGTGGAATTTGTATTTCAGACTTTCTCAGCCTTCATTTTGGAAAAATCGGTTTTCTACCTTTCCTGACTTTTTAATGACCCAGGGATACCCTGTAGTAACACCAGGCTTTTGACTGTGGCCGATATGCACAACGAGTAACACGGACTGTAGGTTATTTGTTTATTTGACCATGATATTTGTATTATGCAGCTGATCAGCCATGTTGGCTGAAGAAAATGGTGTTTTAAAGGGGTAATCATTTGGCTACATCTGCGCCCGTGATGCATCCTTGAGTGTACTCCCCCCCCGGGGTCATTTGGTGGTTATTGTAAGGCTTCCCAGGAAAATCTACTGTGTCACTCCAAACCCTTTTCGGGTTCAACGTTTTCAAAAATAAAACAGAGATCATGACTTTGTGACAAATAAATCTCTTGAATCTTAAATCTTTAATTTCATTCCATTCATTCCTTCATTTTCGGTGGATTGACCACTAGAGGTCGATGTTGTTCAAGTTTTAAACCGCCACGTCAAATACCATTTTGTGTTTTTGGGGTGAACGATTATGAGTTTAACACTGCAATGGAAAGTATTACACACACACACACACACACACACACACACACACACACACACACACACACACACACTGAGACAGTTGATCCCAGTTCACTTCACAATTGGACACGCCACTGCTGCGTTCCAAGGAATTTGGGAATCTGTAAATGCGAGGAGGTGGTTTTCCCGCTTCCAAAATGAACGTGTTCCGTTGATTCTGTTCTGGGAAAATATGGACGCCGGAAGTAAACATGCGTTTATTCGGCAAGATTGTGAATTCCACAAAAGCTAAAACTATGGGTGTTCAAATGGTCCTTTAAGTTTATCTTATAGGACTAAAGCGCTGCATTATAAGCCCTTCTTCCACGGGCATGCCGAACGCTTCGCAACACGGTTGGTGATGGATACCGTAGCAATTCCAATACGAGCGGTTTGGCATGGATCAGTTGTGAAGCATTCCTATTCCCGGATTTTCCCGCCCGTCGTAGTTACTGTACTGGATGGAGCGGAAATGCACTGCGTGCCCAGACGTCACTTCGATATGTACAGCACCACTGTTAAAATACTCACTTCGTACGAGACGAGCTCGACAACATTTTCCCTTTTTCCACCTGTTTTCACCAGTGGCGTAACATGATGGTGATGGGCCCCGGTGCAAATATTTTTTTGGACCGTCTCCGCACGCACACGCACCCAGCCTGTGTTACGGAGGGTTGAGGGGGGGGTCGTAAGAGAGTGTCCATTATGCACGCTGCTTCTTTTCCCTTGTTCAATAAGGAACAGAGTCAAATGGAATCGATCCGATCGCGCTGATCAAGGAATGGGCCCCTAGGGGTCACTGGGGGCCCCTAGCGACAACTGGGCCACGGTGCAGTTACACTGGTTGCACCGGCCGTAGTTACGCCACAGATTTTCACCAGACGTGTTGTGAATATTTAAATAAGACCAACCTTGTTTTTCCAATGGTAGAACATGTTAATTGATACATCAAGAAACAAACAAACAGGATAGCTGGTAATGAAAATGATACTCGCTATGTAGCTGTAACCGCTGTTTACATACGTAAATGAACAGAGTAGCAAGAAAAACGCAAACAAACCAAAATCCTCCACTGGGAAAGAATGTGTGAAGAGTGAGAAGAGTGTGTGGCCAAGACCGCGCGGTCTTGGCCACACACTCTTTCCCGTCCCGTCCTTTTATCTACAGAAATGAGAACTGCATACACATGGCGTCGATGAACGTTGTCCCTGCTGTTGACTCCAGCTCCACCACTGAGGGAAAGGCAAACCGCAACCCAGAACAAGCGGGCCAATCGGTGCGACTCTGCTCGGCAGTGCTTCAGCCTCAGAAGGATCATTGAAATGAGGCTATTGGTTTTCCGAAGACCCTAAAATGTTGTTTTCCACTCCTGATCTGTCTGAGCAGTGCCGCCTGGGTCATATAACACGGGCCTCCTTCCAGACCAGCAACTGTGTGGCAGTGCAGGCCATTAGAGGTCCTGAGAATGCTGTGCTGTTGAAGCATGTTTGCACTTTAAAATATATATATTTTTTGTAGGCCAAACAAACCTTGCTCACAGAGGTGTTTGTAAGCAAAACGGGCCATGTAGTGGAAAGGTTTTGAGGTAAAGGTTCACTAGTTTTCCTACCTCCCTTCCTACGCTACAGGGGAACGCTTGGCTGACCGTGTCGCCAGCTAATGGTGCAAGAGCTGGGATTAGACTTGGCAAACCACCGCAGACAATCATGTGACAATGCCAGTAATATCTCTAGTAAGTATGACAGATTGCGAGCTTTTCGAAAGAAAAGGAAGTGATATAGAGCTTAATGCTCCATTCAAGACACTCCAATCCTTATGTGATTTTGTGGCTGTGCAGAGAGACCTTTATGACAGCTTTGAGATGGAAGCTTTCAGTATACCTGGGGTAATCCAGATTTACAGACATGACAACCATCGGAGAAAGAAATGCAAAACATTTGCTTGTGACGGTGGAGAGCAGGATGTTGAGCTTGACAGAAGATGAAAAGTTTCAAGTGGAAACGTTTATTGTTGCCACAGGTGCACGGGGCCCTTAAAAAGGTGTCTGTGCCCACGGCCCCATTGTGTCATAATCCACCCATGCGTCAAACCCAAGGCCGAGCGATCTGCCCCGAAATGCCAGCTTGGGATTCCGATTTAAAAGGTCGGTCCTTTGCACTTTTTTCCCCAGTAGGCGTCATTCTGTGTCTTTGTGTCATTTCGGCAGGGTACAGGGAGATGCGTCAACCCCTCCCCCCATGAAATGATACGCCCCTGTCAACTACTCTGTCCTTGTTTCATTTTTCAAATATTTTTTTTTGGAGGCAAAGGCAATTACAAGACTCATTTAACAGTCAAATATCCTCAAAGCACCGTTTGATTATGATAATTATATTTTTAACTGCAATATGCACACAGTTCTCTCGTATTTGAGTTGACATCACTTATTTACAGCCAATCCAATAGCTTTGGATATGTAAAGGTACTGTATGTTTCCTGTGTGAATAAAACCCGAGAGAGAGAGAGAGGGAGCGAGAGGGAGAGAAATGGAGAGAGAGGGAGAGAGAGAGAGAGAGAGAGAGAGGGAGAGAGAGAGAGAGAGAGAGAGAGAGACAGACAGACAGACAGACATAGTGCTAGAGAAAAAAAATGTTGGGAGAAGCTTTGGGGTAGTTGGGGCCCCTTGAGGTTTATTACATGATGCACTGAAGTAAAAATGTGAACGTCCAAGTTTGATCTCTGGCATACTAGTTATGAAATTATTTTGAATCAATATTCCGTATCAATTTATTCTCTTACTTACTTAGTAGTTGTGTAATAAGCAGCATAATGTGCAGCCAGCCTGATAATTTTTACAATAATAACAAGCTGACTGCACATTATCTCTTACCTATCTAACTTTATGCTGACTTGTTGCTGCAGCATCAATTCGGGTATGTGTGTGTGTGGGTGTATGGTAAGTCTGACAGAAGGCAGGTGAAAAATGGAAACAGGAAGACATCAGGAGATGTATTTTTCGTAGACACAGAGAAATTGCGAGTGGGGAAAATGTCAATTTGGGAACAGGCTAGTCCATTTTTGCCAGTGCCCGCACATCTCCATGACCCGTCTTCACTGTTTAACAACAAACTCCAAATTTGAGAGCGACTGATGAGGTATGTGTTTGCGTCCCTTCTGAAATGGTGTCACTCCAAGCCATTTCAAAGCTTTCAATATGCCGTCAATACGTTTTCCAGGTAAACGTTCCAGTTGCAGTCCTCCCTGGATTTCGCTTCACAAAACATGTCAGAGAAAATGGGAGAGCCATCAAGAAATGGTCTTCTCCAGAGCTGAGAGTTTTGCGCAGCTTGACATGAGCCATTTTCAAAGAATGAGAGTTTAAATCTTCCTTTATAGAGAGTTTGCAAAGTGCGCACAAAGTTAAAAAAAAAAAAAAAAAAAAAAATTTCCTTAATCAGTAGACTTATTGATAGTTGATATGGTGACAACTGACACGAACATTAACAACATCATTATTGGATCTGCACACACACACACACACACACACACACACACACACACACACACACACACACACACACACACACACACACACACACACACACACACACACACACACACACACACACACACACACACACACACACACACACATATATACTGTATATATATTGATGCAGCTGATCCCAGTTCACTTAGTTGGCATGTTTAGCGTGTTCATGGCTGTTTTTTATTTGCACTTTAACCCGTTATGTCTGTTATTTCATGTATTTTATGTACTTTATATGCCTTTAGCCTTTTATTTCTATGTTTTGATCCCTCTTTTCTTTCATATAATGTATTTTATGCCTTGTGTAAAGCACTTTGCATGCCCTGTGAATGACTTCCGACGAGTTTCTGTCGTCTGTCGGATGCAGTGTAAAGCCGGCTTTAGCCAAATGGCCCAACAAAGAAGATAGCAATAGTAACAGCATCTAAGACATTTTCATAGCAGGCGAATGTGCGGATACTGTTGGATGTTGCTATTTTCCAGAAGTCAAACTGAGGGGGCGGGAGATGAAATCCATCCTCCTACAACTAAAAAGTTCAAATGAAACGTACATTCCTGCCTTCCAGGGTGGAAGTTTGCCACCTAGTGTGCTGCCGCTGCACAATCCAGCACAGGCAGAGCACGCAGTGTATCATGCGTTCCGTTCGCCGGAGCACCTGTAGAATGACGAATTGAAAGGGTCTTGGCGCCGATGTCATTATGATGGGCTTGTTGAGGGCTTAGCAAGGCTTTACCCAATACTGAAATTTAAATGTAATATCTACCACAGAAAATTCAAAACATGTATCTTAAACCGGTGCTCCCCCAAACATTGTTTTACCAACAATTCTTCTTTTTTTTGTCGGCACAGGGAAATTGTAAATGGGGAAAATGTCGATTTGGGAACAGGCTAGTCCATTTTTGCCAGTGCCCACACATCTCCATGACCCGTCTTCACTGTTTAACAACAAACTCCAAATTTGAGAGCGACTGATGAGGTATGTGTCTGCGTCCCTTCTGAAATGGTGTCACTCCAAGCCATTTCAAAGCTTTCAATATGCCATCAATACGTTTTCCAGGTAAACGTTCCAGTTGCAGTCCTCCCTGGATTTCGCTTCACAAAACATGTCAGAGAAAATGGGAGAGCCATCAAGAAATGGTCTTCTCCAGAGCTGAGAGTTTTGCTCAGCGTGACATCAGCCATTTTCAAAGAATGAGAGTTTAAATCTTCCTTTAGAGAGAGTTTGCAAAGTGCGCACAAAGTAAAAAAAAAAACACAGAGAATTCCTTAATCAGTAGACTTATTGATAGTTGATATGGTGACAACTGACACGAACATTAACAACATCATTATTGGATCTACTACTCATCACTGAAATCACTTGAAAAGTATTCAAAAGACTTGTTTGTTCAGAACAAACAAATCTTTTGAATGACTCAGGAGTCAGGCATCACTCCGGCAAAAAGTTAGTACTGTGAGTAGGGTAAAAAAAAACAAGTCCCCTTCACTAACGCGTTAAATGTTCTGCTTCAACTACCTGCTGATTAGAGAACTGGGGTCTTTTGTGCGATTCGCTCCTCGCAGCTGACTAATCACTTTGTGCACCGTTGCATGGGATTACAGGGACGAGCTATTTGCTCCGAAAGAAAATTGAGGTAAATCATCCATTCATCCAAATCCAATTTTTGCCTTATAGGGGACTTCTTTGCCTGGATCTGGTGCCAAGTCAACGCCGAGTCATTCATCAATCCATCAAAGGGCGTTTAAAAACCCAAACCTGGAACCAAACATCTCCTCTTGCTGTGCTCATTAGTCCAAACAAATATCACTCACAAGGAAGGGCTTACTTTTTCTTGCTCACGGTAAACTTTTATGAGACACGTGAGGACTACACCTACAGACCTTGCTTTAATTACGTTTTCATAAATGCCCGAGGCTACCTGAAGTGATCAAACTCTCCTATTTTAGTGAAACTCCTAATACGTCCTGATTTTTTCCCTTAAATTGGATGTTATGTGGTAATTGCTTGTTATTTTCCCCTAATACTGCATATAAAAAGTAATGATATGTGTGTTTTTTCCTAATTGGCTAAAATAAAAAATTATCAATTCTAAAATAGACTTCATAATCACTATCAAGTTGTAAACAATATTGAATATACAGACAGATCATTTATACTTATATATTATATTGTAGACAACTTACAATTGACAATAACAACATTTGTTTATCAGTCATATGGCCAATTTTACATTACAGACTTTGTCCACAAAGCCCTCAACAGCAACTTGCAGCAATTTGCATTAGCTTTTTTTTACCAGGTTAGTCTCATTGAGATTCACAATCAGAATTATACAAGAGAGACCAGGCCAAGAAAACATAAAAATATAACACACAACCCATACATAAAACATAAAAGACAGAGCACTACAATATGTAACAACATTCATACCTTGAAACGCAGAAAAAAACCCCAACGTATTTTAAAAGGCGTGAAAGGAGTGAAGATCCTTACGAGTCGGATAGATCAGGAAAGGGTCCAGGGTCCAGCTGTCACCCTGACAAGAGCCTTATGGTGAATTTTATGCCATATGAGAAAAAAAAAAAAGGCTATTGAATAATATTTGACAAGTGAAGTGAAGTCAACTGAGAAATCTCAAACGTCAAGTAATTGGGATTGAGATCACACTTATAATTCAGGACAGTTTTGTGGGTATTTCAATGGCTCCAGGTTAAATATTAACAATGAAACTCAAGAGTTTTACAAGCCACCCGGGAATAAGCCTCTCAGCATTCAATAGACCAGTGTTTCAAGTTCAAGTTCAAGTTCAAATTCAAGAGATTATTTGTCACATACATATACATACGGTACAGTCATACATATATGCAGTGAAATATCATGACACCTGGTGATACACACAATGTTTTTCAACAACCGTGAACATTTTAAAAATTCCACTTGTTGGATGCACATTATATCACTGTAAAATAATCCATTTAATCCATAATCCATTTAATTTAATTTGAAATAATTGTATAATCAGTATTCCAGTTTTATAACCATTTTGCCTCGCCTAGAGACGCCCTCAGCAACTGCAAATCTTTCGTCTTGTAGCTGACCAGCGATGGACACTCATCACCAGGTCCCCGGGTGCATCGTCCAATGCTGCCCACTGCCCCTGGCTGCCCCCCCGGAGGAAGGACAAGCCAGGATGGGTTAAATGCAGAAGCCACATTTCACCGGCCACCATCCAAAGCATGTGCATGTGTGTGTGTGCATGTGTTGTAGTGTGATGTGTCATGTGACAATTAAAGATTCTTCTTCTTATTCCGAAATAATTGACCACCGATAGCCCCTAAGGACCAATCAGAATTGAGTATTCCACAGAGGCGTGTAATCTTTTATTTTAGTTTTGTTATGATTACCCCTACAAAGGGTGACAAAAATATCAGCAGAAGATGCCACAAAATTGTTCTGTCTTGGCGCTAAATGGAAAACATTAACCCATTGAAAGTCTTGCAATGGAGATTTGGAGATCAGGGAGCAGGCTGACTTTCTGGAAATATCGACGGCCTCCTGTAGAGGATCAAGGCTAGGGCAACACCGTTGACCCTCTGAACGCAAGCGTAATATTCACACATGAAGATGGAATTGACCAATAAGTACTAATTTCTTGGTCCCTAGAAATACACCATGACAGGTTGTGTCAAGCTGAAAACATACTGGAAACCAACACACACACACAACGATATCTGCTTTTCCCTTTGCCAAATCCCACAGCCCAAAAACTTTCCAGTGTTACGGAATCCATTCCACCCGGCCAGAATATTATCACACCCCGAAGATCAGAAGGAGCAGGAGACCCAAAGAGTGGACACACTCAGCCATTGCTTAAACCCAGGATGGACCATCAGGAAAAGGAAAGCACCACATGCACGGAACAGCTTCGAGGTCAAACAACTCACCAAATATTGGCAAAATATATTTGTTGCATCACTGATTGCCTTTGGGCAGCGGACAGAGGACACAGTGGCTCAATGGTTAGCACAGTTGCTTCACAGCAAGAAGGTCCTGGGTTCAAAATCGCCTTGGTTCTAAATCCCAGGTCCTTTCTGTGTGCGTGGGTTTCCTCCAGATGCTTCCGGTTTCTTCCCACCACCAAAAGACAAATAGGGGGGTTGTAATGTTAGGGGGTTAATACTCCTGTCGGTGCCCCTGACCATGGCACTGGCAAAAGAGCGGGAGTTGGTCCCTGGGTACTGCACTGCAGCTGCCAACTACTCCTAGGTATAGGATCGGTCCAATGCAGAGAATTAATTTCATTGTATCCTACTTGTGCAATGACAATAAAGTGATTCTATTCAGATCACAAAAAGTAGACAAGATCTAAAACCTTTGTTAAGCCATACATAAATCGATGCCAGTTATTCATCCCGCCAATATCTGGACGGGATATGGGAGACTTATTATCAGGGAAAAAAAGAATATAATAAAGGATGTGAGAAAGCAGACACTGAGAGCATTTATCCCCATTTAAAGAAACATCAAGCCATGTGGGAACATTCGAAATTGGCAATTTCGGGCGTCATTGTAAAAAGCGAGAGCCATATCGTGGTGCGGACAAATACAATAAATAGTCACCCGTGAGAGGAACCAGTTCCCCTTTGATGGATTAGGACATCCATTGAAATCCATAAAAAACTTCCCAACAGTAAACAGCGATAAGGAGGCATGGAAACAACTATCCTTCACCTGGAATACAGCCTTGAAAAAGCTACTGCCGAACACCAGACACCACTGTTTGGCCGTTTTAGATTACACAGACGTATTATCACCTGGAATTGGACGTCTACTGGATAAGGCTGTAGATCAACGTGCCAAAAGTGAGTATTTAACTCATGTTTAGTCTTCAAATCGTATGCTGTGTCTTTATCCATGTCTGCCATAGTACGTCTATCTATAATACTATGATCTAAATGTGGACATAAAATAATAAGCTTTGGAGCAGGGTCGATGGAGAACATTGTTGGGACAGGGTCAAAGCTTTCCTCCAGATCTTTTCAAACGACAACTCGTCTAGTAGTATTAGTGGTTCCAACATCAAGTTGTGCACATCCCGAGGTGTTCTGCCTCTCCGTAAACCTTTGTGAAGGTTAAATGGACAGCAACAAATGGCCAGCAGACCACGCGCATCACGCATTGTCAGACAGTGTCATCAGCAATAAGACACATTAAGATACAAGTCAAACACAACCAAGAGGAGCTGGAAGAAGGATTGGAAATCCAATTTTCTTTTTGATAAGATTTTCTAAGACATCTTTTTACTCAACTCCTTGCCACTTGGTGTAGAATATCACCAAATATACGTGCAGGGCTAGGCTTCGCCGAGAGGGGGCTGTGATGGGAGACATTGACACCCATCGCAACATGGTTCCGTGATGACAGTAAGCATCCTTGCGACGCTGGGGAAAGAAGTGGAGAGGAGATCATCTTTGCAGCATCCTACTTCAATTTGTTCCCTCGAGACCAGAATTTCCGTCTGCACACAAAATGTCCATGACATGAGCAGTGCATCATTGCGGCGAATCACATATTACACACGCTAAACACTGGCTGACTTGTTGAGTGCAGCTTGATGTGTAATGAAATGTTACCTTAATCTCAATTCAAGATTCAAGATTCAAGATATTAACAGTCATATATATTTTTTTTTAAATTTCAGTTTTTTTGGTCTGAAGTGTTTTTGCTGAAAATACCACTCAGCTTATGCATTCTAGCCATTGTGACATGCCTCTATAACCCTCCTGTTCCTGGCGCTCTGTTTCAGTGTCGATTTAAATGAAAATGCTACTGCTCCCCAGGCCCGCTCCGGAACTGTTTGTCCCAGTTCTGTGAGCCCGTTGTATTAAGTACGTAAACTTTCACTCATTTCACCTTGTTAGTCCACCAAATAAGCAATGCAGTTGCTGAATCTCCCCTCAAATTATAACAAGGCCTCATTTAAAAGTTTGTTGCCACTTTGGTTGCCATTCTCCAGGGGGGAACACAGGGATTTTTTGTTTTATGCAAACATTGGAAAATAAAATGAAACAAATAAATACATCCACAATAAAAACACACTATTTTTATTGGTATTGTTTGGAGAAACGCACAGCTGATCACGCGCTGCAGTCTACAGTCTAACAACCACATAGTTTTTAGTTTTTTTTTAGGAAGAAAGAAACACACATCAGAATATGTTTTTGAATTCTTACATTTTAAGTTTGTATTGACAGTTGGTATTAATTCCGTTTTCTTTTCAAAGATTTGTGCTGCTCTTCCCAGCGGGCGAAAATCTCTTCCCCGGGGTTCTCTGCTCTGCTCCCCACAGAGCGATCCCCACACTCAAAAGGGATAAGAGATAAGGGGAAAAAAACAACTTTATTAATCCCCAAAGGGAAATTCCAGTTTTGCAGCAGCAAAGACAATGACAAAACACACATTATTTACAAAAACACACAGAATGAGGTAGGTTGTCTTTGAATGAATTACTATATACATACATACTATATATATACTATATACATATATATATATATATATATATAGATATATATATATACATATATATATATCGACATACACATATATGCACATACACATATATACATATATACAGATACACACATATATACATATGTATCTGTATTATTTGTACTATATGTACATATACTACATATGTACTATAAAAAAATAAATAAAATAAAATAGAATTTAACTTGAAAAATGTGAAGTAAAAATGTGCTTTGTGCATTGCCATTCAGAGGAGGAGTTTCCTCTCCTCACGCAAGTCAAGTCAAGTCAAGTCACACTTTATTTATAGAGCGCATTTCATACCAGGGCAACACAATGTGCTTTACAAAGAAATACAAAAAAGAAAGAAAGAACTTAGTTGTCAGCCGGTCATTACAAATGAATGTCCCTGAAACAACAGCAACAACAAAAGCAACAGCAAAGACAACAAAAACAACAATAAAGCGACTCCAACCACAATGGCAGCAACAGCAAGAGAAAAAAAACAACAGCAGCAACAACAGAAACAGCAACATCGACACCAGCAGCAGCAACAACAACAGCAGCGTACACGTAAAAACATCACCGGAACCAGAAGTGGTAGCTCTCGCCGGAACTGGAAAGGTCACTCAGGTTAGAGATGGTTAAGTCGAGGTATAAGGTTACAATAAGTTGAGGTATAAGGTAAGCGAGAGTTAGGTTTAGGTATAAGGTTAGCAGCAGCAACGACAACACCAGTTAATGTATAAGGTTAGCGGCACCAACAACAGCACCAGCAGCAAGGACAACACCAGCAGTGTCCATACCAGCAGCAGACAACAGGAGCAACAAGAGGGGGAGCAGAGGGGAGTCATTTTAGGTGGCTATTGCAGTGAGCAGGAATGACCTCCTGTAGCGGTCCATATTGCAGCGGAGCTGAAGGAGTCTCTGGCTGAAGACACGCTGTTCTCTGACCAGTAGGTTGTATAGGGGGTGTGCACTGTTGTCCATTATGCTGAGCAGCTTGGGCAACATCCCTCTCTCCACAACCAGCTCTAGGGGCTCCAGAGCAGTGCCCAGCGCAGTCTGTCCTACCTGTTCTACCTGTAACCTCCCACCACCCTCGCCCCCTCTTCTCCCAGGATGGAAATAGTGGTCGGCTTAGTCCTTGTCCTCCTGAAATCCACAACCATCTCCTTCGCCTTGGTCGCACTTAAGAGGAGTTGGTTGGGAGAAGAAAAACGTCAATAACTTCTGATTTTTAAATCGGATATGAAGTGATCAAACAATACATGGGTATTCCTGTCTATTACGTGCCAAAGTCTGAAACTTCAGCGTGTGCCACATCGCGTCGGTAAAGGGGAAAAAAAAAGCACGTAAATACTCAGAAAATGAAACCTATGCGCAACCTTTCCCGCCAATGACAAATGGCAGATGTTAACAGGTGTTACCTGTTTTTTTTTGTGCAGTGGAAAAGGGGAATGAGACACAAATCTGAGCAGCGTGTTTCACCACATCTTTTCTGAAAAAGACAGCCCACAAAAAACTGACTGGGTTGTCTTATTTCACTTATTTTGTGTTATATAAGGCCCATCAGAGACCAAAATGTATGTGCACAAGCACTAAAAAAGTTCAAGTTGACCGAGTTTTTGATAATAGGTCCCCTTTAACCACAAACCACGCACTATTGTATATATATTCAGGACCGCAGGGACATGCATCCAGTGCGCTGAATGGCAATGTCTCCACATAGTATGCGAGCGCTCCCTGAAGGGAGGCTGCTGAAAGAATGATGTTTTTTAGAACTAGAAGCGCTGAATTGAACGCCTAATCATTATTATGGGACAGTGATTCTTCTTCTTCTTCTGCCTATTGTGGCACAATACGAGTGCCGAGTACAGATGCTTTTCCAGTCTGGAAATCAGATGTTCTCTACCACTTTAAAGCAAAAACCTGCTGTGACCATCTTGCCCTTGTGTGTTGGAATCGATGCGGCAGAAGAAAGTCTTTTGCTTCTTCCAAAGCCTTCAAATTGGCCTTTTTCTGCTATTATACAACTGGTTTGAAGCCAAGAAATAATTTGACACGATCAAGTATTTGTTGATACTAAAGTTATTGTATCAGTTAGAAGAAACATTCCCCGTCTGGAATCACTTTCCAAACTCTTTAGTGCGGCACTGTAGCCTGCTTACCCAACATGATTGGGTTTTACAATCAAGGGCTAATTTCAGAAGATACAATTTTTCTTCGCTGGCAGCGCTCCCCTACCTTGGAAAAAAAAAAGCTTTAATCAACTACTCCACTGGTAATACCTTGAAACCAGAGATGCTGTATCTGTTCCTGTATCTGTTCTGTTTACCTCTTATTTTTTTCCTCTTGAAATCCACCGTACCAACAATCTGGCTGGGCTAGGGGCTGGACCCCTAATTACAAGCCAATGGGAACAGGTTGTTCAATAGCTGCTTGTTTAATGGTGTAGGCATTACGTAGGCACTGCCATGAGGCTACAGGCACCACCGGGGTCATTTTTAGATCAATGTCCATGTTCCAAAGGCCTTTTGCCGTTCCTGTTCTCTTTTCTTTGAAAATTGGAATACCTTTCTCCCAAGATCTTTGATTCTCAACTTCAAGAGGATGAGTAAATCCATTGGCACAGACATAGGAGCTTAGGTTTCTTACTTCTGTCATTATATCGTACATCGTTGTCCAGGCATAGCCTTCTTTCCGGCGGTGGGCAATCAACCAAGAACACTTTCACTCACAGTGAAATTCATTCACAGAAAAGGCGTAATCTGCTAAATTAGTGTCATCAGAATGTGCTTTTCTGTTGAGACGCAGACCATGCTCAGCCTTGTACTTGTGATAGAAAAATGCAATAATTGATGTTTAGACTTTCCGCAGGCTGCCTTGTTGTAGGCTGTGAAACTCTCTTGAGATATAAAAAAAAAAATCTAAAAAGGTCTAGTTTTGGCTTCTTGTAAAATGCTTGGCACAATTTGGAAAAAGTAACTCACTAGTGTGTGGTTTAGAATTGGAAGGAACTCTGTTCGTATCGCTCCTCTTGTAAGTTGAGAATCCAAAATATTGTAGTATGTGATGCTAGCATGTTTCAGCCCCCCCCCCCCCCCCTCCCCCATGTCCTTATGAAAGGATGTTTTTTTAGAAGCATTGGCTTTCATATGGATGTTAAATAAGATCTTTTGTACAGAAAGATGGTCCTTCCCTTACAAGATTGGCAGTTACGGTCTGTTACGGGGTGCCAACATACTAAAGGCCATTGAGGGTGAAGACTTGCCAGTTGCCGTGTTTTACTTGGACCTTATATTGAACAATTATCTTGATTTAAATTTTTATATTAGGTCTATCCTATTAAAGCTATGAGCCTTGCCCTAATGGCTTAAATCGATGGCTTCAATGGCCTTGAACTCAATGTTACAAGTCCTTAATCAAATTTTGATCTATTCTCTATCCTGTCACTTGTCTGTAGTCTTTGTGCACAAAATTCAGGAAATATGGACCTATTCTGTCTCATGTGCCCCGTAGATACCCCTCTCCAACATTGAACTCTAAACTGTTGACATAATCCATGTTGCTGTCACACTCTCCTTCCTTTATGGTGGCTGGACCACCATCTAATTTCGACACTTGAGAGTGTGCATTAAAAAAAAAAAAAAAAAAAAAAAAAAAAAAAATATATATATATATATATATATATATATATATATATATATATATATATATATATATATATATATATATCCGTGTCCTCCATCCATTAAGTTCATCGCTCATTGCCATGCATTGTGCCAAGCCATTGAGCTGACACGCTATTAAGGGCTTTATGTTACGCGGTCGTCTTTGTCGGCTAAATGTTAAGATGATTGATTTTTTTTGTAAAGGGTGTTACAATACATAAAGCGATGCCTAGCCGTGGACTTAATTTAAATATTCAATCATAGTGGCATTCAGGGAGATTGAAATTGAAATTGATGCATCAGAGAGAAGCTATTGGTGTGATGTCTTTGGAAAGCCGTATTAAAAAGTTCATAAGGCTTGTTATGGAGCCTGTGGGTCACGTTACATGCGTGGTGGATTGTCGAATGGCCTTGTTGATGCCTCCACGAGTGATTGAAGTGAAACCCTTTCTCATTTCCAGAGTTCTACTGTGGCCATAAATACGTGATGTAATGCTCGTGCTAATTCTAGTTCTGACTAAAGAAATGGATTGCGAGTTCTGTGATGGGAAATTACTGACTACCATTGTACAATAATCATTTCCTGAACGACAAATGTCTGCTTTTGACTTTAAACAGGAAGAGCTGGGTGTCTTCAGAAGAGATTCCATCAGCACTGGGTTCTGTCCAGTGGTGGAAAGAGTACTGAAAATCTGTACTCAAGTAGAAGTACATTGCTGAAATATTACTCAACTGCAAGTATAACTACTGGTGATTACAAAATATTTCAGAAAAAGTAAAAAGTATTCTTCTACTTACTTTTTAACCATTGATGTTTAATGCTTTATCAATAGCAGGCTTTCAATCGAAAAGGGAGATCCATGTAGAAAATATTTACTTTCAACAAAGCACGTTTGATTCTGATAAATGATAAAAGGTATAAATGGATCCAACTAAGGACCTTTTTTTCTTTACATAAAAACAGATAGATCAGGAATGTTGTCTGTTAAAAGCATACTTAAAATGTTTTTGAACCTGTGTAGAACACATGTAATGAGCAGAAACATGCACTGCAAACAAACAGCCAGGCAAGGATCTAGTGAGTGTCAAAACCCTTGGACTAGCAAGATTCAAGATTCAAGATTCAAGATTCAAGATTTTTTATTTGTCACATACATATACATACTTTCATACATATATGCAGTGAAATGTAATGCAACGCACCCGGTGATAGCACACAATATGTCCTAGGAAAAAAAGAAATAAAAGTAAAGAATTCCTTTCTAATAGACCGACTAACTGACTCCTAAAACGTAATACAGTAAGTGGAATACTTATAGAATAAAATAAAAATATATAGAATAAAATACGATAAAAATAAAATGAAATAAAATGGAATAGATAGAGGGAATATGCCTATGTATGTACAGATATGTGCAATTAAAGTGGCATGTGAATTAAAGTGGCATGTGAATGTGAAAAGTGTGAGGTAGTATAATACAGCACAGTGTACAACAGTACGGCGCAGCAATACGGCATCACGAACAACCCTGAACAGTGACACAGTATGCGGTACAGTATGCTACATACAGTACAGTAGGTAGTGGAGCCTAGTGCATGGCTCAGTTAGGACCCCTGGTGAGGTCAGCGTTGACAGTTCTGATGGCTTGAGGGAAGAAACTCAGTCTCAGTCTCTCTGTTCTCGCTGCGTGACTGCGGAGGCGCTCGCCTGACCGCAGCAGCTGAAACAGTCCGTTGTTGGGGTGATGAGGATCCTTCATGATCCTACGGGCTCTGCTACTACACCTCCTGGTGTATAACTCCTGCAAGGGGGGGAGGGTAGTTCCAGTGGTACGTTCAGCTGAACGCTGAACGCCTTTCTCACCAGAGTGTCTGTGTGTAGCAGAAGAAGAAATCATTGTAAACAGATGACACTCGTTGCTGTTGCTTACCCTCATGCAGGGGCGGTTTTAGTGATTCGGCAGCCTCAGGTAAAGACCAATGTGAGGCCCTTCTTCATTTTACTTAGCCCAATCAAAACAAAAAATATTTGGAGGCAGCTCCTTTCAGTTAACAAAGACACAGAACTAAAGGACAGACCAAAATGAGAATTCTAACTGTTCTAACTGAATAACCTCAAATGACCTTCAGTCAGTTGGAAGAATATGACAAGATAAAGATGAGAAGTATTTCATCTTTAATTATTTTAACACAAACGTACAGTACATGTTTTTTGATAAAGAATTTGAACATCCACCATTCTCTAGAGGTAAAAGTCAGATGTTCACAACTGTGTGTGTGTGTGTGTGTGTGTGTGTGTGTGTGTGTGTGTGTGTTGGCGTAGGTTTCGTTTGAACATGGGGGGGACAAATTAAGTGGGATGGTCTGGGTACATTTTGAGCGTCAAACCTTCATTTTCTGCATTCTGGTGAATTTTTATGTACTAATTTGTGGCTTTGTAATTTGTGTGCATCAATTTATGGTGGAAATGTCTTCATTCATGTAAAGGAAAATACATTCAGGCACCAGGTGACAATTCTAAATATAATGGAACATAATGCAGTCAGGCTCTCAGGCATTGTGTATTGCTTTCAAATATTTATTCTCCTGTAGATTGTATTCCTATTCACTGCAATGATAAATTAATTCATTTTAATTCATTTATAAACCCCTGGATTTTAATAACTCATATGTGTTTCAGCAAGATTTCTGCTCACGTTCACAATGTTCTGCATATTTAAAACACATCACACACATTTGATTAAATGATTTTTAGGAATCATGTTTATCTCAACTATGTTATTGAAGTCGACTGAAATCAAGAACAGGCCTACAACACATTTTGGCTACAACCGATTAAAACATTAATCGAATCTATGAGAGAACGAGAGCTTGTTAAAGCCTCTTAATAATTCTGGAAAACATATTAATCCTAATCATGTTTTGGGATTAAAAGAAAGACAGTCCTGAAGAAAAAGACCCGCCCCGATCGGAGGCATTATTGTGTCTATGAGTAACGTTAAAGCGTTTTTTCAAAATAAAAATCCTCTTCTTCTTTTTCATGTTTTTATTGGGAGGGACAAATGCACGTGTTCTATGTGTGTGTGTGTGTGTGTGTGTGTGTGTGTGTGTGTGTGTGTGTTTGTGTGTGTGCCCTCGGAGCTGATCGGTCAGCTGAATGGGTCATTGGACACGGACGTGTCCACCCTGGAGACCTTGGTCGCCTTAGTGTGGGACATATCGAGTTTCCCGGAGAGACTCACGGTGTCCATTGTCCGTGTCCAAATATGGAGTTGACCCACTGGAGTGACCGGACTGGAGTGGGATTGCCGTTGAGCATCTTGGGGAGGTCCTGGACACGGGGTTTCACGCATACGCAAGCAGGTTATCTAATAGCATTAGAACATTATTTGGGGCGGCTTGTCTCAGCAATTCCCTCTCGCAGGCCATGTCTGGGGCGTGCATTATGCCCGCAGTCCGGATTGGAGACCTACACCTCAGTACACAGGCACGAAACCTGTCAGAACGCTCGCTTGGTTCTGGTGCGGAAAGATGCTGGAAGGAAGCCGCGCTGCCACCTGCAGCCTTGGCTTAACCGCTCCCCTTGTTCCGCCACAAACGCCATTTTGGCGCTTTCGCAAATTTTGTTCTTTCAATTTCAGTGAATATTCCTGAACACACACACACACACACACACACACACACACACACACACACACACACACACACACACACACACACACACACACACAGAGAAAGAAACACACAGCAAATACTTACATGTCCCTCATCTCCAGTTGGTTTTTATTCCTCTTTCTTTTAAAACATTTGCTGTGGTTTCTGTAGCCAACAGGGCACTTGCCATGCTTAGCCCCTAGTTGTGATGCTCGTGGGTCTGGTCGCCGTGGGTGGAGTTACTCAGATTGGGGACGGTTCTAATTAGAATGACTCCCTCGGTGACGCGTAGGAGGGAGGCAAAGCTGAATGCCTCGTTTCACTAAATGTCTTCTGGATTAGAACACTCACAAAAAACATAGGGAAGGCCATCAGAGACCCTCATGTTATGGCGTGGGCTGGTGGCCGGGTGGCTCCCGATGGCAATGGTCTGCAGGTGAGAGCGCTGGCTTCTTTCCGCCGTGGTTGAGCTGTACTGGCTCCACCTAATCAGCCCCATTAACTCTGATTGGTTGGACCCATGAGATGGAGACATGACCATGCCGACCAGATTGTGACCCAAAACGAACCCGGATGCTGATTTTGCTTTATGTTCACTTTTTGACCAATGAGCCGTTTTGTTTATCCTTTTAATAAAAACCCCGCTGTGTCAGCACCTCACCGCCCGGAAGTCTCCAATTCCCTCCCTGAACCCATATCTGTGGCTAGAGTCTTCCACAATCTACAATGAAAGCACAAATGTTTTCATTTACTTTGTTTGGAGGAAAGATCACTCACCTAAATGCCCGCGGCGGTGGTTGGGAACCTTTGCCCTAAACATATCAAAGATGGAAATAAATCATGTACAAATAGCTGTAAATATTCTGACCTCAATGTGTTTTTTTGAGATATGGGGCTGAATACTTGTAAGCCGATATCACTGTATGGGGCAAACAAAGTTTGTATTGCATTTGCACCACGCTCCTTTTCTCTCCCAGGTGCAGCCACGGGCAATCGTCAGCCCATCTTTTCCTTGTCATTTTCATTGTTTTCGATGTTGTTGTCCTCTGTCTCCATTTGGTTTATATTTCTCCAAATCTTCAGTCCCTAAATTACTCCCGACTCCTGTGCTATTATGGTGGTCAGCGGTCCAAACCTGTACCTGCTAGATGTGATGTGTCGGTCGCAAACGAGTCCGCTCTATGATTCGGCTCCTTTGAACGATGGGAACCAGCTCCCATCTGAGGGCCAATTTCTTGTTTTCTTTCTTTTTTTGGTAAACTAGGACAAGACAGAATAATAGGATGATCCTATAGTAGGTCAGAACATTGCTAATGTGGCTTAATCATAAAAGTGGTACTAAATGGTGATTCGTTTGGGAGCTGAAAGAGCCGGCTCTTATTGAGGCGCTAAGCCAAATGATCTGGCTCACTAAGAAGAGCTGGAATTCCGAACACCAGTGCCTGCTGCAGCGGGGTTTTTTCTCGTCCATATTTCATGGTTTTCACTGGCCCGTTTGCGATCGCATTATTGCATACAAAAATGCAGATGAAAGGTTTGGATATAATTCAAATTTGCATAGTGTAGTAGATTGCATAGTGTAATTCATACTTAAGTAAGAGTAAAATTACAGACTTGAAAAAATACTCATAAAGGTACATGTACCCCAAAAATGACTTCACTACAATAACGGGGGTAGTTAGATACTTCCACCCCTGGTGCTGTCTCTGAACAATAAAATGTAATAATGCGAATATTGGTTTATTTCCAGATGACGATGCACCGCTGTCTCATTCAGCACTGAATCACCTGGAGCCGGTGATAATAATGGATGGATGGGTGGTGTAAATGGAATGTCAGCCGATGACAATTTTTCTTCCGATTGGTCATACTGTTCACAAGTATTTGACTAGACAAGTCAAACTCCTAATTTCAGCTACAGAAAAAATTCACACTGGTATGAGAGATCATTAAATTGACATATTATATAACAGATTTTAAAGCGCTTAATCGATGAGTCACAACTTGTGCAAAACACTCAACAACTTTATACTGGTTAACATTCATAAGCCCACAGTAGATGCCAGGGATATGTGGGAACCATCAGATTTTATTAGCAAGATTACAAAAATGGGTCGGCCTATCTGGCCCGGTTCTAAATTGGTTCAAAACATTCCTACAGGACAGGCCAGTATTCACCGGCCTCCTGAAATCAGCTGTGCAGCGACTGCAGTTAATCCAAAATGC
This sequence comes from Zeus faber, assembly GCF_960531495.2. Taxonomy (NCBI): domain Eukaryota; kingdom Metazoa; phylum Chordata; class Actinopteri; order Zeiformes; family Zeidae; genus Zeus; species Zeus faber. Next base: position 24,756,678 of record NC_137198.1, read on the forward strand.
GGCTGCACGCGTTCTCATTGGGACAAAAAAGTTTGAACACATCACACCCGCTCTTAGATCTATAGATTGGCTCCCTGTCAAAACTAGAATTGATTTTAAAATTCTGCTTCTTGTATATAAAGCTATAAATGGCCTTGCACCTCAGTATATAAATGAACGGGTGAGACAATTAAAGATAGAACCAAACATTTACATGAAAACATAAACGTGTATTGAAAAAATAGTTAATCAGGTCCAGGAAAACTGGAACTACAACTGGTCACGTGGCCTCTTCCTGTCATAGTTGTGGCAGTAAATGAGGGAGGAAAGGAGAGGAATGCAACCAGGAGGGTGCTGTGGTGCACTCCAAGCAGGTGTGGTGGTGTGTGCATGTGTGTGTGATGGGACCGCCTGTATATGTGTGTGTGTGTGTGTGTGTGTGTGTGTGTGTGTGTAAGGTGTCCACTGGTGAGTGTACAGGACTTCTCCCAATTGGTTCTGGTGTATAAGGTCGTATATTACTATATTATTCTCACATCCAAGCAGTGGAAGGGGCCCTGAAGCCCCCCCCGCCTTGAACTCCACAGCTGTGTAGACACCTTACGGCTGCAGGAAAGCACCCTGTCCTGCAACCACAGAAGACCCCCAGGCCCCCAGAGAAGCCGGAGGCCTGCGGAGCAACCCCCACGCCTGGCCCCGAGGAGCATGGTCATTTTGACCAAGGGAAAGTACGCCAGGCGATGGAACGCCGGCGAAGGACCATGGTTATGACCAAACTCAACCTGATCAGGTGAATCGAACACACACACACAAACACACACACACACACACACACACATACACATACATACACATACACATACACACACACACACACACACACACACATACACATACACATACACATACACATACACATACACATACACACACACACACACACACACACAATTACACCCGATGATAAAAGTGATGACGAACCATGACTATATAAGCTTGGGTGTGTCCTGAATAAACTATTCATCTCAGAGCCGTCTTCGTCTAGGAGCTGGTCTCTGACGACCCTTGATCAAGAGCTAACTCGCGTCTGTCTCAGCTTTTGTTTAAATATTCAATAACCCGTATTTTTCACGGTAACAGTTCCAACCGGAATACCAGCTCTGTGTTCATCGGAACATGTTCAAGTTTCACACTGAAAGTGAGAACTGTTAGTAATGATTAAAAAGTTCAAGTTATTTCAGTCACTCAGTTGAGTTACTTAATAAAGACTAAAGAGTCGTTCGAGTGTAAATCACTCACGTTCAATATGCATTATGCCTAATGTTTAGACCTGTTTTTTGCCTTTTTTTTTTTTTACTTAAATTTGGTTCAGTTATTCAGTAATATCATTCGCTCGCACACTCTTTTGCCGGAGTGACTCCCGACTCCTGAGTCATTTTGATTTGTTCGCTACAAACCAATCGCTGGCGACTCTTGCATCACTAACTATCACTAGGCTGTGATAACTATAACAGTCCTATGGGTTTGGGACGTTTTGGGATGTTTTTAGTGCTTAACAGGACAGTGGTGTGCTATGGGATTAGGTTGGGAATCCTTTTAGTATTAACAATAGGGACATCGTTTTTATTTTCTTTCACTGTCAGGCAGTGGATCAAAGCAACAGAGAACGGGAGCGTTGTAGACGGGGCTTACATCCAAGAGCCGAGCGGTGCTGAGCCGACGTCTCTCCACCCCAGCGCTCCAATCTTATTCCATCCTGAACACATTTTTCAGTTACCGCCATGTCTGGATCAGAAAATCTCAGAGACAAGAAGGTGTGAGACCTGCGAAAATACAAAAATCGCTTGGACAGATGGCCCATTTTGATGCTGGGCAAAGTGGAATTTTTTTCATTCTACTGGCAATGATGCTCGTATGGGTTTGTTTCAAAGGAACGGATCACAGGATTCTGGTGCAACATCGGTGTGAAAGGGAACCATCGCACAGATGGAAATATCATAGTCACCTGCAGAAAAGAGACCTTCTCCGATGCTTAGCTGTAATTAATTTTATCTCATCTTCAATTAATTCACACTGTAACCTGACAGGATAATCTTAATTTGCCAATTGAACTGCAAAATGTACCACAGACAAATTACAATAGAATCACTTTAAATCCTTTTTGCTCCAAATGAACTGGGAAGGAGGAGGAAATTGTCTTCATTTTCATTTTTTATGATTGTTTGGCATCAACTCCATATTATCAGTTTTAGTGTTTCAATGGATATAGCCATTAATGGCATGAATATATATAAAGAGTTTAGCTCCATAAATGGTATATGGAAATTTCACAAATATTAGGGATTCATCTACAGTATGGCTTTATGGGATATAAAATATACTTTAAAGGTCCATTTTTGCTTCTTAGTTACCACAAAAAATTCCTTTCAAAGAGGCTGATAAGAATCCTTGTTTTAATATTAATATTTACATGTCCTAGAGCTGTGAGGAGCTTCAAGTTGACCCATTGGAAGAGAGAGCATTACATATTCACAACAAACGTATTGCCCAACCTCACCTGAACAGGAAACTCATAAAAGCTGCATAGGTCCGACACTAAAAAAATCCCTATTTGTATAATGATCGGTACCTCGTTCCCCATGGATGTGTCCCGTCATTGTTGATAGAAGTTTGTTAATTTTTTAGTTTTATTATATCGACAAATGTTTCTTGTTTGTTGTTTATTTGTTTGCTTTTTTTGTTGTCTACTGTTTATTTTTAGTTTGCTTCTACTGTATATTGACAATTATTTCTTGTTTATTTTATTATTATCTTCTTTTTTTGGGTGGGAGGTCATTTGATTCAAGATTCAAGTTTCAAGAGGTTTATTTGTCATATACATATACATACATATACATATATGTAGTGAAATGTCATTGCAGCGCACGGAGGCGCTCACGCAGGCGACCGTAAGGGGTAGCGCCACAATCACGATTCTGGGTTCCATAATTATATAATAGTATTAATTGTCTGTGTTGTATTAAATATACATTTAAATCATTCTAAATGACACTTACCTTAACTTACCTTTTTAGTAGCCACCAGGCCATTCACAGCTGTACCAGCAATTTGCCGGAAAATATATTCAACTCGGATAAGCTAATGCGAGGTGCTGTCTAGTGACCTGGCTGGCGTTTACAGATTGTGTTACTTTTCAGAATTAAGTGGGGTTTTTACATGGGTGCAGTGTATCATGCAGTCCAAGACGCATGGTGATGTGGCCATGTGCGCTCCATTGGTTGTGGGGTCACAGCTTTGAGGACCCCATTATCTTTAGCGGTTGAGCATGATGCCACCGTATCAGGGGTACTATTAATAATGTTCAACTAAATATGAATGCTATTACTCCGCAAAGTCGTTTAAATGGGTTAAATGGGTGCCATGTGCTTTGCTGGCTCACGGTTTCTGCTGGGTGTAATCACTGGGTACGAGTATATGATATTGTTTACCATTCCATTTTGTTTTTATTTTGCCAACATTATCTTTCTTGTCTTCTCTCTCCGCTCGACAAAGTTCAAAAAACCCTGATTAGTGTTCATCTTAAGGAATTTCTAAACACAAAGGCCATCTTATCTTCTGTCTCAACATTCATGAAGGTAATCAGATTTAAAAAACAACATTGTGTTGCACTTTTTATAGATCTGCTCAAAGCATTTGATAAAATTGCTATTCTGAAACAGAGATTGACTGGCATTGGACTTTCAGATCAGACCGTGGCATGGTTTGACAACTACCTGTGCTCCCAGTTAAATGGCCTCACCTCTGATTTTCTGTGTGTGTTACAGGACTGCCCCAGGGTTCTGTCCTCAGGCCCCTTTTATTCACAATTCATGTCAACAATCTAGGAGGAAATATACTGAATACTAATCTACATCTTTATGCTGACAATATTGTAATTTACCCTGGTGCTGCTTCTCTTGCTGTGGCTCATGGGAATTTACTACCTGCTTTTAATACACTACAACTGAGCTTACTAGTTTTGAAGCTGTTTTGAATGCAGGCAAAGCCAATTAATGCTTTTTTCCACGACAAAGAAAAGGCCCATGATCTTACCGCTCCACCTTAAAGGGTAACGTGATTGAATAAGTTGTCTCCTACAAATACCTTGGCATTATAAATGATGAAACTTTGTCTTTAAAATAATTTAAACACTCAGCTATTAAGAAATTAATTGATGTTGAAGTGTTTCTTTTGTGGCTATGAAAAGACTTGTTGCTGCAACCTTTGTGCCAGTTTTGGATAATGGTGACCTTTTATTAGTGTTGAGCCGAATATTCGGTGAAATGAGTATCCAAAATGGATAAAGTACTTTTTACGAGCATGAGTATCATCCGAGTAGAATGTGTCAATATTCGATATTGCGGTTATGTGGGAAGAGGAGCCGATCTTGTGTTTGGTAAAAGTTGTTCAGTAAATTTACCCACTCCCATAAAAGACCCAACCCACCCTGGACACTGTCTGTTTGCCCCCTCCCCTCTGGAAGAAGACACAGGTCAATCAAGAGCAGAATAGACTAAAAACAGCCTATTTTCAATAGCTGTAACCTCACTGCCAAAGACTCAAAAAGACTGCTGTGAGCAATAACCCCACTGACCCACCCGCTCATACACACGCACACATAGGTGGTTTTACCATAACCCCTGGGCCACACCAGGTTCGACTTCATTCCGTCTACGACGCTCTAAGCAGCGAGACTTTAAATTTCAAATTGTCAAATTTCTCAACTTTCAATTGGTAAGTCAATTAAGTGAATCTTTGCTTTAGTTTTCAACCTTTTACTATCCATTTTATTCGCATTTGGAGTCTGTTTGTTTATTAACATTGTTGGATTAGTTTGTGAGTTTAGCGTTTATATTTCACACAGCAGTGGCTTCTGGCTTGAATACAATGATCTTTTTTGCTGGAATGAATAATAATCTTTAAATACATTGCAGCTGTTGACAGGAGGAAAGTGGTGCCGATTCTCCGTGGGTCCGAGGGAGAAGCCAGGGACGGCAGTGAGATGATGGTATGACATGAGATGATGGTATGACATGAGATGATGGTATGACATGAGATGATGGTATGACATGAGATGATGGTATGACATTTTACAGATGCCAGGCAGGGAGTGTTCCCCAGGCGGGGAGTGTTTCCCAGGCGGGGAGTGTCTCGCCCCCCAGTCTGTGCTGTGACATCATAGCATTGTGATGATAGTATGACATCGGGACACAGGCATCCAAGATAGCCAGACAGAAACACGCAGTCAATCTGATCACGTCTCAGACTCGGACTAACATCTCTTCCAGTATGTATATGTATGTGACAAATAATCTCTTGAACTTGAACATGAATCAGCCCCATCATTGCCCTTGAGAAAGCACAATCTGTGAGTTAATTCATATTTATCGTGTATACAAAGGAGCTATGACAACGTATTAACAGGTCCTTTACATAGAGACTGCATATTTCTGTACTGTTCCACAGTTTTACAGCGCTTCTATTGAAGATACCAAAATTGAGCTCCTGTCTCGCTGCATAGCCACGTACATCTGCACATGGTGAGGGCAAAAGAATATATGTGAATTTATTGATCTGTTTCTGTAATAAAGTGTTTTCTGTTTTGTTATCAGTTATTTATGGTTTCATTATCAAATGAAGAAAAACATGCAATGGATATATTCTTGGACATTTGATACAACATATTAATAGCTTAATAACACCTTATAAATAAATGAACAGATTTCTCTAGCACAAAAATCTTTTTCTTAGCAAGTCAGTTTGACTAGAGCCCACACGTTGTGACTCCAAGCAGCAAAGAGACCGTCCTGTTTCCGTGTTGCCGACAGGTACCGTATACCAGACCAATACAGTTTATGAATACTACTTCCAACAGCTGCACAGAGCCCATATCACGGAACACAAAATGTTCAAAATCGCTTTTGTGGATGAAGAGATTTGCTCTCACTGTTCCCTTGACACCAGAGATAACTACTTTCATGCCTTCTAGCTCTGCCCAACTATGCTAGCATTCAGGACCAACATCACCAAGAAGCTATCAACCCTTCTGGGTCGCAGCATTCCAGTCTCCCCGTGTATATGTCTTCTTGGTGACCCTACCTCAGTCGACACCACCACTGAAACACCACCAACCCATCTTGATCGCCTTAACAATGGCCAAGAAAGAAATATTACTCAATTGGAAAAAGAGAGATAACACCAGTACGAATGGGGATAAGATATGTACACACACAAACACATACACACATACAGGCGGTCCCATCACACACGCACACACCACCACACCTGCTTGGAGTGCACCACAGCACCCTCCTGCTTGCATTCCTCTCCTTTCCTCCCTCATTTACTGCCTTAACTATGACAGGAAGAGGCCACGTGACCAGTTGTAGTTCCAGTTTTCCTGGACCTAATGAACTGTTTTTCAATACGTGTTGTTGTCCAATGTTCATGTTTTGGTGTAAATGTTGTTTGTTTTGTAGTTTCTTGATGAATTTGATGTGTTGATGAAGAAGGAGAAACCGCTGACGCTGACTTGAGTAAAATAATAGATTTATTACAAAAGAACAGCATCAGACCAGACTTTGCCTAGGAAGTCCAGGAGAGAACCAAGCCGGAAGGATTCTCTGCCGAATAAAGTTCGGGCGGGCTCTTTTATGCTTGCCCAAAGACAATGGTGACCACTTTGATCCCCTACATAGGTCACAGGACACATTCCACCTCCCTTATCTCCGGGCCCCCTGGCAATGGGCTCTCTCTCTTGGGACCCCTGGCACCGTCTCTTAGTAATTATCTTATACGATGGGGCTGTCTTGGGACGCCACACCCTCCAAGACACCTCAGTTTCTATGTGTATTTGTTTCACTCGTGTTGAATCTCCCCCTCTTGGAGTAGTGATCATTTGTTTATAGACCCAAACATGATAAATAGTTCTCCAAAGAGGGGGGTTGGTGGTAGTTCTCTATAACAAAAAACTGTGCTCTTGTCATCTTATAAGTCGTCCACAGGACAGAGTTATTGCAGCAGTTCTTGATGATTTAACAATTAATAAAGAGTTGCATTGCAGGTTGAGAACTTGAACTCCACTTGCAGACTAACGCTGTCCTAGATTCAATGGCATACAAATACTCCGTATTGTACGTCCAGCATGCTGACAGCACAGGTTGAAAAAAAAAATAAAAATAAAATAAAAAAACTACTTACCAAACATGAAGAAAAATATAAAGTCTATTCCTGGGCATGATATTTGTTTTCCTGCTGGAATGATAATGTTTTCTTTCCATAAGTGAGGTTTAATTCGTTGTGGGAGGAAATGTATTAGTTTGTTAACTCAGTAGTACACCTTAGGATGGCACATCAGTGATGTCGTTGAAGCATACCAGGCTTGGTAATTAAAAATTTTCACTAAATACATCTTTTGAATGGACCTCTATCAGATATATACGCTTCAGTTTACGCTTTGCACTTGAGGCGTTAAGCAACGCAAGGGGTTTAGGAGCCTCGTGGCATGCCGCTTTTTGACCATAGGTTGGCAATTGCTTGGGGCCTCATCCACCAAAGCGGCATCGTGAATTTGTGTTTCCGTTTTTTTTTTTTTTTTTTTTTAAATCTTGAAAACATTTTGGCTCGTGAATAAAAGCTAGTTGAACCTTATAGCTGGCACACACACACACACACGCACACACGCACACACACACACACACACACACACACACACACACACACACACACACACACACACACACACACACACACACACACACACACACACACACACACACACACACGCACACTCACACAGTAGATACAGGGAAATGCTGGGGATATGTCCCCCTCAATATAAAGAACACATGGATTTACACCCCTGCCCAATAAAAACATGAAATAAGCATAAGACTTACATTTTGAAAAGATGCTTCAATGTTACTCAATGCCCCCGACAGTGTCTTTTTTTCTTCAGCATTGGGCTCTTTTTTTTTATCCCAAAATATGATGAGGATAAATAGGTTTTCCAGAATTATTAAGATGCTCTCACAAGGTTCATTCTCTAATAGACTTGATCAATCTTTTAATCGGTTGTGGCCAAAATGTGTTGTTGGCCTGTTCTTATTTTTAGTCAGCTCAAATAACATAGTTGAGATGTACATGATTCCTAAAAATCATCCCAAAACACAAATGTGTGTGATGTGTTTTATACATGCAGAATGTTGTGAACATGAACAGAAATCTTGCTGAAACACATATGAGCTGTTAAAATCCAGGGGTTCATAAATTAATTAAAATGAATAAATGTATCCTTGCGGTGAATAGGTGCCACATGCACATTTAAAGAGGCTACTTCCCCAAACAAGAGGACAGAAGAATAAATCGTGCCTATATGTTTGTGGACTCAGCAGATGTAATATTAGATCAGAAAAGTCGATCTACAGGAGAATAAATATTTGAAAGCAATACAGAATGCCTGACACACACACACACACACACACACACACACACACACACACACACACACACACACACACACACACACACACACACACACACACACACACACACACACACACACACACACACACACACACACACAGTTGTCTACTTCGAACCCTTACAGAGTACTGAACTTTTGTCTTGAAATAATTTAAGATGATTTATTTACTTATAATCATTTTCTTGCCATATTCTCTTCTTCTATCTGACTGACGGTCACTTGCCATGATTGCATTGAGCAAAATGGAGAAGGGCCTCACATTGGCCTCACATTTGGAGGCCTGGGGCATCCAAATCACTTAAACTGCCCCTGCGCGCACACACACTCACACACCAAACACTTCACGGAATTACCAAAGACTATCATATTGCACATATTGCAGTACTGACCTTTACTGTTTTTTTATTCTGCACACTGCTGAGTAGCCGCTAAACAGATTTTCATTGTTCTAAGCAGAATGACAATAAAGATCTAATCAAATCTGCTTTATTATAATGGCTATCTATCTAGCTATCTGTTTTTTTTTGATGAAATCTCACACACACACACACACACGCACACACACACACACACACACACACACGCACACACGCACACACGCACACACGCACACACACACACACACACACACACACACACCACCAGTTGAATACTGATGTGCTCAATGTAAAACACTGCTATGAATGGAAAACAATATTATCAATGCCTTATCAGGAGACTTATGCCTTTTGCGTGTTCGGTGTTACACTTACTACGTACATACAGTAGTCTGTTGTAAAATATTTTTGCACAATGTTTTTATACTCACATATAAAACACACAAATACTGTTATAAATACAATTATGTTTGTATTTTCCCTCAAAATACTGTTTACATCCCAACAAACAGAAAGTTGGATGTGTACACTGTTCTACCATGTCCTGTATACAGTAATCATTAAGTCATGTATTGATATGCAGTACTACAATACTGTAATAAAGATTAGATTTCTTACCTATTCTCATTTCAGAAAGTCTGGGCGATGGACGCTACTGTGAACCTGCTCAAGTTTGGTTGTGCTCTCTGCCCAGCCTCCCTCATTGTCAGACTATGGTTAACAACATAGCCAACCAAAGTGGCCTGGAGTTCAGTGATTATGCCTCTCCTTGGTCTTATTCTTCCCCGGATTGGATTGCATTTATATATTGTTTTATCTAGATACCCAATGCGCTTCACAGTGGAGGGGGGAAAACTCAGCTCAACCACCACCAATGACGAATCAAAGGTAAGTAAATGTAAAGCTGCATCTGTTGCGTCAGTGCATATAAAGATGATATAATTATTAATATTCTTCCAACATTGATTGCTCACTGCCTGTGCTACTGTCCGATTTCAGAAATTAAAATTGGAAATCTGAGTAAGGCCATTTGATGTATTGTTCATTTGAAGCATTTTTCTGGAAGTTATTAATTTCCATTTATATGATTTTGTTTGAAATTATTATATTCAACCATATTAAATTAAAGCAATTGCGATAGTTTCCTTACTTTGCTATCAGAGTTTCCCTTCTTTCCCCTTTCTTAAAATTGCATGGGTCAAAGCTTCTTGTGGTGGGGAAATTACAATCGTTCATGCAAATTATTCGCCTGCGGATGCAAATGACTCGGTCACAACAGAAGATAGTCCATTTCACAGAGGCTTCCGGGCCTGTATTGCTGCACTGCCTATCGGAAACCTCCAAGCTGTTTACCCTAGGATGCTTCTATATTACTAAGGAGTAATTACCATTTCCCATATCCAGAAACATGAATTGACGCTTTGTGCAGGTTGTCTGCTTCTCCCTACAGATTGGGAAAATCTAGCAGAGGCGACGGTGACAATACCGGAATAGTTTTCCCGGTAACAGGATACACACAGTCTGCTTTCCTGTAGCTTACACCAGTGTTCTTCAACCACTGTGCCATGGTGCGCTATTAGCAGTGATGTAAGGTTCGACTCTTTTTTGTGATTCAATTCTTGACATGTCACTTAGTAAAGAGTAAAGAGTCGTTACATTTTCTTCTTGGATTCAGTTGGTGTAGCGCACAGTGAAGGAGGGAGGATTTCCTTAACCATGTTAGTTTGGCTTTGAGTTGTGAATGGAATTCTCCCAAGAATAATTTAATCCTGTCAAAAAATATATATATTTTCATGGAATGCAAAGTGTACAATCAGTCACATTCAATATGAATACCTAGACCTTTTATTTAGCCTTGGACATTCATTTAGTCCTCAGTAATTCTTTTTAAAAGAACTCTCTTGCCGGAGTGACTCTCGCCTCCTAAGTCAATTAAAATATTTGTTCACTACAAACTAATTGTGCGGGAGTCTTGCATTACTATCTAACTAACTAACACAAATAGGTGTCAAGGTATTGGGTAACACAAGTAGACCGACATACACTGTGGCCAATCAGAGAGATGGAACTGACATACGTACAAGGTTGGTTGAGAGGACATGGGGCTTGGCTGATGCAACGGTGTTGTTCAGAAGTTAATGAAAGCAGTGTTGGCCTGCAGTTTATTTGACGAAAAGGGCAAAATAATAAGCACAATTGTTCATATTTGTGAAGTTTTGTGACCTTTTTACTGGTTTAAAGGATAGTGGTATGGTGCCCTGTGATTATTTAATTGTAAACAGTGTAGCAGTCGGTAACAGACAGGGCAGACAGGGCAGGAACAAGGTTGGGAAACACTGGCTTACACAGCTATGACCTGAAAGGTGGTTAGAACCTACGAAGCCAACAAGGTCAGTCTTGTTACTGCCGGCATTGATTTTTATTGGCATTCATAAAAGTCTGGTCTAATTCTATTTTTGCAACGTAAATATTCATCTCTGAACGGCCAACAAGAAAGGCACGCCAGTGTTAACTGATTGTGAAGAGGAACACAAGTGAGACTGCAGAGCAGCTTGGCCTTAATAGCAGCTCGTCCATCACGTTTGAAAATATATTTTATGGTTTTGGGGGTTATACCGTATTGCATTTGATATAGAGCTTTAGAACAGCAGCTCCACGCCTGTACCTCCTTACTTTGTAAAGGTTGAACAGGAGGGAGGCTTGGCTCTAGAAAAAGCTCCGTAAATTCAGAGTACAACCTGGTTCTCCCCTTCTCTGTCTCTCTCGCTCTCTATCACCAATGAAACCTTTCCTTCTACAATTGATTAATGACTCGCTGCAGAGTCTGTATTATACAGTATACTTCAGAGCTAATGAGAACAGGCGGAGAAATTTGCCAGCTTTGAAGTGAGGAGTTAAAAACCCCAAGGTCCCTGCCTTAACACCCCGCAGGCCGAGCCAAGCGCATTATCCGCCATGATTGGACCAATTTAGCTTCCCCGTCACTGCTCTTAGTGAGGTTGTGACAATGGAGAAGAGAAGCAGGCTGATTAAGTTCAGGAAAATGGACAAACTTGGCCGCAGAGACACCCCAAGGACGGAGGATTCATGCAAAATGCAAGATTGTCCCCACCGGCCTCGGCAAGTGCTGTGCGATGGAGACTTCTGGCCACCGACGGAAAACTTGGTAAGTACAGAGCCTTTTTTCGACATTGTGCTTCCTAAGGCTCTGAAAATCCCAGATGGGTGCATACAGGGATGTAAATGAACTGTGAAGTTTCATATTTTTTTAATCTTCTTTGTGACATAAAGAAAGGAAGGTAGCCTCAAAGGGAAACGGAGCACAACGCTCCCTCTCTGGACCTTACTCCCAGTCACCCTTGAATAGTCATCCTTTCTAAGAGACATGGAAACGGTGATTCACCGCCATGTTAATATCCTGGTGCCCAGAGCACTGTAAAATGATTACAAAGAGCTAATTAGTGGATAACTGCTCGACAAATAAGCACAACGTGACAGTAAATGTTTGATTAGTTTTGAAATATATTCTCTGTGCAAAGAACAATTAGAAGTGTTGGAAAGGAATGAATTCGACAGAGCCACAACAGAGAACGGAAATCATGAACACCGATTGCATGAAGGTCCTAAGCGTTGTTTGTGGAAGCTTAATTAGGCACGTGGCATATTTTTATGAGTTCCATGTATCAGAGGAAATTCACTCTTCTTCAGCATTAGCAGAGACCGATAGTGTTAATGTTATGTAGTGATGCAAGACTTACGAACGAATGGTTCATAGCAAATCTTTTCCATGACCCGGGAGTCACTCCGGCAAAAGAGTTGTTCATTTATGACTCGGTAACTGCAGTCAGAAACACAGGCATTCCCTGAGACTGGACTCTTGGTTTGCAAATGAAAAGAGCAAGCAAGTCGCAAACAGAAAATAATTACTGAGGATCAATTTATTGTGGAAAAAAGTCATTGGCATTTGAATCTTTTAACTTATTATACCAACTAAATCAAAGAAACAAATTGAACTAATCTTTTTACTGAGTCACTTGTTAAAGAGCCGAATCACCAAAAAAGAGCTGAACTTTTCATCACTGGTCTTATGACCAGCTGAAGTTCAGGTATGTGTCATGTTTTGATATCTACTTTTATCCAATGAACTCAACAGGTTACAGCAGTTTCACAAATCTGTGGTAATTGTATCTCACTGGTTGGTTCCAGGGAAAAATAGAGAAAACACTGAAGATTCCGACCGGGCAAAAAGGGATAATTCTATTAGACCCCAAGTTTTGGTGAAGCGGCTTCATCTCTGTCAAAACTCATGCATGTAATCCATGTTGAAATGCAATTAAAGGCAGAATTACAATTTCTCTACGGGCTACCTACCATCGCCACAACCTTTCTTACCCAATTCCACAAGCACTCCAAGTTTCTTTGCTTCAGATTACTCTTGTGTACAAATCTGTCACTCCCGATGGGAGCATCTGTAACACATCTAAATTGGGAAGCACGTATGTTGCTCGACTGACTTGAGGGCAAGAAGAAAACGCATCGTCTTAACCTCAACCTTAACCCCCGCAAGTTTGATTTGCATGAGCACGGATATATAAATGCACGGATATATAAATGTACCCGAAGAGCTGTGACACAGCTGGATGTTTAATGTTCAATTGTGGAAATTGATTCACCCCAGAGGTGGCTGTCATAAGGTATTTTACATGCCCAAGAGAGGATTAACAGCAACTGGACTACGCCAGTGTGATGTGGTGCGCCCTATCATTTAGAACTCTGCAAACAAGATTTATTACACAGATTCTGTTTTGCCATTAGATAATTAAAAGGATGATGGAACAACCTTTCTCACAAAGACAACTGCCTTCATGTCCAAAGAGAATGATTGTGGCCCCCTTTCTATCTGGAGCCTTTAAGGTCTCAGCACTAATGGCGCTTGTTGCTTATTTGTACATGGCAAATTTTGTTCTTCAATCGACTTTCAAGCATCCGTTTGTCAAACATAAATCTGGCCTTATGAATCTTTATGAAACTCAAAAGATGTTTTGGCGCCAGGCTTTGCATTCTTCTGCCTAAATCAATCATTTTGATAGAATTAAATGATTTATTTTTGCGAGAACCCAAGAGAGCCAAACTGACTGCTCTGACTCTCGTTCATCGTTCACCGGAAGATCTCCCTAGCTCTCCACGCGTCCTGAATTTCCCATCGGCGGTTAATAAAGCGTCAGCTTCTCTTTTCCTATCTGATACCAACTGAATTGAAACAAACGAAGGGCCGGAAAAATAATCGTCTGAATATCAAAAACAAATTGCACCTTTCATCAATGGTCATTATTACTGTTGTAAGTTGTTTTTAATCTAAAACTGTACAGCTGCGTGTGAGATTATTTTGCCACAGACCATATCCTGGAGTATTTTTCATATTCAGGTCCTCCCGGAGAGAAAGTACCACATTCACAATAGATCTGGAAGTATCAATCCATCCATTAGCTGGAACTGAATAATAATAATAACTTTGAGGTGTCTTGGAATGTGTGGCGTCCCAAGACAGCCCCATCGAATAAGACAATTACTAAGAGACGGTGCCAGAGGTCCCGAGAAGAGAGCACATCACCAGGGGTCCTGGTGATAAGGGAAGTGAAATGTGACCTGTGACCTATGTGGGGGAACCAAATGGTAAATGTTGTCTTTGGGCCATTATAAAAGACCCGTCCGAGTTGCATTTGACAGAGAATCCATCCGGCTTGATTCTCTCCTGGACTTCCTAGGCAAAGTCTGGTCTGATGCTGTTCTTTTGTAATAAATCTATTATTTTACTCAAGTCAGCGTCAGCGGTCTCTCCTTCTTCATCAACACATCAAATTCATCAAGAAACGACAAAGTGGCGTCACAAACTAGGATCTGCTGGGCCTCACCTGCCGATGCTGCCTGCTCCAGCAAATTACCACCCTCAGGGTGAGTGTTACCTCACAAATTGAGCTGTGTGTGGTTTTTGAAGTGGTAGTATTTTGGGCAGATACGCTGCACTGACAAGAGCAAAACTGTGCGGAGATGGAGACGTGTTGATGGGTGAAGTGAGTTTCCGTCTAAATTGGGGTTTATTAAGTTGTAAAAGATGTAAATAAGGGGAATAAGAGAATAATAAGTAAAAGAGAATTAAGTTGAAATAGAGAATAGAGACGAGAGAAATAAAAGATGAAGTTAAAAGTAAAAGATAAAGGCTTAAAAAAGATGTGGAAAAAGTAGAAATAAAAAGTAATTGTAGAATGGCAGAACTAGTAGCCAAAAGTTATTTAAATAACCATGCAAGATTAATGGATACAGGGCCCGTAACTCCTTAAAAAGTAAGAAATGTGTACATTAAATGCTGCGTGAAAGTTGGCCGAATTAAAATATAATATAGTCAAATCTAGGTAGGAAAAACAAAGAGGAAATAACCCTGGCCAGGGGAATTGACTAAAATTATATGAATGAAAAGTGAAAAAGAGATAAAAGTTAAAAGTCTAAAGTAAGATGAAAAGTGAAAAAGAGATAAAAGTTAAAAGCCTAAAGTAAGATGAAAAAGATGAAAAGTAGATGAAGTAAAAACAGTTACAAGTTTAAGGCTTAAAGGATGAAAAATAAAGTTTGAGAAAAAATGGGGAAAAGCAGGGCTAAACCAGCCTAAGAGAATGAATGCATGCTGAAAGAATCTGATTTAAAGGATAATTTGTTAAAAGTTTGGCCAAAATCTTGATGAAATTAGAAAAGTATACATGAGTCGATGTTAAAGTATAAAGGCAAGCGCTGTTGAAGTTTTTGGAGAATCTGATGTACTGCTGGTCAGATATGTCTTTTTCCTTTTGGAGTGTGAGTGTGCCTGTGTGTGTGTGTGTGTGTGCCGCGGCTTAAGAGGTGTGAAGTGTATTGTGTATTGTTCGTCTATATGTGTAAATGATATATAGAATACATGGGTTATTAAATAGGTATACATATGTGGTGAGCAGTTAAATAATACATAAAAAAAACAAAAAAAACTTTTTTTGCCCCTTTAGTGATAAATATACATGAGCCTGTTTATGGACTTTGTAAAGCTGATAATAAAGATTATGAGCCTTTCTTAAAGGACGTTTGATAAATATATATGAGCCTTTTTCTTTAAGGACGTTTTTATAAATATATATGAGCCTTTTTCTTTAAAGGACGTTTTATACATTTGATAAAGGATATGAACCTTCACAGGACTTAATATATTTGATAAACAAAATTAACCTTCTTGAGAGAAGGACTAGAATCACCAGAAACAGTCTGCCTACACATGCATGTACACATTCAGAAAAGAAAAGAGAATCTCCTGCTCTGAATTATGGGTAGGATTTGTGTATTGTTTGGTTGGTGTGTGATTTGTTTCTCTTTGTGCTTGGAGTGTGTGGCAGTGCTTGCTGTGAGTTCTGTTGGTTAAAGGAGCAGATAGTCTTGGTGAAATAGAAGGAAAAGTTTAGTTTTTGATGCAAGAGAAGAGGTTTTTGTGTTGCGGCTGCTGAGTGTAAGGAATCATTGTTGATTTATGACTGTGCGTGGCTGCATTGGGCTGGGCTGTTCCGACGGGGAGCTGAAACAGGATGTTCGACCGGTGCAAACTGGAAGGTGTGACTAAATTTAAGAGGTGGAGCAAGGGATGGTGCTTCATAGTGGAACTTAGTCGACTCCCCCTGACAAGAGGGGTGGAGAAGAAGTATGATAGAAGAAAATAAATAAATAAATGAATATTAAAATAAAATAAAATAAAATAAATAGAAATAAAATTAAATCAAATAAAAATAATGAATTAGAGGTGATATTAGATTGACTAATATAGTCTTACATTTAAATGCGTTGTATGAATAAAAGTAAACATTGCTTTATTTCAAATGCGCGAGAAATAAAAAGCTGATAATGTATGTCTCATTGAATTGTATTACAATGAGATGTGTGGAGAAGAATTTAGAGTGGTCTTAAGACACTAAAGTCTTGTGTCGTTTTTTTTGTTTTTTCTTTCTTCCTCTCTTTTACTTTGCTGAGTGAAAGCTGAGGGAAAGACAGAGAGGATGGAATGTGTCTGAATTGGATCATCCAAGGGGCAGATGACAAGACATCTGGCAGTTCTTCACAGACACCGGGAGCTTGCGGATGACAGCGCATAAGAATTCTAAATCCAGAATGAATAAGGCCAGTACGATTTATCCACAAACTCTTTCAACAGACCTCACCTGCATTTACCTATATGTCTATACATTTAATTATAACACACATGATTGCTTGTTCTCACATAAAGGATTACAGTAGTTGTTTTTCTTATATAGCGTTTGCAATTAGTTAGTAAGAGACTTGGCGATGGACTGACTAATCAATGGAGCATTATTGATTTGATTGATCACATGCGGAAAAACTGTTTTGATTTAAATACGGTTGAATGCTGTGAATATTGGTTTCATTATCTGAGTATGGTTTACCTTGATTGAGGCTGTTTTGAGGGTGAACATTGATGGACATTTAAGATAAATGAGTATGATCAGATGTATCACATCATGAACAAGTGAAGTTGCTTTCATAAGTGGGAAGCTATTGGTCTCCTTTGGGGTTGGAAAATTCCGTTTTTTTTGGTTGAGTGTGATTACACGGTGCTTTATAAATAATTTTTAAAATAAATCAAATAGATTTACAATAAAATAAATGGATACAAGAATTACAAAAGTAATCACTCCTATTGATGTAGAACGAAAGAATAATCCCCTTATTAAAGATATTGCAAAAATATCAGGAAAATGGAGCAAGCCGTGGCCTGGCATTGAACAACCATGGCCAGCTGAAGGAACTCTTAACCCGGATGTGATTTAAACAATGCAGGTGCTTGTGTCCACATATAAAGTAAATCAAAAGAAAGGAAAAAGAGGAAAGAGACGCACGGAGAAAAGACAAACAGAACTTGGCATTCTGCAGCTGTTCGTAAAGGAGGGACAGACATGGTTCAAAGCCGCAAAAGAAAAAACAGAACAAAGTAGACAAGAAATAAAGAAAAATGAAAAGGAAGCAGAAAAATTGATGGAGAAGATTACCGCACCCTTTTCACATACAGCATCTGTAAAGAAGCACCTTATGAGAAGGAGGTGAAGTTCACTGATGTTTATCCTCAGCTCCCAGTGGTGACAACGGAGGGCAACTATCCCTTCAAAGATGAGGATGAGCAAATAATAGAGATGGGCAAGGCTACAACAACCATAGAGATGTATCCAAGCTCCAGCAGTACCAAGGGAAGGAACCGTTTGGGAAGCAGACAACAAGTTAGAAGCCTGGAAATAGGAGAAGAGAGTGTGAGTGATTCGGACGAAACTATTGGGGGATACGACCCAGGATGTGTAGAGCATTGAGAGATGCATTTCCAACAAACATACACCCGGACAACATCCTTGTTGAGTCATTGGGCCCACAAGAAAACCCAAGAGCTTATGTGTCAAGGGTTCATCAAGTGTGGAGAAATATCACAGGAAATGATCCAGATTTGAATCAAATGGAGATATCAATTCTCCGAGCCAAAATACAGAAGGGGCTGCCTCTTCAAGTGAGGAGCAAAGTGGCAGAAGTGGTTGGTCTTGGAAGCATGACCAAAGGTGTTTATACGGATCATATAGCACATCAAGTGGAGCTATATCAAATAAAGGAGCATGACCAGAAAGAACAGGACCAGGAGACTCTCAGAAAACTCAACCAAATACAGTTAGTGGATAAGAAGAATGAGGATAAGAAGGCCAAAGAGAAGGTTTATAGATGAGCAGAACAGAAGGAATTGTAGGTAGATAATGCACTGTGGTGCCCCTAAGGGGAGCAGCCGAAAGTAGGGGATTCTTGGTGGTGGAATGAGGAAGTAAAGGAGCAGCTATGAAGATAGACATTGATGATTATCTTGATAAAGAGCATGACATTGAGAAAAGTGTGCCACATATGACTTTAATGGTGGCTGAAGGATTTGAGCAGAAGCATGTGGAGAAATCATGAAGGACTGATGGTAGCACCCCTGACCTACTAGGTCTGATGATTCAGGAAGCACATGGGTTAGCCCATGTTGCAAGGGGGGAGGTAAGAAGAAAAATCACAAAAGAGTATGGGCACCGTACTTGCTTGAGCAAATTGATTATGTCATAGGCAGATGCACAATCTGTCTTAAAAACAATGTTCGGAGGGGTGTCATGAGTCCACCCGGTCACATTCCAACTCCGACAGGTCCCATGCGTGAGTTGGTTGTGGATTTTGTTGACATGATAAGACCAGTAGGAGTAAAAGATACATATTAGTTGTCGTGGATAGATTTTCACGGTGGACTGAAGCATGTCCGACCAAGCGTAAAAGATGCTCAGTCAGTTGCCAAGACAAGTTCTTGTGTCGTGAGGTCATAAGCAGGTGGGGACTTCCAGATCGCATATCTTCAGATAATGGGAAAGAGTTTGTGGATAAAACAGTAAAATTGATTCAGCAAAAAATGGGAATTAAACAATGATTAGGAGCTGTTTATCATCTGCAAAGCCAAGGTGTTTGTGAAAAATTTAATGGTGTGCTGAAAAATGACATTGTTAAAATCTGTCAGCATACAGGTCTGAATTGGGTAGAGGTGTGTAGTTAGGAGCTAACACTAGTAGAGAAATATCTATTCTGAATACAGTATCTGATTCCGTCATAGACACAAGTCTATTTTTAACTGAGAAAATGCATGGACAAAGGGGGGAAAAGGAAAATGTTAATCATATATTAGAATAATGTTAAAGTATAATGCAAAAGTGAAATTATTATACTGCAAGATACTGGCGGGTGAATTTTTCTTTCCGGACCAGTATGAGTGGCTGTGTCCGGAGATCCTAACATCCTAATGGACTTGAACACTCAAACATGAACATTAAAATGGAGGATGAAAATGGACGGCGGACCCTGAATGAGGACATCATGATCAGGAGTGTCGAGTGAAATATCATTAAAAGTTGATGGTGTTAAAAAGCAACAGTTCAATACATACATATGTGTTATTCATGTTTTTATAATATTGGAGTTTGTTTATTACAATGTAACCTGTATTATTGATGAATAGTCTGTACTCAGTAGATATTTTTAGCATATTACTTTGATTTAGTATTGTTTTCTTTGAAGTTTCTGTAACAGGGTGAAATGGATATATTTGGACCTCAGGTGTTTTATCTTTTTGCGGGGTTTTGAGGGACATTGATAATAGGCAGGGACAGGTTCATTGGAAGGTCCGATGGGTCGACCAGCCTGACTTTGGACAATTTTTTTGATTTACTTCTGAGGTTCTGAATGTATGCATTTATGTACATGTAACATCCTGTACAGTTCCTGTACAGTTTTTTTAAACCCTTCTTCTTTGCGGTTAATTGATTTGGAGTGCAATAGGTGGTTGCCTGGGGCAGAGGGACCGTGAGAGAATTTTCCTGTCTTGATTGTTTGTTGAAAGAACTAAGAAAGGAAGCTGCCAGGTGGGTTTTTCGCTCTCACACTCCACAAATGTATTGTATTGCTACGACTAAGCATGTTCAGAAGTTCTATTAGGCCAATTAACGTCGTAACTTCAATGACTGTTATCTTTGTCGAGACTTTGTGTAGTCTCGAAGGGGGGAAATGTGTGGTGTCCCAAGACAGCCCCATCGTATAAGACAATTACTAAGAGATGGTGCCAGAGGTCCCGAGAGAGAGAGCACATCACCAAGGTTCCTGGTGATAAGGGAAGTGTATGTGACCTGTGACCTATGTAGGGGAACCAAATGGTAAATGTTGTCTTTGGATCAGTATAAAAGACCCGCCCGAGTTGCATTTGACAGAGAATCCATCCCGCTTGGTTCTCTCCTGGACTTCCTAGGCAAAGTCTGGTCTGATGCTCTTCTTTTGTAATAAATCTATTATTTTACTCAAGTCAGCGTCAGCGGTCTCTCCTTCTTCATCAACACATCAAATTCATCAAGAAACTACAATTTCTTTCAAAATGGGAAGGGAAACTATACAAGCCACTTTTTGTTCATGAATAATGATTGTCATTGAAATCAAATGGTTCTTGAAATCAGGCTTTGGTTTGATCATTGTGCCGGTAATTTTTCAGCGACCCAATCCCGCATTGAAATACATACCGCTACAAAAAACGTAAAGCCAAAATCAGGTTTCACGATTCCACAAATCAACAATTATTTCATTACATTCAATCATTATGCGCTTTGGAATACTTGATTGTGATTGGGCGATACGTCTATCGCCAATTTGCTTCAAGCTACAATGGAAGACTTGAAGAAATTAATGCGAATGTGTCCAATTTCACAGTAAAAACAGTAAAAAGGTCACTTGGAGGGCGAATAGTTTGTCACGTTGTCACAGTGTCGCAGGGTCTCACAATGTTGCTACATTGTTGTGGACTATATAACTCAGCGGAAGCTTAGAAGCTCTAGTTATAATAGTTTCAAGTCTATGTATGTTTTTTTATTATCAAGTAACCTTGTAATAAGCGGGATAGCTTCCATCTAGCTGGTCATTGTCGCAAAATAACCCCCTTCAGAGTGATACAAGAGCTGATCACCCCAAGAGCTAATATGTAAGGGGTTATTTCCCCCTTACATATCTCTCTACAATCCTTATGGTAAAGGCTTAGTAAGATCAATGCAAAGAAAAATAACCTACAACCACTTTAAATGAAAATAAACCCCATTGACGCATTAACGTTGACAGCGCTAGTTGACTCATTCCCCAGTGTTGGAGAATTTCTCCTGTGTGGTCGTTGAGGTTAATCTGCCCGCTACAGGAAAACAAAACTGAGAATATTAAAGATATTTATTCTTCAGAATAAAGAGAAAGATACAGTCATGCTTCAAAGCAGTGTTCTGATCAATATACCCCAACTACTGACGAAGAGGGCTTTATAATCGAAGAGAGGTTGTGTGCCGTCAGGTGTCATTCACAAGACTGTGCACCTCAATCAGGTGTTACCCTCAAACAGTGATTTAACAGTCAAACTCCGGTCACAGATAGCCAGCCATAAAACCAACATACAATGCTCTTTCAAGCCCCCATGGGGTTATCCTTATCTCAACACAAGGTTAAGTGAGGATGAAATGTGATCTGGTTTTTCAAGACTACAATATACATTGTTTAGAAAGAACAGTCTTCATATAAACTCTGAGAGACTCATTAAAAACCCAGAGGCAATGTGTTGCAAAAGCTACATAACATACAAAAGGCTATAAAAGGTCCTATATAAAACATGTTAAACATCATTCAAAGATTTGATCATCCGCAATTTTCTCTCACACCAGTCACGCTGTCTGAGCTCCACGGCTTATTCAAACATTACAATCGGTCCAAGACGGGATCCTCAAAGTTCTCTGTGATCCCCCAACGTCCATTGTAAACGCCAACGGTTTTATGGGGGAGCTTCTGCAACCGTCAGCATCTCCAGGTGATTATATATATAAACCATCTGACATGGAATAACCCCCCCCCTTTCGCCGCCAGGATGGCAGTTTGGGGATTTGCTCCCCAGGTATCAAAATAGAACAAATTCATGAACCTGCTTTAAGGATCAGAACATCACAGATTTGTGTCAGTCTATGTCCTTCATTCTAATCCAGCTACAAGGAGTTATCCATGTTGGAGGAAATCGAAATCTCTCTTTTTTCTTCACTTTCTTTCTTTCACTGTCTGAATACAAGATGATTACAAGAACGGATTTATTTATCAATTATTTATTATTTATTTTCATATTTTAGGTTTAGTTGGATTATATATATATATATATATATATATATATATATATATATATATATATATATATATATATATATATACACACACAGTGGTACTTTTACATACGAGTTTAATTCGTTCCGTGACAGAGCTCGTAATTCAATCTGCTCGTAGAGCAAATACATTTTCCCCATTGAAATGAATTGAAATGCCATTAATCTGTTCCAGCCCCCCAAAAACCAGCCCAATTTTTTTTTTGTTACGTGTTTTTAAATAAGAAAAATGTATTTATAAATAACAAATATCGTATAAAAACATAATAAAACATAATAAAAGAGATTGTTAAGAAATAAACTGGTTTTATAAAGTGTATTTACCTTGGAGATCGGACAACTTGTACTAACGGAAGATGCTGGCGGAGGTGGAGGGTGGAGGAGATAGGCGAAGGAGGTTGGAGGAGTTTTTTTCGTGCTTTTTCGGTCGCTTTCGTTTGTTGCAACACTTTATTGCTGAACTTAATTGCTACAATGTATTTTTTTTTTTTCACTTCACTTTCGCTCAACTTAAAAAAAATTGCAAATTGCCAATATGATTTCATGCTTTAATTCAATCGACATCATCCGCTTCTTCTTCTCAGCACTTACTTTCTTAGGTTGGTTAGAATTTTTTTGGGGCAAAATAACTGCACAAAACGCACAAATCAAGACCACAAAACACAAAATAGATGGTTCCACGGTCAGGTAACCACTTGAAGTGAAGGAGTGAGACGCGGGATGCTGGCCGCATCGCCACTCCAACTAGCGGCGGCGTACCTGAAGCTTCCTCCTCGTAACTCACATTTTTCTCGCAAATCAATACAAAAAAATCAACGGAACGACGGCTTGTAACTTGCAAAACTCGTATGTTAGTGCACTCGTAAATCAAGGTACCACTGTATATATATATACTGTATATCCATACTGTATGTATCCAATCTATATGTTTGTACTGTAAATATATTGTATATATATATATATATATATATATATATATCTTTTGTCATGAACAAAGAGAAACAGGCCTAGGCCCGTGAAAAGCCTGGATCTCTGGACTCTGAGTTTGCTGCTGTATTTGTCTTTCCAATTCACAATAAAGTTGATTGCATCAGATTTTGTTTCGTTCCAATGTTTTTCTTCCAAGTTTTGAAGCCAGAATAAGATAGAAACATTGTTCAGAGATCCAGGCTTTTTCACGGGCCCAGGCCTTGACCTCTTTGATCACGACATTTGACGAACTGAGCCAGGGGAGACGACCAAGACCGACACCGGAGACCTGGGTGAGTGAAAAAACTGTTTGTGTGTCTGAGTGCAGGACACCTGGGTTGCAGGTACCGGCAAAGTCTCTTCTATAATGAACCTAAATTATTGACCTTGTTAAAAATTACTGTAATTATAAAGTTAAACAGAAAAAGGAACGTAAACAGAGGCTGATGCAAATATTCTATTTACATGTGTGTTGATGAACGACCATGGTATGAAAGAACGAGTGATCCTCTGTTGAATGTTTCTATAATCGGTTGGTGTGTAGTTTGTCTTGTGCAAAAGGTTTGTCGTGTGTGTTTATTGAAAGTAGAGTAGTATTACCAGGTCTAGTAAGAAACAACAGCATGTATGTTGTAATTACTGAGAGAGAGAGACTGAGACTGAGCAGAGCCTGCACTGAGAAAAAAAAAAAAAAAAAAAAAAGAAAACACAGTAATTTTCTGGCAGAAGGGGCTGCTAAAAATGTAAATTATCAATAGCTTAAAAACATAGATTGGCTATGAAAAGAACAGTAATTATATTTACCATAATTAACATCTATTATTGTAATTTTGCAAGAAATCTCCCTATAATTCCATGAAATCTTTTACTTTTAGCATGCTGTATATTATTTGTTAGAATAGAGTCATACACCTCTAAAAAAAAGAGAATAATTATCTTTAAAAACAATAAAAACACATTTCAATAAACAGCTTATTCTTGTAATTGTAATACAATCTTTCTGTCATTGTAAAATACAGGGAGATTTTGTAAAATGTATTGGGGAAAAAACTGTAAAAACACTTTATTTTTTTTACAGTGTGGATATGGGTAAACGTACAGCTTGTCCAGGGGGTCGTCACAGAGTAATTACAGTACATAAAACTTTCTAGTATTGAGGAAGTATTATCAAGAAAGAATGCCAGATAGGTAGAAGATAAAACATTCTCGATAGGTAAAAGATAAAAGTTCAGGAAGAACTTAAGAAAATAGAGTAGTATACAGAGGAACTAAGAGTTTTGAGTTAAGAGTTTATAAAGTTCAAGAGGAACTAAGTCGACATGACTACTGTGGATACTGGTCTCCGTCTTGTGTCGTTGCAGCCAAATGCTGCGAAGTCCCAAGTGAAGGGGAGGACTGAACGGGCAGGGAGTCATTGAGTTCAAGAGGAACTCAAAGTCAGCCTATTTACTGTGAATACCGCTCTTCTTCCTGTGTCATCTTAGCCATATGCTGCGAATTGAAGGAGAGGACCGTACTGACAGGGAGTTTAAAAATTGCCTCAGGGATAGGCAATCCCACACATCGCTTGAGAGCCTTTAAGGTGGTGACACTTGGCCAAGGAAGTGTATATAAGTGCTTGTATATATTGCTATTATAACTGTAAAATAAGTTGTGTGTCTGTAATTAAGCTAGATTATTATACATGAACCGCCTCACCTCAGGAAAAAAAAACATGCAGAGATTATTAGAACAATGGCAGGTGGACAGTTTATGGTTTGTCTGTTTTATGTAGTAAAACCTGTAGGTTTTGACCCGATGTATGGGTTTGTCACGATATGCCCCACTTTGTTGTGTAATGACTTGTGTTTGAAATAAAACCCTTAACAATGAAAAAAATCTGTCCCTCATATATAATAAACCTTTTCACATCAGACTCTGGTCGGGTTCATGTGTTTTTCTTCTCAGTTTTTAAAGCTAGAATAAGATAGAAATGTCATGCAGAGATCCAGATTTTTTACTGGCCCCAAGTCTGGACCATTGTTTAACCATGACAGGTGTTTAGCAGATTACATGAAAATCAAATTGAATTTAAGTGCCAGTTATCAACAGTAGTCTATGCTGAGATAGTATGAATAGATTTGAAACAGTTTGAACTGTTAGATTATGTTTAGAGAGATGATTGTAGTGGTAAATTAACTGCATTTATAAAACGCTTTTGAGGAAAAAGTGTACGTTGGTTCATTAATGCAATTTTAGTAAAGGTGAGAAGTATGATGAGTGTTTATTTTCAGAACTGTATTTTGTGCTTTGTTAATAGATTTTATTACAAAGCATTCTAAATTCATAAAACTCCATTGATCAATATAAATTGGGAATTTTTTTCAACTATATATTAGAGGTGTGGAAATCTTGATTTTAAGATGCATCGCGATGCGGATATGGATGGTTCTGCATTGATGCAGTGGTGGCACACGCCGAAAGATTGGAAGTGTGGTTGACGACATGATGATTGACGACAATGATTATGGTTTGAAAAGAATGAGTAACCCTCCGTTGAATGTTGCTATAATCGGTTAAAATAGAGTAGGATAAGAGACAACGGCGTGTATGTTGTAATTGAGACTGAGCAGAGCCTGGATGTGGATAAACGTACAGCTCGTCTGGAGGTTCATCACAAAGTAATTACATACAACTTTCTAGTGTTGAGGAAGTATTATCTAGAAAGAACGCCGGATAGGTAGAAGATAAAAAAAATTCTAGATAGAAGATAAAAATTCAGGAAAACCATAAGACAAAACAGCAGTATACAGAGGAAGAAGAGTTTAAAGTTAAGAGTTTAAAAGGTTCAATAGGAACTAAGTCGACGCGACTACTGTGGATACCACTCTCCCTCCTGTGTCGTCACAGCCATATGCTGCGACCTCCCAAGTGAGGGGGAGTTCTGAACAGGGAGGGAATTAAAAATATGCCTAAGAGGATAGACAATCGCAAGCAGGCACAACTACTGTGGATTCCGCTCTTCATCCTGTCGTCACAGTCATACTGTATGCTACAACTTCCCAAGTGAAGAAGAAGACCGTACTGACAGTGAGTTTAAAAACTGCCTCAGGGGATGGGCAGACATCAACAACGTACAGAGACGAGGAGGGCGCGGAGCATTGGCAATACACAGAGCTGATCAATCTAAAAAACTTTGGCAGATCACCAAATTTGTTTATTTAACTCATGCTGGCTATGTTATTGTCATATACTGTATAGATTTTTTAAGTAAAGGTGTTGACTTGATTGGAAAAAGCCAAATAACCTATTGATTTTTCTCTAATCAGACTGCAGGATGATGTGACATAGTTGAATACTCCCTGGCCAAAAGGTTAGACTAGCAGTTCAAAGCATAATGCATACAGTAACTCATGTGATTTTTATAGAAGTTAGGTGACACAAATTGACCATGAGATAATAGATAGTTGATCAAATGTTATTGATCAACACCAGTCAGGCTTCTATTAGCTTGATGACTGCTGAGATCTCAGGCTTATTGTTTGCAGTTATTAGTTGTACCTTTAAGTATATAAGTCAAATTAAATAAATAAATTAGGAATATAGTATTGAACGCTAAATTTTAAAATGTTTTAGTATGTGAATCACATTTTTCTTACCATCTCGAGTTCCTTAACCTATGGTTGAAGTTTTGTAGAGCCTCCGGCAATGTTTATTTCTGCCACATAATGGAAAAATATTTTGTCTATTTTGAGTTTATAAATGGCAGCACATTAATTTGAATGTTGATAGTTTATTGATCTGCTTGTGCCATTGATACACAGGACTTCCCAAAATGCTTGGAACAGGATGGTCAAATAGTTTCTTTATTCCTCATAACTCTAGCCGGCACAAAGGTACGTTCACTATTTAAGTCATGACATTTATTTTATTAATTATTTTCCCCCAGGGGTGCACCCTGGTATGGCCTTTCTGGGCTGTTGTGGTTACTGTTGTCTTTGGACATGGACTGAGGCGTCGTTTGCCCAGCCATTAGACCAGAGAATGTTTTTGTTGCTTTCAAACAGACTTCTGAACCTGATCCTTGTTGGGTTTGCTGGATTGCAAAACTGTGAATAAGGGAGATGGGTTTATGTTTGCTGTATTTTTGCAATATTATTAAGATGAATTACGTGTTGTTGCATGCTATGCTCAGAAACTTGGTGCCAGGGTTACTGGAATTGATTACATGCTGAAGCCTTTATCTTGCTACGAAGCAAATCGGCTCATTTCTCTCCGACAACACCTCTCCATCAGCAAAATGTACAACTTTAACTTCACTCATGTCACTTTGAGGTAGTGCACCCACTCCTACTCTTCCTTCCTCAAATGGAGAGTCACATGACCGCTTGGCAGAGATAGCCTTTGTGGCTTTGCCACAAGCAGATCTTGCTACTTAAGCTCTTGAAAATTTCCACTACGATGGTTTATACTCATGAGTACAACTATTAGGAGGGTTTTCCTTTTGTCTGTTTGTCCATCATCTTTTTTTTTTTTTATAAAACAGTGTTTGTCTACAGTAGGAACCACTTGAATAGGCCTCTTCCAGCAGGACAGCTGAATTGCAACCAGCTTTCAGACAGCTTCCAGTCAACCACCAGGCACCTCCCAGCCAGTTGCCATACGGCTGGAATCCCCACTTCTTCTCATGTGTCCTGACAGGGCATGTTTAATTTTATTCAATTTCAGTTTGTCACCATGAGATGGCGCTAACTTCACAAAATCACTGTTAAGGGATGAGGTCAAGATCAACCCAAACACAGGACACACTGTTTTAGGATTTTACACAGGGGTCTAATCGGTAGACAGGCAGGAATCAGGAACAGGCAACAGAAGGGGGACCAGGACCGGCAGGGACTCGTGACGGGGAAGGCAAGGACTCACGCACAGGCAGGGACTCAGGAACTAGGAGCAGAGGAGCCAGCAGAGGATCAGGGATCTAGAGTTCTTGGCCCACACCCAGGGAAGCAGGCAGGAACAAAGACACTGAACACATGCGAGAAACACGTACAGAAACACATGAAAAGAACCGACAGAAGGAATGGGACCAGGTTAAATACAAAAGGAGTGACGAGGAAGGTGGAGACAGATGGTGCGATTACATTTAGCAGACGCTTTTATCCAAAGCGACTTACAATTGTTCAAACACCGACGGACGCAGCCATCAGGAGCAATCAGGGGTTAAGTGTCTTGCTCAAGGACACTACAGCATGCGAGCAGGAGGAGCCTGGGATTGAACCAGCGACCTTTGGATTACTAGACGACCAGCTCTACCTCCTGAGCTACCATGCCCTACCCCCTATCCCGTTGATTACGGACTGGGGACAGGTGTGCAGTGACGGGGATGTGACGTGACACCAGACAGAGACAGAGGGAGCCAGAGAGGGACAGAGGGACAGAGGGACCTAGAGGCAGACAGAGGGAGCTAGAAAGGGCTTGAGGGAGAAAGAGACAGATAGAGCCAGAACAGACAGAGGGAGACAGAGAGGGACAGATGGAGCCAGAGACAGACAGACAGGGAATCAAGGCAGGGGAGGATTGTGACAACCAAAATCACATTCGAGAGAGAGATTTCAGATTTTCATCCCTAACCATAACTCATTACCTGAGATATTGTCCTTTGAACCCTGACAGGAGGTCATCTTTCAAGGTTCAGTTGTGTTTTTGTCTTATGAATGAGGACAGGTCTTAACGATTTATTTTATCTACACGTTGTGCAGCTGTTAAATTTCAAAATGGGAGCTGTTTTTTATTTACATTTATAAAATTACAAAGTTCAATAGCTTTGTAATAAGAGCACTCAAACAAGGTCTATGCAATTATAGTTTGAAGCTTATTGCGAAATACTTGATAACAATGCAAGCATCATTACCAGTAATGGTAATGTAGAGCTACTTCAACTTCAACTCTTGAACTCAACTACATAATACATAAAATAAGGGTATAGCAGGGATTAAAATTGAACAGTATTTAAAACAGAATTCAAAGAGTATTTAAACAGATAATTTTTTAACTAATTTTAAAAATCTGAAATGGAAAGAAGGATTGTAGTAAGTAATAAGTAATATAAAGGTCTTCACCTAAAAGAAAGACAAAATAAAATGCAGACAATGATGACAGTGAATCAACTTGATAGTGGAGTCTTAAATTGCAGTGGGCCACAACAATGCAGTGTCATACTGAATGGTAAGATAGATACAGTGTTTTAAGACAAACACTGCAATAATCTACTAAGAGGTAAGACAAAACAGGTATGCAATACCTTAATTGCCTCTTTTTAAAGTGGCCATGTGTATGGATTTATAGGTTCTAGTCTTCGGCCTTTTAATTTCAAAATGAGGATTTTTGAACCATCAAATTTTTATTTTACTTAAAATAATTGTGAAATATTACAACAAATTTCTGCATTTGAGCCTCTCTGCTGGAAAAATTATCCCTTATACACCCCCTCATCTAATATATTGATTTTCCAAATTCCAAAAGACAACAACGGCACAATAAAATGTTAAATATCAATCAATAAAAGTTGATCGAATAAAATCGTTACCAGGGATATAATAATAATTTGTACAAACATTAGAGAGACTAAACAGTATATGGGTCCTTATGAACACTAAAGATTGTTTTGCTGTTGATACAGTTTAAACTCTATGGTTTACTTCAAAAAAATCGCCATATGATAGTAAACTGGATATTTGATTCCCCCTCTACAGAGAGGAATTTTCAGGCCTCAGTGAGAAAGGGGTGGATTGCTCCATTGAGATGTGGAGAGTTTTGTTAATGGGTCTGCGTCGTGTGTCTATGTATGGGTTAGGTGTTAGGGCTCCCAGACCTGTGGGGTGACACAATGAGAGGCCATTAAGTGTAAACAAAGAGATGGCCCAAGGCTTTACCTGTGGTCTGCTCCATGCGGAACATAGAGACAAGTACTGTACTCTTGTGTAAAAGTGGGAGCCTCCAATACAAATGATGAAAAAAAAAAACAGAAAGTAAGAAGCAACAGGTAAAACAGCAATAACAAGTGATAAACAATAAAGGGTGATGCAGCAATACAGATAAAAACAATCTCATACAAGCAATAGTCGTAATGCACAGATGGTCAATTACACTTGTGTTTGCGCGTGTGCATTCGTTGTTGATCTGGAAAGCAACAGGGATCGATAGATACTAATAATATACTTCAAAGAAGTATTTCCATAGAATAGTAGTAATTAGTAATGATAAACGGTGTGCAAAACAGCACACTGTAGGACAAATAAAACCCCGCTCCAATTCTCAGAGCTGGGTTCACCTCTCACACAATGAGTTGAAGACAAGGGCTTAGGCCTCTATTTGTTTGTGTTGACCTCCCCCCGACATTTATTAAAGGCCTGGTTTTTATTTGAGTAACTGCTTATATTTGAGGAAATATTGTTACTCAAAAATGAATGCAGTGCATTGCACTGCTGCCTCACAGCAAGAAGGTCCTGGGTTCGATTCCCGCCTGGGGCGCTGTTGGCACTGTGCTCTGGGTGGGTTTGCATGTTGCATGTTGCATGTTCTCCCCGTGCTCACATGGGGTTTCCTCCACCTAACGTCAGTAAGGAACCCCACCAAAAACATGCACACATCATCGTCTGACCAGCGATGGACACTCGTCACCAGGTCCCCGGGCACGTAGACGAATGCTCCTGGCTGCCTCAGGATGGGTTAAATGCAGAGGCCTCATTTCACCGGCCACCATCCAAAGCATGTGCATGTTTTGTGGTGTGGTGCGTTGCATGATAATTAAAGATTCTTCTTCTTCATAACACAATGGGAGACCAGGTTTTAGAGTTTCACACGTTTTATTGTAGAATCTGTGATTGGGCTCAAACGGTGCTTTGTGGTACAGTGGGGGTTCGTGCACGACGGGGCGGAATTTAAAACAGAAGCCT
This sequence comes from Zeus faber, assembly GCF_960531495.2. Classification (NCBI taxonomy): domain Eukaryota; kingdom Metazoa; phylum Chordata; class Actinopteri; order Zeiformes; family Zeidae; genus Zeus; species Zeus faber. The sequence goes on from NC_137198.1 coordinate 24,788,254, forward strand.
GCTGCACTTTCATGGTGGGGGGTGTGGTAGAATGAGGCATGTGATTCATGCCACAGACATGTTCAATGTTCGTTATCTGGCCTGGCTGAAAAATAAAATACAAACAAATCAATCTCAAGTGATCATTCTCTAGATGGAAACACAACTTCAAATCCAACTTCGACTGAATCAACTGCCCATGTTCCAGTAACCTGTATACTGAGGCTTTTCAGCTTGATTGGTATCTTGGCATCTTGTGTTGTGCATTGATGAAGCTTATCTTTTAGTTTGTTGAGAAATTATGGGGGATAGATAGATAGATCGATAGATAGATAGATAGATAGATAGATAGATAGATAGATAGATGGATAGATAGATGGATAGATACATACATACATACATACATACATACATACATACATACAATATTTCCTCTCACTCTTCCGTCTCTCACTGTATGGATGTCTAACTTTGTAATGTTCTATGTTTATCTTTGAGTATTTGTCATTTGTTTGTGGAGATGATGTATCCCTACAAACTTCCTGCAATACTAGGACAGTAAAAAGGAATGTAAAGATGGAAAACTCAGACTTATCTATGGGAAAGCATGGACATGGTAGTATAGCTATTGCCTTGGATGCACTGTGCCATCACCCCCTAAGTAACTTCAGTGACACCCATTAAGTTTGTTAGTTGGAATGTGAGAGGCTTCGGCTCACTTGCTAAATGTAGTGAGGTGTCTGGAAGGTTTGAGGTGAATAGGTCACTGAGCTCCCAAAGCTGAGATATAGTGCGGTCATAATATTAACTATGTTACTATTAGATTTATTGCTTGAGAAAGAACAACAACGGGTCTGTTCAGAGGCCCTATGGGAGAGGAATTTTGTTTATTCCTCCAGCTCGACCAGAGGAGGAAATGTTTCGATTTATGACAGGACATAGGCTGAGCAGGCACCTATGGGTTGGAACCAGATGTGGTATGTTATCTCTGTACAGCTTTAAAAGCGAATGCAGAGCGTCACTTGGCAGAGATTCCATCCGGCTCGGGTCTCTCCCAGGACATCCATGGCAAGTCTTGTTTGATGCTGATTTGTGTAATAAAATTATTATTTTATTCAAGTCAGTGTCAGCGGTCACTCCTTCATTCTTCAGCACATCACACCCATCAAGAAACTAAACTACAGTAGCAAAATCCTAAGTCGCCTCACCAGAACCCCAGCTTCTGTCTAATGAAAGAAACTAACCTCACTGCATCCGAGCACCTCAAACTCAAAGCCAAATGGGTTAATCAGCTGTTTTCTGCATCATACATCTCAAAAAAAGAGGTGTTTCTATGTTGATCAATAAAAGTATCCCATATCAAAACAAAACCACAATATTAGACCCAGATGGGCGTTATATAATGACTAATGGAATTTTAGATAACATCAAATTAACAATAGCTAATATTTTTGAGCCCCAATGAGGACGACCCAAATTTCTTTCACAATATATTTTCAAAACTCTGAGAATTCCCTGACTCAATTATTATATTGGGAGGAGACTTAAATACTGTATCCAAATTTAGACCGTTCTCATACCAGAAAATAACACAAATCCTGACGTATGGTTTGACACGATAAAACATTATATGAGTGATCTTGCTCTTGGTGATTGTTGGAGATCAAATAATCCAGATAATAGAGAATACACATTATTTATCACCCGACCAAATCTTCTCTAGAATTGACCTTTTCTTGACAAGTTACTCTGTAATGTCCAAAATCTGTTTATTATATTGTAATCTCTGTCACGGGCCAATGAGTTTCAACCTCATAAATGAAACCAACCGGAACCCTCCCGGTAGGTGGTGGTTCAACGCCTCACTTTTGACAGATAAAGAATTTAACCATTTATTTTCCAGAGAATGGGCTTCCTTCATTGAACTGAATGACTTTCTGAAAATATCACCATCCTTACTCTGGGAAACGGCTAAGACAGTCCTAAGAGGTAACGTTATGTCATTCTCCACTCAGAAGAAAAACAAAGGACAAGAATGCCAAAATAAACTCGAACAACGACTAAAGGAGTTGCACTCCCAATAAGCCCTCTCACCCACTAAGCAAATCCGATATGAGATCTGGACAACTACATTTCAACTTAATAATATCATCCATCTAAAGACACAATTCCTCATGCAACGAACAAGAGCAAATTATTTTTAATTCAATGACAAATCGGGTGAATTTCTTGCTAATCAATTGAAACGCATAGAGAAAAAAAACATTACAGCCATCAAAGATCCACAGGGTAGGATAACATAACGTTGACTTTTATAATAAGCTATATCACTCGCATAATGAATCTAATATATCAAACATCCACTCAATCCTTGATCATATTGACCTCCCTAAACTTTCCAAAGAGGAGGCTACCACATTAGATCAACCACTTAGTCTAGAAGAACTCAGGAAAGTGTAGTTTCTGGATGATTTTGATGTATTGATGAAGAAGGAGTCTCTGCTGACGCTGACTTGATTAAAATAATAGTTTTATTACACAAATCAGCATCAAACCGGACTTGGCATGGACCGCCCAGGAGAGAACAAAGCCGGAAGTATTCTCTGCCGAGCGTTGGTAGGCACTCGCTTTAATAGCTGTACAGAGATAACATACCACATCTGGTTCCAATACATAGGTGTCACTCAGCCTCTGTCTTGCCATAAATCTAAACATTTTCGCTTCTCTCCCCCACTGGGCCTCCAATATACACACTCTGAAGTCGACTTTCTCCGTGTAACTTTCGAAGTAACATACGTTAATATTATTAACGCACTATATCTCATTTTTGGGAGCTCAGTGACCTATTCACCTCAAACCTTCCTTACACCTCAAAAGCTCTCTTCTTTATGCCCAAAAATAAATCACCCGAATCGGATGGCTACCCAATGGATTTCTATAAACACTTCTGGCCACTTACATCATTATTCATCTGAATGGTTACAGAGATTAATTCAACCTCCACCATGCCTCCGCACATGAATAATGCTCTAATTTTAGTTTTGCTCAAACTCAATAAGGACCCAACCCTCACCTCCAGTTATTGACCAATAAGGCTTATTAATTGTGATCTAAAGATTATTATTAAAACACTAACTAAGAGCATTGAAAAAGTTATTCCATTTATAATTCACCCATTATTATATATTATATATATATCATTATTATAATTCAACAGGCTTTGTCAAAGGTAAAGGTAATCATCAAACAATATGCGCCGTCTATTCAGTCTGACCAGATCTCAAAGGAACAACTTAAATACTGTTATTGCTTCTTCAGGTGCCAAAAAGCAGTAATCAGAGTTAACTGGACATATCTCTTTTCAATCCTCAACCCATGTGGCTTTGGAGAGTCACTCATTCAATGGATCAGAATCCTCTACAACTCCCCATCTGCTTCTGTCATCACCAATGGTTACACTTCACAGCGTTTCACTCTACAACGCAGCACAAGACAAGGATGTCCACTCTCCTCTTTACTATTGGCCATCTATATTGAACCCCTCGCGGCGGCCATCCATCAAAACAGAAATATAGTTGGCATACAAACAGGAAACTGTTCACAAAATCAGTTTGTATGCAGATATGCGACATCTTGTTCTATGTACAGAACCCAATATCATCCCTACCAGAAGTGTTTAATCTTGTATCAAAATTCTCAGCTATCTCAAACTATTCAATAAATTGGACTAAAACCATGATCTTACCACTCAGTAGGGGGAACTGCAATGCTGTAACCCAGAAACTTCCCTTAACCATCACAAGGTGCAATATTAGATACCTTGGTGTTGATATCTCCACCAATCTGTCAGATTTGTTTCCCCTTAACTTTACTCCATTGCTCAAATCCATTGAAGTAGATCTCATTTGATGGAACAACTTACCCATCGCACAAAATGGTAGGATAGTAACAGTGAACATGAATATTCTACCAAAAATAAACAATATATTTTCAATGACCCCAGTGCAACCAACAGTACATTGATTAAATTGTCTAGACTCAATGGTCAATACATTTTATTGGAAATACAAGAAACCAAAAATTAAACTAGCAACACTACAGAAAAATAAAGACTGTGGAGTCCTAGCAGCCCCAAATTTCAGATACTACTATCTAGTGAACCATCTTCAATTTCATAATTAAATCGTTACAACCACAGCAACAATTTGGCCATGGATGGCGAGACATTGAACAAACAGAATGTCAGGAGTTATCATTATCTGATCTCCCATTCCTTACTGAATCTATAAGGAAACATAATTGCTTTAAAAACTCATTCATCGCAACAACTCTGTCAGCCTTGTGGAGATTCCTCAAACCCAGTGGTCACACTCTATCTCCAAACAAATTCACACCATTCTGGCACAACCCAGATTTTCTGGTTAAAAATAGACCAATGATCTTCAGGTCTTGGAAGAGACAAGGAATAACTCATCTGGAACACATTTTTGAAAACAGTTTGCTTATATCCTTCCTAACCTTAACCCAAAGGTACAATATCAGTCGCCAAGGCTTCCTTCAATCCATTCAACTACAAGTCTCTAATAATTTAAATCAAATTGATGAACAACATCCTACAACCACCTCCAATGATTGAACACCTCACCCATATCGACCATTTTAGAACCATTCCAGAATATACAAACTTTTATTAAAAACAGATGACACTTTATCTTTAACTACAATGTAATGGGAAAGAGACCTTGCTGTTCCCACCAATATCAACCTGTGGAAGCTTATTTGCAACAACACCTTTTCTATGACCTGCAACTCCAAAATGCAACTTATCCAATATAATATTCTGCACAGAGCTCATATCATTGAACACAAAATGTTAAAAATGGGTTTTGTGGATAAAGAAATTTGCTCTCACTGTTCCCTTAATACCAGAGATGACTACTTCCCACCTTCCCACCTAGCCCATCCCTCCTAGCATTCTGGAACAACATCAATGTGGTGGATGGGATGGCTTGAGGAGCCACTGTGTTATGACATGTTACATTTGCTCCTGGCTAATTCCACCTAGCCGCATCTCTACAATAAACTGGTGTTTACAACCCCCCGTCGTCTGTGTCTCTGTGCTGGAGGTCCCTGAACACGGCACTTGGGTAGCGTGTGGTGGCGAAACTGCCACAGTGGCACCCAAATTGGTGCTCTGTCACAGGAAAGGGACACAGAAGGGTTGCCCGAAGACACCCTGGAGCCACCAGTGGTTCAACGGGCGGCCCCAGAACCAACCCTCTCCTGACTGGCAGCAGCAGCGCCTAGGGGGTCCGGCGGAGCACTGGGGGAGAAGCAGTGCAGCAACCCAAGAAAATGAAATTACTCAACTGGAAAAACAGAGATAATCTCACCACATCCCAATGGCTACATTTATTCTGGGGAAGTCCGTGGCGCGTAGGCCTGTGGTCGTGGGGTGGTTCCCAGGGCCCCACGGGGTGTTAGGTGGGCTGGGCGGTGGTGCCCGCTCCTTTTCCTGAGTTGAACTGGCCTGTCTCTGGGGGTAGGAGTGCTCCTTGGGGGGTACTTGCAGCTGGCGTCTGTGTGTTGGTTTGGGGCTCTGGTTTGGGGCTCCGGTTTGGGGCTCTGGTTAGGGGCTCTGGTTTGGGGCTCCGGTGCAGGGCGGGGGGTGCGGGTCGTGGCTCCAGGTCTTGGCCCTGTGGTTGGCGGGTCAGTGCGCCGCTGGGGTCGCATGCCTCTTAGGCGGGGTGGCAGGGCTTGTGTGTCCTTCTGCGTCCCGTGGGTGCGGTTGGTCCGTTGTGCTGGGGCTGGTTAGGCGTTCCGTCTGTTCCTGTGACCCAAGGGCCTGAACCTGGCTGGGTGTGCTCGGCGCGGGGCTCACCATTTGGCCTCCTTTGGTGGGGGCGGACTCTTGTCATCACACCGGGCTGCAGGGGTACCCGTCCTCTTGCGCTGTCGGTGTGCGGGGCGCTCATCGCTGGGGCATCGGACTGCGGGTGGTGGGGCGGTCTTCCGCCGTCTGTTCTGTGGTCTGCGTGCTTGGCGGCCGGGGGCTGACCGGGGGCCTCATAGCCCGGCATGGCAGAGGCGCATGGCGGGCCACTCTGCACCTGTGGCTGGTTTCTGTAGGTTGGGTGGACCAGGAACAGGAGGTGGGCATGCTAGGGCACGGTCGGGTCCTGGGTGGGGTCCGCGTAGTCACTCCCCAGCCTTCCGCGCCCCTGTGTCGATCTGGTTGCGCTTCGCCTATCTCTCCCGGTGGCAAAACTCATACTCAGTACATACACCACACAATAGGCCTAGGGCTTGCAGTATGGGTGGAGTGCGAGCTATCTGGCTGGGGATGCAGCGGTCGACTGCCATCTTTCCTGTCATGCTTCTGCTCCACCATGGTTCTCGTCCCTCCCCCTGGGGGGGCTGCTTGCTGTTGTGGGTGTGGACTGGGGTGCGGGGGGCGGCAGTTTGCCTTATCTCCCGCTGCGTGACTACTCTGCAGTGGGTGCAGGGCCCATATACAGTATCTTGCGGCCTGCTTGTTTTGGCGGGGAGGGGCTTATATCCGGGTGCCCCGCACTGAGCACAATCCACTACGTGGATGGGGGGCATCTGGTTGGTTGCGATTGGGTGGATGTGTGTGTGTGTGTGTGTGTGTGTGTGTGTGTGTGTGTGTGTGTGTGTGTGTGTGTGTGTGTGTGTGTGATGTGTTTGTGTGTGTGTGTGTGTGTGTGTGTGTGTGTGTGTGTGTGTGTGTGTGTGTGTGTGTGTGTGTGTGTGTGTGTGATGTGAGATCGATTAAGTGAGCATGTTGAATTGTCTGGAATTGTTTTTTAACTGGTTTACGTCATATCTTTGTGGAATTTTTTGAGATTACCTGTGGGGTGCCAGAAGACAAAATTTTAGGACTGTTACTTTTTAATCTGTACATGCTACCCCTGGGCAGTGTCATCAGGAGGCACGGCCTCTCTTTCTATAGCAATGCGGATGACACTCAGCTCTCTGTGGCAATGTCTCCTGACGACTCCTGATTGACTCACTTGTTAACTGTATTTTAGATATAAAGTCCTGGATGTCACAGACTTTTTTACATCTCAAACAGGATAGAACAAAGTACTGATCATTGGTTCTAAGGCTCGGAGAGAAACTGACCCCCAAACTAAATACACTTGGTGTTATAAGAATTTTATATGTCTATGTTTTGCTGTACTTTTCACATGAACTTTTGTACAAGGTATGTGCACTTTTCTGTTCTTATTAAGGCTAAATAGAGTTAATGTCTTAAAAAAGACATGAACTAGTCACTTTCTGTGCCATAATGTGAAGAGGAGAAAGGCAACATGTCTCAACCATCAGATAAAGGGAACTTCAACAGATGATCTGTCTCAACGAAATTGCCCCATCAGCGAAACTGTCTCATCATCAGGACCCATGCGGAGGCGTTCCGACGTCTGCTGATCAACATCTCAATGACTCGTCAGTTTTGCCACTCCTAGAAAACGGTATAAAAAAACTCAGATCTCCGGTGAGAATTGAGCACTTCCTCTGTGGCACTCTGTTGTGTTGCTACACTGAAACTGCTCCTCTTGTACAAGATTAAATACTTTATTAAAATAAAGTATATGTCTCTGATTTCCTCTGTAATGATTAGTCTGTCCAAGAACAAAGTTTATAACAATTTAACTTTTACACTCGGCTCAACCCAAGCAAAGAAGCAACAAATCTCAGTGTGATATCTGACTCTGATTTGAATTTCAAGGTTCATCTGGGAGGTGTCACAACAACAGCATTTTATTATTTGAACAACATCTTGTTCTAAATAGCAGGCTAGACTATTCTAGCGCTCTCCTTTCTGGTCTACCGAAGAATACAATAAATCAGCTACAATTAATTCTAAATTCTGCTCTAAGGGTGCTGGCTACGACCAAAAGGAGAGCACATGAGGTGTCTTGGAATGTGTGGCGTCCCAAGACAGCCCCATCGTATAAGATAATTACTAATAGACGGTGCCAGGGGTCCTCAGAGAGAGAGCACATCACCAGGTGTCCTGGTGATAAGGGAGGTGAAATGTGACCTGTGACCTATGTAGGGGAACCAAATGGTAAATGTTGTCTTTGGGCCAGTATAAAAGACCTGCCCGAGTTGCATTCGAGAGAGAATCCCTCCAGCTTGGTTCTCTCCTGGACTTCCTAGGCAAAGTCTGGTCTGATGCTGTTCTTTTGTAATAAATCTATTATTTTGCTCAAGTCAGCATCAGCGGATCACTGGTTACCTGTTAGTTTTTGTATTTATTTTTTTATTTATTTTATACATTTATAAGGCACCAGATCTTTCAGAAATGCTTTTGATTTATGGACCAGAAAGGCTGGTTCAGAACAGTAGAGGAGACCTCAAATAAGAACCTTAAATAAACAATGACATTAAACTGTAAAACGTTGGGAAAAAAAAAATATTTTGAGCCGTTCAAAAGCAGCATGGAGTATCCATGCAGCCAGTGCGCGCACCAGTCCTTCAGCAGCGGGGGGTGGAGATGCTCCTCCGGTTCAGAGACCGGCTTGGGGCGATGCTGGAGTCCCTCAGAGACCAACGGGGAGCATGGGGGTTCTCCACTGTGGTCTCGGAGGAGCGGTCACCACACTCAATTATTTCATGGTCCCACATGTGGGAAAAAAGTCAATAACTTCTGATCTTGGATTCTGAACGGGATATGAAATGATCGAATGCGGATATTCCTGTCTATTTCAATGGCAACGTCCACAACAATGCTTCGCATCGCGCAGGTAAAAGGACCAAAATTCACGCCTTCACCCGGGTGTTGTGTTAATATCACAGCCAGGTGGAGCCGATTAAAACGAGGGTGTTTGTCCCGGTACTGAAATGTGTGTTTTTCCTTTCCCAATGATGTTGTTACCGGGTTTATTCCGCAGTGGGAAAGGGGTATTATATTCAATGTTTTGTCTCTTTTTTACCATTTGTTCCTCTAATAATCTTTGTTTTGCATAATCTTTGTTGAGCAGCAACTACGTCAAGGTTACCTTGATAAAATAATTCCCAGAAACCCCTCTCTCTTTTTTTTTTTTCCTTTTTAGGGAGTTAGTATTTTGTTCACATCGCCATGATATGTGGAAAAAAATGGAGGGAACACGGTTGAGGGATAAGAGGGAGAAGATGAGAGAGGATAAAGAATAAGGAATTCAGAATGAACACTCGGGACGCTAGGGACCAGAAACTGTAGCAATGCAGATTTCTGAACATCAAAAACTGCTCTAACTGTTCTAATCTAATAGACCTGCTTGATTACCCGCACTACTCACCTTTGTTTTCTCAGATGTCTTGTGTGTGTAAATACCATTGGCCTCTCCCAAACAAATGTATGTCTATTATATATTTTCACGAACCGGCGTATAAAAAAACAAACTTAACGAGGAACGCTTATTGTTAATAATGTTTGATACAGCACAGCCTTATGGAGATGTGGAACAAAACGACAACCAGCTTTTGAACTATGCCCCCCAAGAAAGAGACTTGAGCTCTCTTGAAAGCAGTGCGGTGACCCCGCCCCCCCGCACATCTCATAGGCTACTTTGCCATGGCAACTACAGACTTGACATGATTACAAAGGACACACACAGATCAGACAGCGAGGATTTCTTGCCAAGGAATCCAAACGCATAGTAAGTAAAAAATGACGAGTGACTGAATGTTATATCCAAAAGATGCGAATTGCTGCAAATGGACAAGGCGATATATATATATATATATATATATATATATTTATATACATATATAGTATTCCAACGACTAGGTTGTTAAGCAAATTGGTCGATAAGCGAGGACCCACCCCCTTACTGTTATTTCAGTCTATTGCGAACGCTAGTGTAGTGAATACTTTATTGCATCAAGGATCCATTCTGAGCCCTTTCTCTTTTTCAATAGTGATGGACAGGTTAACAGATGAAATCAGGCAGGAGTCTCCGTGGACTATGATGTTCACGGATGACATTGTGGTCTGTAGCAAGAGTAGGGAGCAGGTTGAGGAGAGCCTGGAGAAGTGGAGGCATGCATTAGAGCGAAGAGGTAGGAAAGTCAGCAGGAGTAAGACAGAATACATGTGCTTGAATGGGAGGGAGGGCGGCGAAAAGCTGAGGATGCAAGGAGTGGAGGTGAAGTGGAGAAGGCGGATGAGTTCAAGTACTTGGGGTCGACCATCCAAAGCAGCGGAGAGTGCGGGAGAGAGGTGAAGAAGAGAGTACAGGCAGGGAGTGGGTGGAGAAGAGTGATCTGTGACAGAAGGGTTCCAGCAAGAGTGAAGGGGAAGGTCTACAGGACGTTAGTGAGACCAACTATGTTGTACGGTTTAGAGGCGGTGGCACTGACAAAAAGGCAGGAGGCTGAACTGGAGGTGGCAGAGTTGAGGATGTTGAGATTTTCATTGGGAGTGACAAGGATGGACAGGATTAAGAATGAGTACATTAGAGGAGCAGCTCAGGTTGGACAGTTTGGTGGAAAAGTGAGAGAGGCCAGATTGAGATGGTTTGGAAAGGTGTGTAGGAGAGATGAGAGTTACATTGGGAGAAGGCTGCTGAGAATGGAGCTGCCAGGCAAGAGGAAAAGAGGAAGTCCAAAGAGAAGGTTTATGGATGTGGTGAGGGAGGACATGCAGGCGGTTGGTGTAAGGGAGGAGGATGCGCAGAACAGAAGGTATTGGAGGTAGATGATCTGCTGTGGCAACCCCTAACGGGAGCAGCTGAAGAAGTGTAGTGAATACTGACCGACTGCAGGAACGAGACTGAGACTGAGAAAGGGTGATGTGCGATGAGATGTTTGACGCTGAGACGCCGCAGTGCATACAATGTGGTGCGGTATTGTACGCAGCACACAATACCGACTGGTCGGAGAGCTGGTCGTCGGTCCGAACGGTTGTTAAACAGGTAGGTTGCCCCCCAAAGAAAGTATCAGACCATCCTAGGCCCCCCCCCAAAGAAAATCCTACAATGGCCACTGCCTATTCATGCTGTTCTGTAAGAAGCTGTAGAAGATTTAAAATGGGCTATGACACAACAAAAGCACTGTGCATGTAGCGGCAACTGCTGATTGCCGCTATTGACTGCTGTCTGTTAATAATGACCATCGTCATGTGGGCAACCACTTCACCTCCCTGTTGCATGTGCTAATGCTAACACTAGCTAATGGCGACGTCTTGTGTCGCTCCGTATAAACTACAGTGGAAGACTCAACGAGATGGATGCGATATGTCCAATTTCACATTTCACCAACAACAAATTTGCCGTGGAGGCAAATAGTTAGTGTTAGCTAAATTGTTGAGGACTAATTTTCTCAGCTGAAGCTCTTAAACTGGGCATATTAGTTATGAAACCATTTCAAATCAATATTCGGTCTGTCTTATTTAGTGAGTAGGCGTGTAATAAGCGGGATAATATGCAGCCGACCGATCATTGTCGCAAAATAATCCCCTTCAGACTGATTTGTCTTGCATATGCTACTTATCTAAGTTCCATTTGATAAACACAGGGAATGCGCAAGCATTGCTGGAAAGTTGTACAAGGCTTTGCGAGTCTACACAAAGCTCTGGGACAACATGGCATGATTTAAAGTAATTGAGAAAATAGTTCTTGAACCTTTGTGGCAATCGAGGGAACTAAATAACAGTTTTAGAAAGCTATAGAGTATGAGATACAGTTCTAGAGTGTGTTGTATGGGGTATCTGTAGGGGAAATAAAACAATAATTTGCCGCAGTAAATATAATGCTAGTATGCCAGAACACTGAGAACGCCAAGGTTTCATAGTACCTAGCATGGTCTTTTGGATCAGTTGAATCACTGTTTACTGATGGATTGGTCGGATCCTCTTTTGCCTTCGAAAAAAAACGCTCAAATGTTCAAAGGCCCTTGGACCTGCATGGGAGGCTACAGTTTTTCAGATGGTGGTAATTTGAGAAAGATTATGCAAAAGAAATACAAGCTTCCCCCCAAATTTAAATGTACTTGTTTAGACTTACAACTTCATAAAAAATAAATAAATACATTTTATATATATATATGTACTGTATATACACACACACGCATACTTGACACTGCCAAGCCTTTTCCCCTAGTAATTTCCATGTATCATATCAACATTATAGTGCTGGACAGGGAAGATAATAAGGCAATTATACCACGAAATTATCTCCATAATCGCCGGATCTTAAATATCTTCGCCCACTCACCCGCTCTCTCTCTCTCTCTCTCTCTCTCTCTCTCTCTCTCTCTCTCCCTCTCTCTCTCTCTCTCTCTCTCTTTCTCTCTCTCCAAGCTCCAACTTTCCTGGCTGGAGCTTGACAACCAGGCCACTAAATTTCTCATGCTTTTCCCACGGCTCTACACCTCTATCCCATTAACCGTTGAAAACTCCAGAAACATGTAGAAGTGTGCTCATTATGAAGGCCTAGTAATAGTTTGTGATTGCAAGACTTGCAAGCAAACAAATCTTTTAAATGACTTGGGAGTCTCGAGTGACTTCGACTAATGAGTCAAAACAGTTGATTTACAAACCGAAAATTGGATTAAGGAGGATTAAATTCCATCATGTCCAGGAAAATTTGTTTTGAATGTGACTGATTTACTCGTTGCATTATAAAATAAATCATTTTGGTTGAATCAAATGATTATCTTGAGAATGGATTCACCCCCCTATGGGTACCATTGGGAACTGCAAGGGGTATGCCACAGTAAATTTTGATATTCTCCTAGCGCAACCATCATTAGTGATTAGTCCAGGGCTTAATTTGTGCGGATCCTACCGGAACATGGTCCGGGTCCTCCCAGATTGGGACCGGCACCTCCATACAAGCTGCTGAGCTGTGGCTCGAGCTGTGAGCTCTGCGTTACCCGTTTCTCAAAAAAAAACAAATAGAAAAAGTGTGTTTTTGTATTATTATTTTTTAGGGCTGTACCCGACTCAGAATTTTGTCAGTCGATTCTGATTCACACATCTTCGTCTCCTAAATAAAAGTACAGATGATGTACGCACTAGCGATGTGTGAGCAAGCAATGGGGTGACCGAGATCAGCACAGTGTGTTTTTATTTTACGTCTGCTTATGGGACGAAACAAGTGCTTATGGAACCAAACCGTGCGTAATGGGGACACTTTCTCCGTGATTCTCTCCCCGATCACCCCCTCTCCTGCGTTATGCGCATAAAATTATTGTAACGAGTCTCCGAGTCGTGCCCCGTTTCTCTGTTCCCTGTCACCACACAATTTTTAGTTGTTTTATTGGGAGGAACAGGGCACGGAGGGCCGTGTTGCTCTCCACCATCTCTTCACTATCTCTTCACCATCTCTCCACCATCGATGATTCGACTCATTGACTTTCAGGGGGCAGCCGTTTTATTATTTTTTTACGTTTCCTAATTGAACGAAACAAAAAAGGCGCTGTGCATCCCGTGCCGCATCACGCAGGGCAGCTTAAGCCCCCCCCTTGTGTGTTCCGTGCATACGTTCCGTGACTTTTATTTTCCCACCAACCCGCCGGAATTAGAATCTAAAATGGAATCAACCTAAACATTAACAAAAAATTGTCAAATTGGCAATATACAGTAAACCCAAAACTTAGCAATGTAGTAATTTATTTATTTCGATTTATAAATTACGTTATCTACTGAAATATAATTTAATGTTGCTTAACACAATAGGCTGTAGTAAGAGAGTAATAAGAACAAAAATATAAATTTAATTAGCAATATGCAATAAATCTAAACAATCATAAAATGTATTAGAAAAATTGGCAATATACAGAAAATCTTACTGTGAACAGTAAACAATAAAACAATTATAATGAAAAATATTTATGTTATGTAGTCACGTATTAAATGTAGCTACGATGCTGTCGTTAAATATGAAAATGCAAAATATTGTTGTTTCCCTGTTCGACCCAGTTTCATTCCCATTTCCAAGAACTACTGTAAATCCAGAAATTCCCTTTATTTGCTTATTTGTTTGTTTGTTTGTTTGTTTGTTTGTTTGTTGTTCCTCCGTCCCGTGGAGAAAGACGCAGAAGAAGCGAAAATTGAAAGAAGTAGTGTAAATCGGATCAAACGACCCTGCCTTGTTTTCCCCTCCATCTTCAAAACCTTGGTGCCATCCGTTCCTTGTTGACAATGCTGCGTTTGTCATCCTTCTGAAAAGAAAAGGGGGAAAAAAAGGCGAAGAAGAAAAAAAGACTTCCTCTCATCATTCGGTTACAAAAGGCGGCTTTTTGAAGGCGACGAACATAACTCTCTTCTGGTCTCCGCTGTGTTTCCCTCCCAACCCCTCCATCACTTACCCGCCTCAAGCGGCTCTGTCAGGGAGCGCTTGTATGCCCCGGGTTTGTTTACAGTCGCCCCATGGGGAGAGGCTGATGGGAGAGGTGGCTGAGTGGGAGGCAGGGCGAGATGGGGTGGAGAGGTGATGTCTAATGGCATCTCCCCCATCGCATCTCCCCCGGTGAAAATGTGGATACAGGAAACCTGCCCACCTCATGGAGTGGCATGGAATGGAGGGGGGTCCATGAAAGGGTGTTTGAAAGCTGTTCTGAGGCTTAAGTGGAGCCACACCGGGGGTTAACGTGTCGAATAAAAGTCCAAAAGTTAAAAAAAAAAGTGTTTGTGCCAGTGTTTATCAAAAACGTTCTTGTTCCTGTTTTGTATAATTTCTGTTGATTTTGCTCATCTTGTGAACCAACCCTATTAAAAACATTCATATTGAACAGAATATGTTTATATTTTTAACATATTAAAATATGGGTGGAGAAGGTAACAAAATATTGTGAAATTGTTTCATTTGAAAACACACAAATATCAAAATCTTCATTTCAATCAATGTCACTTCATTTTCTTTTTTATCATAGGCAATGCATTGAAATGTGCACAAAAAGGTCTTTAAACAAATTCATTGTTTATTTATTTATTAATTAAAGTATGGTATTATTAATAGTTAGTTAAAACTATTAGTGATATACACTGATCAGCCACAGCATTAAAACCACTGATAGGTGAAGTGAATAACATTGCTGATCTTGTTCTAATGGCACCTGTCAAGAGGTGGGATATATTAGGCAGCAAGTGAACAGTCACTTTTTGAAGTTGATGTGTTAGATCTGAGTGACTTTGACAAAGGCACTACTGTAATGGCGAGACAATTTGACGAGGGCCAAATGGTGATGACTAGACGACTGGGTCAGAGCATCTCCAAAATGACAGGTCTTGTGGGGTGTTCCCGATATGCAGTGGTTAGTACCTACCAAAAGTGGTCCAAGGAAGGACAACCAGTGAACCGGCGACAGGGTCATGGACGCCCATCGGTTCATCGATGCACATGGGGAGCGAAGTCTAGCTCTCTGGTCCGATCCCACAGAAGAGCTACTGTAGCACAAATTGCTGAAAAAGTTGATATTGCTATGATAGAAAGGTGTCAGAACACACAGTGCATCACAGCTTGCTGTGTATGGGGCTGTGTAGCCACAGACCAGTCCGAGTCTCCATGTTGACCCCTATCCACCACCGAAAGCGCCTACAATGGGCACGTGAGCGTCAGGACTGGACCATGGAGCAGTGGAAGAAGGTGGCCTGGTCTGATGAATCACCTTTTATGTGGATAGCCGGGTGCATGTGCAACGTTTATTTGAGGAAGAGTTGGCATCAGAACTGGACCATGGAGCAATGAAAGAAGGTTCCTGGATCTCAATCCGATCGAGCATCTTTGGGATGTGCTGGAACAACGAGCCCGATCCATGGGGGCTCCACCTTACAATTTATAGGACTTAAAGGATCTGCTGCTAACGTCTTGTTCCCAGATACCACAGGACATTTTCAGAGGTCTTGTGGAGTCCATGCCTCGACGGGTCAGAGCTGTTTTACTGGCATTAGGGGGACCTGCACAATATTAGTGGTTATTAGTGGTGGTTTTATTGTTGTGGCTGATCAGTGTATATTAATATCAATACATATCTTATGTATGTATTATTATGATTATTGTAATCTATATATAAACCAGGCGATCCATCCATGTAATTCCAGCCCTAACTGTAAAATATTATTAATGACTGTTATTAATGTTATTAATGTTTTATCTGCCCCAAACACCGTGCAACAGATAATTTCTTACACCTATAATTATAAATAAAAAATGCACAGCAAGCCGCTCTCATTCAGTTCTTTCACTTTGTTTTATTGCCCCCATCGATCTGAGAGGCAGATTGGAAAAGGAGCTCTCTGATTACGAGACAAACAGACCAATCAGAGACCCATCTTCCCAATTGTGAGACGCTCTTGTCGATGCTTTTCACATTCTGTACCTTTGTCCAGTGTCAGAGCCAGCCTGATGCAACGTGAAGATTTTTCAAATTTGACTGAAAAAAAAAAGAAATAACGGAAATGACCTCTCCTGTGCCAGATCAAAATTGTGAGGCTGCACTAATTAACTGAAATCATTAATTCAAGCAAGAATACCAGCAGGTTTCTTAAAGTGAGATCTATTAGTAGTGATGAGAGGTTGGACGCTGGTAATTAACGAGTCACCCAGGAAAAAGTAAAGAGCTGTTAAATTTTCCGACTTTGTTTAAGTCACATTCTATATGAATTATGCCAGGTGCCTTGTCCTTTTTTTTTTGATTTGGACTGATAACTTGCAGTTTGTGAGAGGAAGATTCACTCCCTCGGCCACTCTTTTGAGTGTCTCTCGACTCCCAAGCTCATTCCAAATGAAATGTTAAGGAGTCCTGCATCACCGACTAGTAGGCCATAACAATATGCGCAATACAATACTTGTTTTGCACGCCACCTCACAGTTGTACTGTAGGTTATTTCATCAATCAATTTTGATTAGTAAATTAACTGATTGAAGGCTTCCTAGGGGATCAACCTAAGGTAGGTACATTATTCATGCATTTTTCATTCTCTTACAACTCTGCGTTTGCCGGGAACCAAATCATTTGTTTCCCTCCAATCAGGGACCTGGAAAAGGAGGAGAAATCCAGGCACGGCCTTAGGACGCTGAGCCAGCGCTCCTCTGTATTTGCATTCAGATTAGGTGGGGTGTCGAAGAAATACGTCCACGCTCAGGCAACAGCCTACGTACGTGCGTACTTTACCTAATGCGGAAATAATTAATTATGTTGGGGGTGGTGGTTTACTTTACAGGCGGGCGGGTGGACGGACGGGTGGACAGACGGACAGACAGACAGACAGATAAGGAAAGTCAGATTTAAAGGAAAGTCGATAAATCAAACGTATTAACCCCCCTTTTCTACAAGGGCTTTTAGCGTTTTGAGTCTGATCTTTGACTGATGGACGCTGGAATGTCCTTTGACCGTGGCTTGTTATTGTTATACGTTTTCTTCTTTGTCTTTTGTCTCACGCAACTTGTGCAATATCGGTTCAATATGTTTATATTACATATGTAAATATGTTTAACACTTTTATAACACCATAGACATCTGTAGCTAAGTTAGTACATAGTAATAATTTATAATAAATACCACAAAATATTTAGTACATTTTATCAATAAAAATACATACAATCGCATTTTGTATATTCTGTATATTTGTTTATATTTGGCCTTTCATATTTTCCCATTTCTTCTTCTTCTTCTTCTTCTTCTTCTACTTCTTCTTCTTCTTCTTCTTCTTCTTTTCTTCTTCTTCTTCTTCTTCTTATTATTATTATTAGTATTATTATTATTATCCTATTTTTATTTTATTTTATATTTAAATGTTTTTGTCTGTAGAAAAACATATCATTCTTCACCTTGATGAAATCATTCTGCATGAAAATGTACCTTGCGGAATAAACTAAAAGTAAATTCTGATTGTGATTCTAAGTGTGCAGTCCGAGTGTGCTGGTGCACGGGGGCCAGTGGACGTGCTGAACAGCGCCCTAGAGCGGGTTTATGACCTTTTAGCGATAAGAGGCTTGTCGTAGCACCCGGGAAATTTGTAAGAGAGGAGTGGAGAAGTAACAGTGCTTTCTAATGTCCCCAGAACACTAGTTTAATCCACTACAAAAAGGAGCCACAGAGGACACCTTAATATTTCATGTCATGTGACAGATGCTGCGATTGGGGTCATATGGCACTTATTTAAACAGCGGATTGGGGCCGACATAAAGGGCAAATTGGATATCGCTCTAAGTGTTATATCTGCCTAACCAAGCGCAATTAGGTTGGGGACTGTGGACGATGGATCTGAAACGTTACCTGCACCACCACTTTGATCGGGCTACAAAGAGCATGCTTACTCAGCTGTAGCGTTGGGTCGTTCGCAAACGGTTTGTTCTTTTTGACCGAATCTTTTAAGTGAACAAAATGAACTGAATCCTCCCCCAAAACGATTTGTTCGTTTGAGTCTAAAAGTCCAAAAGCTACTGCTGGAATTTGTTTGCCAACGAATCGGTGAACGAACCTAAAGAACTGGCGGAAATAGTTCAGAGCTGTTTCTATTTCTAACTATTTCTTTTGGTTCCTCAAATTCATAAATGTATTCCCTCTTTAGTAATCTTAGAATGCTGTTATTTCAGTTTATGCATATTGTGCAGATATTATACATGCATGATCCTACCTACACTTGGCAACATTGACATTTATGTCAAAGTAAAATCTTTGCCAGGTTAAATTGCTCATTAAAATATTAATATTTAATATTTTTAATTTAGATTGTTTGGATTGAAATACCGTATTGATTCAAACAGGACACAAGATTTAATTGTCAAATAGAGGATGATTTCGTCTTTCGAGCTCAATGCCATGAAGACAGTGGAGGTGGTTGTAAATTTCAGGGAGAACCCAGCGCTAGCCACCCCCATCACCCTGCTTCCTGGGAACCACCTTAAACCATGACCTCAAGTGGGAGAGAAACATCAGCTTTCTCACCAGAAAAGCTCAGCAGAGGATTTCCTTCCTGCAGCAGCTGAGTAAGTTCAACCTACCAAAGACGATGATGGGGCACTTCTACACCGCCATCTTTGAGTCCATCATCACTTCCTCCATCAGCATCTGGGAGACTGCTTTCACTGCCAAGGACAGGGGCCGACTGCAGCGCGTCATTCGTTCTGCTGAGAAGGTGATCGGCTGCAACCTTCTTTCCCTCCAGGACCTGTACGCCTCCAGGACCCTGGGGTGAGCAGGAAAGATTGTGGCCAACCCCTCCCACCCTGGACACTGGAGCCACTTCCCTCCGGCAGCAGCCTGCGATCCAACTAGGACCAAAACCTCACATCATAAGAACAATAATAATCTGGCAATGCATTACATTAACGCATATTCCATTGTTCATATTTTCAACATTCCTGCACAAACCTTACAGCTATTTAAAAAAATAAATAGCCATATTTTATTTTATCTGCCATATTTTATTTTACAATATATTTTACATATTCTTATATATTTGATATATTTAATATATACATTGATCTTGTTTTCTTCTTGTTCTATTTTACATTTATGTTTATTCCAATTGTTTGCACAAAACACCAAGACAAATTCCTTGTATGTGTAAACTTACTTAGTATTAATTAAAGATGATTCTGATTGTGATACTGGTGAGTAGTGTAGTTTAGTTTCTTGATGGGTGTGATGTGTTGAAGAATGAAGGAGTGACCGCTGACACTGACTTGAATAAAATAATAGTTTTATTACACAAATCAGCATCAAACCAGACTTGCCATGGATGTCCTGGGAGAGACCCGAGCCGGATGGAATCTCTGCCAAGTGACGCTCTGCATTCGCTTTTAAAGCTGTACAGAGATAACATACCATCTCTGGTCCCAACCTATAGGTGCCCGCTCAGCCTCAGTCCTGTCATAAATCGAAACATTTCCTCCTCTGGTCGAGCTGGAGGAATAAACAAAATTCCTCTCCCATAGGGCCTCTGAACAGACCCGTTGTTGTTCTTTCTCAAGCAATAAATCTAATAGTAACATAGTTAATATTATGACCGCACTATATCTCAGCTTTGGGAGCTCAGTGACCTATTCACCTCAAACCTTCCAGACACCTCATATTCCCCCCTTCGAGACTACACAAAGTCTCGACAGAGAGAAGGTATTGAACATACGATGTTAATTGGCTAAATAGAAATCACTCAATAACAAACACAATTGGTTATTATATACCCCTCTGACCATGCTTAGTCATAGCAATACAGCAAATTTGCGGAGTGTGAGAGCGAAAAACCCATCTGGCAGCTTCATTTCTTAGAACATCCATCAATCAATCAAGACAGGAAAATTCTCTCACGGTCCCTCTGCCCCAGGCAACCACCTAAGGTACTCCAAATCAATTAACAGAAAAAGACAAAGGGTTTAGAATACTGTATAGGATGTTACATATAAATGCATACATTTAGAGCCTCAGAAATAAATCAAAAATGAGTCCAAAGTCAGGCTGGTCGACCCATCGGACCTTCCAGTGGACCTTTCCCTGCCTAGCACCAATGTCCCTCAAAAACCGCAAAAAGAGAAAATACCTGAGGTCCCAATGTATTCACTTCATCCTACTACAGATAACTCAAAGAAAACAATAGCAAATCAGAGTAATATGTCTTGCTAAAAATGTCTAGCGTAGAGTACAGGATATTCATCAATAATACAGGTTACATTGTAGTAAACAAACTCCAATATTATAAAACATTCAGGACACACATGTATGTATTAAACTGTTGGTTTTTTAACACCATCAACTTTTAATGATATTTCACTCGACACTCCTGATCATGATGTCCTCATTCAGGGTCCGCCGTCCATTTCCATCCTCCATTTTCGAGTGTCAATGTTTGAGTGTTCAAGTCCATTAGGCTGTTAGGATCTCTGGACACAGCCATCCTCTGACTGGTCCTGAAAGAAAGAATCACCAGCAAGTATCTTGCACAAACATCAAATACAGTATAATAATTTCACTTTTGCATTATGCTTTAACATTATTCCAATATATGATTAACTTTTTCCTTTTCCTCCTTTGTCCATGCATTTTCCTTGTTAACAATAGTGTTGAGTAAATGATGGAATCAGATATTTAGAATGGGTCTTTATCTACTAGTGTTAGATCCTAACTACACACCTCTACCCAATTCAGACCTGTATGCTGACAGATTTTAACAATGTGATTTTTCAGCACACCATTCATTTTTTCACAAACTCCTTGGCTTTGCGGAGGATAAACAGCTCCTAAACATTGTTTAATTCCCAATTTTTGCAGAATTAATTTTACTGTTCTATCCACAAACTCTTTCCCATTATCTAAGGATATCCGATCTGGAAGTCCCCACCTGCTTATGACCTCATGACACAAGAACTTGGCTTGACAACTGACTGAGCATCTTTACGCTTGGTTGGACATGCCTCAGGCCACTGTGAAAATCTATCCACGACGACTAACATGTATCTTTTACCTACTATTGGTCTTATCATGTCAACAAAATCCACAACCAACTCACGCATAGGACCTGTCGGAGTTGGAATGTGACTGGGTGGACTCAACACACCCCTCCAAATATTGTTTTTAAGAGAGATTGTGCATCTGCCTATGACATAATCAATTTGCTCAAGCAAGTACGGTGCCCAAAAACCATACTCTTCGTGATTTTTCTCCTTACCTCCCCCCTTGCAACATGGGCTAACCCATGTGCTTCCTGAATCATCAGACCTAGTAGGTCAGGGGGTGCTACCATCAGTCCTTCATGATTTCTCCACAGACCAGTAGAATCTTGTGTGGCCCCTCGGGCCAACCATAATTGTTTATCGATGGCTGATGCCGCTTCTTGCATCGCGATCACATCTCTGAGCGTGATTTTATCTTCCAAGTCCACTTCATGAGTGACCAGAAGAACCTTGCCTGCTTTGTTTGCTCCTGTAACTGCTTTAGCAGCCTCATCAGCCGCTTTGTTACCTTGTGTGACCCTTGACGTGTCTATTTTGTGTGCTGCACACTTAGCTACAGCTATTTCCTTTGGTTTCATCATTGCATGCAACAATTTCATTATTTGGGCATGATGCTGTATCGGAGAACCATCGGTTTTCTTAAATCCTCGATTTTTCCACACTGATCCAAATAAATGACACACATTATGTGCAGATGCCGAATCTGTATATATTGTCACTCGCTTGCCTTCGGCCAATAGACAAGCTTCAGTCAGGCCCACAACCTCAGCAAGCTGTGCAGAAGCAGGTTGTGGTATTACTTCTGCTTTCTCAACAACAAATTCAGTTCCCTGGGCTTTGACTACTGCATAACCAGCACTCAATGTGTCTCCTATTCGATAGCAGGACCCATCAGTCCAATACTCCACATCTGACACATGCAGTGGGAAAGCTTGCAAGTCTGATCTGAGCTTTGCATATCTCTCTACTTCCTGAATACAATCATGTGGCTCTCCATCCCCTGGTGTTGGTAAATTATAAGCTGGATTTACCGTGACGCACCTTACTAAGGTGACATCTTCCTGCTCTAAGAGCCTATGATAGTCTCTTAGCCTAGACATAGTCAATGTACATTTACCGAAGTTCAAAAGATTTCTGAGACTATGATGGGTAAGAATTGTCACTGGGTAACCCATAGTTACTGATGATGCTTTCTCATACATTAGATAAACTCCCACCATTGCTCTGTAGCACAGTGGTAGCCCCGATTCTACTTCTGAATAGGCAGTAGAATAATACGACACTGGTTGGGGGCTTCTCCCTATACCTGTTGGCTGACAAAGAACTGCACATGCATATTTGCCTCACATGGACGTAGCCACATACAGCAAAAAGTTCTAAGAGTAGTCTGGCAGTGTTAGTGCTGGAGCTTCTTGTAGCCTCTGTTTGATCGTTTCAAATGCCATTAGACCTTCCTGCGTCCAGGTGAGGTTACAATGGAGTTGAGCATTCCCAGTCTCTTTTATCATGGCTCTCAAAGGCCCTGTTAGGCAGGCATAATCTTCTACCCAGGCTGAAAAATATCCCGCAATGCCAAGAAATGTCATCATGTCTCTGACTGTTTTAGGCTTTGGTGCGACTTTTTCTTGACAATACTGTAGCTTCTTCTGAGAGGCCTTGTGTCCTTTGTCTGCCAATAGATGTAACAGTGTGATTGAGTCCTCATGGCATGTTTCCTTATATGGTGAACAGATGACGATGTCGTCCACATACTGAATGACAGTACTTTTCAAGATCTGATCGATCCCAGCCAAGTCATCCTGCAATACTTTATTGAAAATGTGAGGGCTATGTTTGAATCCTTGAGGGAGCCTCTTGTACTTGAAGGTTTGTCCTTTGTATGTGAATCCAAACAATCCTTGACTTTCTTTGCTCAGTGGAACACTGAAAAATGCTCCACACAAATCCAACACTGTGAAGTGTGTTGCCTCTGGAGGAATTTGGGCTAACAAGGTATGTGGATCTGGTACATCTGCTGGAAAATCCTGCACAACTTCATTTATCGCTCTTAAATCATGTACCAAGCGATAGGACTCATCTGGTTTCTTTAAAGGCAATATAGGCGTATTGCTCTGAGTATCCAAACATATTTCCACTACACCTGCTTTTAACAGTCCTTCAATTTGTGGTCCAATCCCTTTGATTGCCTCCTCCTTTAGTGGGTATTGGTTCTTCCAAGGAGGTTTGGTTCCTGGTCTCAGTTCAACGCTCACCGGTTGGGCTGACTTCACAAGTCCGATGTCAGTACTATGTCGTGACCACAAACATTCTGGAATTTGTTGCAGCATCTTCTCTCTCATGCTGTCTGAGTCCAATTTAGCGCTGAACATTGACTCATGTGTCATCTGTATCACTTGTGGTTGTCCTTGTCCTTGAGCTGAAATCATGATTTTCATGAACTTCTGTTCTTCACTTATCCAGAGAGCAAGATTCTCCTTTATTGGTGAAAAAATGGCTTCCTCAGCTTCTGCCATCATTTCTCCTATATGCTTCTGCTCAAATCCTTCAGCCACCATTAAAGTCACATGTGGCACACTTTTCACAATGTCAAACTCTTTCTCAAGATATTCATTGGTGTTTATCTTCATAGCTGCTCCTTGTGGTCCCACAATTATGCAGCATGAGGTCAGCTGAACATGCTTCGGTTGACTACTCAACCATTCTTCTGGATCCAATTGGTCAGTTTTCTTGAAATATTTCAACGTGCAGTGATGTGGATACTCAGGGGGCTTAGCATCAGGCATATTTGCCACAATGAACTTCTCCCACATCTTGGCTGGCTCTAATAGCTCTGGACTAAGATTTCCAATCCAATATACTGAAGAAGTCTCGGTCTCTGGTGCGCTAAATAATTGGTGGTAGACATCAGGTGGCACATCCACCAGACAGCCGTCCGGTGTACACCGTATTGTACAATTTAGTTTGCACATAGCATCTCTTCCCAAGAGTGCAATGGGCGTATGTTCTGACACCAAAATAGGTAGTGTGATTTTCCGATTTCTACAGCAGAGCTCAATTGGTTTTGTGAGAGGAATCAGCTGTTTCACACCCTCAAACCCGATTGTCCGTACCAATTGGTCAGACATGGGGAGATGTATAGCATCTTCAGGCCGAACACAGGTGAAAGCTGCTCCGCAATCTGCCATTACTTCCAATGACTTATCATTTATTTTCACCTCTTTTTTTGGATCTTGCTCCGGCCCTGATACTACCAGCTGACACCTCCCTTTCGAGTCTTCTGGGCACCCCTAGAAACCAGGTTCCGGACCCCTGTAAGGGTTCGCTGGTCCCCTGGGTGGCTGTGGTTGTCCTCTGAAGCCTCCTCTGAAGCCTCCTCTGAAGCCTCCTCTGAAGCCTCCTCTGAACCTGTAGCAGTCACGTACAAAATGACCTTGTTGTCCACAATTATGACACGCTCCTTGAGACTGTTGGAAATTTCCTCCTCTTCCTCTTCCTAAATTTCCTTGGCCTCTTCCTCTCCATGTTTGTGGTTGGTCAAAAACTGGCTGTGGAAAGGAGACAGTGAAGACCACAGGTGGTAGTACCTGAATCTGTCCTTGCTGTGGTTGTGGTGGTAATTGATTTAGTTGTGACTGGCTCTGCATAACCACAGCTTGTTTCTTTTTCTTCTTCTTATTGTCCACCAACTGTATTTGGTTGACTTTTCTGAGAGTCTCCTGATCCTGTTCCTTCTTCTTTGTACTGTTGGAGCTCGGGTACATCTTCATGGTTGTTTTAGCCTTGCCCATCTCTATTATTTGTTCATCCTCACCTTTGAAGAGATAGTTGCCCTCCTGTGTAATCACTGGGAGCTGGGGATGAGCATCAGTGCACTTCACCACCTTCTCATAAGGCGGGGGCTTCTGTAAAGATGCTGTATGTGAGAAGGGCGTGGTAATCTTCTCCATCAATTTTTCTGTTTCCTTTTCATTTTCCTTTATTCCTTTGCAGCCTCGAACCATGTCTGTCCCTCCTTTGCAAACAGTTGCAGAATGCCAAATTCTGTTTGTCTTTTCTCCGTGCGTCTCTTTCCTTTCTTGCCTTTCTTTTGATTTACTTTATATGTGGACACAAGCACCTGCATTGTTTTAATCACATCCGGGTTAAGAGTTCCTTCAACTGGCCATGGTTGTTCAATGTCCGGCCAACGCTTGCTCCATTTTCCTGATATTTTTGCAATATCTTTAATAAGGGGATTGTTCTTTTGCACTACATCAATAGGAGTGATTACTTTTGTAATTTTAGTATCCATTTTTGACATCCTAATGACTCTCTTATTTTCTTTTATTGTAAATCAAATTGAATTATTTTAAAAATGTCTTTATAAAGCACCGTGTAATCACACTCAACCAACAACAGCTGAATTTGCCAACCCCAAAGGAGACCAATCGCTTCCCACTTGTGAAAGCCAATTCACTTGTTCACTATCATTCACACTCATTTATGTTCAATTATCAAAATGATATCAGTGTTCATTCTCAAAAATGCATAGATAAATCATACCCAGATAATGAAACCAATATTCACAGAACAGTATTTAAATCAAATCAGCTTTTCCACATGATCAATTAATCAATCAGTCAATAATACCCTATTAATTAGGCAAATGCCTTAATTGGTCAGTCCGTTGCCAAGTCTCTCACTAAATAATTGCAAATGCAATGTATGAAAAAGAACTACTACAAACCCATATGTGAAAACAAGCTAAACACATTTATTGTAACTAAATTTATAGGCATATAGGTAAATGCAGGTGAGGTCTGTTGAAAGAGTTTGTGGATAAAACCGTACTGGCCTTTAATTGGTCTGGATGGATTCAGGATTCCAGAACGTTGTCATCCGCAAGCCTCAGTGTCTGTGAAGATCTGCCAGATGTCTTGTCATCTGCCCTATGGATGATTCAGTTCAGACTCATTCCATCTTTTCTGTCTTTCCTCAGCTTTCACTCAGCTTTCACTCAGCATAGTAAAAGAGAGGAAGAAAGAAAAAAGAAAAAGAACAACAGAAGAGTTCAATGCCTTAGGCTCACTCTAAATTCTTATACACACTGTGATACAATTCAGTGTGACATACATTATCAGCTTTTTTATTTTGCGCACACTTGAAATAAAGCAGTGGTTACTTTTAATCATGCAATGCATTTAAAGTCCAAAGGGTATATTAGTCAATCTGATATCACCTTTAATTAGTTATTTTTATTCTATTTATCTATTTATTTTTATTTTATTTAATTGTTTTTATTCTATTTATCTATTTAATTGTATGTTATCCTTTTTATTCTTTCTTCTAACTACTGAGAGAAAAGAGTAGAGAGGGGGCTCACCAGCCCCTCTTGTCAGGAGGAGTTAACTAAATTCCACTCTTGTGTGAAGCACCACCCCTTGCTCCACCTCTTAAGTTTAGCAAAGACTTCCAGTATGGACTGGTCGTCAGCGAGTGAACATCCTGTTTTGGCTCCCGTAGGGACAGCCCAGCTCAATGCAGTTACGCACATTCGTAAATCAAAGCTGTTTTCTCTCAGCAGTCGAAACACAAAACCTCTTTTCTTGCATCAAGAACCAGAGTCTCCCTTCACCCCAACAAAACCATCTGCTCTTTTAACCAGACAGGATTCACAGAAATCACCGCCACACACACCCCAAACATAAAAAGAAAAAACCCACACGCCAATCAAACAAATCACAGATCCTCCTTCCAATTCAGAGCAGGAGATTTTCTTTTCTTTTCTGGATGTGTACATGTATGTGTAGGCAGACTGTGGCTCTAGTCCTTCAGAAGGCTCATTTTGTTATCAACTATATAAAGTCCTGTAAAGGTTCATATCCTTTATCAAATGCACAAACGTCCTTGGAAAAAAGGCTCATATATATTTATCAAACGTCCTTAAAGAAAAAGGCTCATATATATTTATCAAAAGTCCTTAAAGAAAGGCTCATATATTTTTATCAACTTTACAAAGTCCGTAAACAGGCTCATATATGTTTATCACTAAAGGGGCAAGAAATGTTTCTCTTTATGTATTATTCAACTGCTCACCACATATGTATACCTATTAATAACACATATATTATATATATCACTTACACATACACAAAACATTACACAAAGCTCTTCACACATGTGGCACCTTCACACTCACACACACAAAAAGAAAAAAAAGAAAAAGATACGTCTGACCAGCAGAACATCTAATCCCCAGAGACTTCAACAGCGCTTAGCTTTATGTTTAACGTCGACTCATTTATACTTTTCTAATTTCATCAAAATTTTCACTTTGGCCAGACTTTTAAAATTTTACTTTGGCCACACTTTTAACAAATTCTTTTTAATCAGATTCTCTCATCATGCATGTTCACTAGTTCTCCAGAGCAGGTTCTGCCCTGTTTTTCCTCACTTTTC
The DNA here is from genome assembly GCF_960531495.2 of Zeus faber. Lineage (NCBI taxonomy): Eukaryota > Metazoa > Chordata > Actinopteri > Zeiformes > Zeidae > Zeus > Zeus faber. The sequence goes on from NC_137198.1 coordinate 24,816,078, forward strand.
TTTACAAACTTTATTTTTTCATCTTTTGAGCCTTTAACTTGTAACTGTTTTTATTTCACTTTATCCTTTTCATCTTACTTTAGCTCAAACTTTATTTTTCATCTTTAGCCTTTAACTTGTAACTCTTTTTATTTGACTTTATCTTTTTCATCTTACTTTAGGCTTTTAACTTTTATCTCTTTTTCACTTTTCATCTTACTTTAGGCTTTTAACTTTTATCTCTGTTTCACTTTTCATATTTTTCATCTTACTTTTAGGCTTTTAACCTTTATCTCTTTTTTCACTTTACTTTCTTCTTTTTCATCTTTATTCATATAATTTTATTTTGAGTCAATTCCCCTGGCCAGGGTTATTTCCTCTTGTTTTTCCTATCTAGATTTGACTATATTATATCTTCATTCGGCCAACTTTCACGCAGCATTTAATGTACACATGTCTTACTGTTTAATGAGATACGGGCCCTGTCTTCGTTAATCTTGCATGGTTATTTAAATAACTTTTGGCTACTAGTTCTACCATTCTACAATTACTTTTTTTATTTCTACTTTCTCCACATCTTTTAAGCCTTTAACTTTTACTTTGAACTTAATTTTTCATTTCTCTCGTCCCTATTCTCTATTTCAACTTTTAACTTTTATTTCTCTCATCTCTATTCTCTATTTCAACTCTTAACTTTTATTTCTCTCGTCTCTATTCTCTATTTCAACTTTTAACTTTTAACTTTTATTTCTCTCGTCTCTATTCTCTATTTCAACTTAATTCTCTTTTTCTTCATTTATTATTCTTTTATTCCCCTTATTTACGTCTTTTACATCTTAATTAACCCCAATTTAGACGGAAACTCACTTCACACATCAACACATAATCTCCATCTCCGCATAATCTCAGTGCAGTCTCTTTGCCAAAAACACAACTGCTCCAGCCCACATAACAGCTCAATTTTGTGAGAGGTCACTCACCCTGAGAGCGGCAGTTCGCTGGAGCAGGCAGCATCGGCAGATGAGGCCCAACAGATCCTGATTCGTGACGCCACTTTGTAGTTTAGTTTCTTGATGGGTGTGATGTGTTGAAGAATGAAGGAGTGACCGCTGACGCTGACTTGATTAAAAATAATAGTTTTATTACACAAATCAGCATCAAACAAGACTTGCCATGGATGTCCTGGGAGAGACCCGAGCCGGATGGAATCTCTGCCAAGTGACGCTCTGCACTCGCTTTTAAAGCTGTACAGAGATAACATACCATCTCTGGTTCCAACCCATAGGTGCCTGCTCAGCCTATGTCCTGTCATAAATCGAAACTTTTCCTCCTCTGGTCGAGCTGGAGGAATAAACAAAATTCCTCTCCCATAGGACCTCTAAACAGAACCTTGACGTTCTCGTTCTTGAGCAATAAATCAAATAATAACATAGTTAATATTATGACTGCACTATATCTCAGCTTTGGGAGCTCAGTGACCTATTCACCTCAAACCTTCCAGACACCTCAGTAGCTACCAGTAAATGACACTTTCATCTACTGCATATATCCCTGTTAAAAACAGAGTTAATTTCTGTGATGGAAAATATTACAGACATCACCCATTGTATTATAAATGAAAAAATGCTTGTGCAACAAATTCAAGGTTCATATGATGACTTTGAAAGAACAAATCCACCACCGTCAAAAAAAGCCATTCATAAGATAGGTATATATTTTACACTCTACAATTTACCACTAAATCTGAATTCATCCCTGATGAATATCCATCTAATTTTTTCTTTTCAAATACAGCATTGACAAAAAACTAACTCAGTTTGTATAAGACGTAAAAGTACTAGAGCAAAATTGAATGAAAGTATCATTTTCTGAACAATCTCTCTAGGGCACCATTGCACAAGTACTCTAACATGTGACAAATTAGGTCTGAACTAAATTCTTGAATATGTGGTATCTTTCAGTGTGAACTACTACTGTGGCACGGTGGCACAGTGCATTGGACTGCTGCCTCACAGCAAGAAGGTCCTGCATTTGATTCCCACCTGGTTCGCTGTTGGCACCATGCCCTGGCAGATTATCTCCCAATTCGGGGACTTTCTGTGTGGAGTTTGCATGTTCTCCCCGTGCTCACATGGGGTTTCCTCCATCTAACATCAGTAAGGACCCCCACCAAAAACATGCAAAACATCCCCCGTCTGACCAACGTCGGTCAAATGGAACCAGGTCCCCGGGTTCCTGACTACCCCACCGGAGGAAGGACAAGCCAGGATGGGTTAAATGCAGAGGCCACATTTCACCGGCCACCATCCAAAAAGCATGTGTGTGTGTGTGTGTGGATGTATTGTAGTGGCATGTCATGTGACAAATAAAGATTCTTCTTCTTCTACTGCAGGATGTGTCTTACGGACGAAGCATCAGCGAAAATCATCCATTATGTGACGTTACGCACCAAATTAACCGATGAGCAGCATTATACAGTTGTTAAAAATGCAAGGGAAAAATCTTGTTTTGTGATCAAAGCAACTCTACTCAATCTACTCTATTCTATTCTATACTCTAGTCTACTCAATTCCTTGTCATACTTAAATGTATCAAATGACTTTGTGTTCGACATAATGCATGGTATCTTAAAAGGCGTCGCACAGTATAAAACTAAGTTGTTGTTTGAATATTTGAATTGTTCCTAATGAAAACATACTTCAATGTGTATATGCATTCAACTATGGCCTTAGTCGGAATCTTCCACTAATCTTGGGTGAGGTTGTCCAGGAAGGCGACAGACACTGGCATTTGTTGTCACTTTTGTTGCATATTGTCAACATTGTATTTTCCCCACGTGTTACAGAGGGAACAACTGCGTATCGAAACATTTTTATTGATGAGCATCACAGGTTATTTGCAGAGTTGCATCCTCTAAATAATTTGATCCCAAAACATCACTTCATGAACGTTTTTTCCTGAGTGTATACACCAAACCGGTCCTTTAGAACATGTTTGGAGTATGAGGTATGAAGCGAAACACAAACATTGGCGCAGTGTTGACCCGTTACTCCATGAGTGTAATGAGTGTCTAATGAGTGAGCTTGGAAATCCGAATTAGTGTTCTCGTCATCCATAGTGGTGTTAATATTTTACACTGTAAGAGTTTGTTCGGTAACACTGTGATGGTGTTTATAATGTTAACTCTTTCAAAAGTGTTAATTTTACACTTTTGAAAGTGGTTCCCATATAAACGCCAGGTGAGTACTAATTTTAAATCTGCGGGTGTTAAAGTTAAGATTTTAAATTTGCAGTGTAGGAGTCGCTAATAGAGAATATAACCTTGCCGCTTCTCCAAATGAGTGTTCCTCTTCAAGAGCCGGATCAGAGCTCGATGAACAAGCGAGGGAACGAATTCTCTTGGGATTCATTAAGAATATTGACGCAGTCTCATAAGGCAAGGGGGGGTTGGGGGTTTTATCTTCATCTTTCCAAACTTGTTAGGAAGCATTTTTGGGAAGTTAAACGAACAATTACTATGAGCTATTATGTAGTATAGATGAGGAGCTAAATCTCATTTTAAAAAGCTTATGGTCTAGAGAAAAAAATTGCCAGATATGGAAAATAGCCGACTAAATAATGAAAATAGCATAATAGATAATGTATAAAATAGCTGAATAAAATACAAAATAGCCACATATACAAAAATAGCCAAATTAAAAAAAGAGATCCAAATAAAATAAATGCTAAATAAAAAAAGAAATAGCCTTATATACAAAAAAAATGACAAATGAAAAACAAAAATAGTTTCATATGTACAAATATACAGAATATACAAAATGTAAATCCATGCACAAGATACATTCATTTCAAAGGCAATAACTGAGGCTCAGTGACGAGGTTTCTTGTTGGCTGTGGGTATACAAGATACATAGATATAGATAGATGAATAGATATTGATAAATAAATAGATAAATACATTTACTGTACAAGATGAATAAATATGTGTACAATAATACGGGCATGGAAGACAATGACAAGACGGTTGAAGTTATTACTATGTTATGACTATGTTATTACAGTGCCTACAATGTTATCACAATGCTATTGCAATATACTGCACAGTTTATTGCACAAGTTGTGTGTGTGTATGTATGTGTGGTTCTGAAAGGCATGTAGGAGCCATTTGACTTAAACAGCATTATGTTATATAGCATTAAGGCAAATTCATATGTTTGAGAATTTGAGAATTAGCACATACACACACACACACACACACACGCACAGACCTATGGGTGAAGGTTAAAAAAACCCAATCGATATCAGATATAGATATAGAGATATCTTCAGTTAAGATATACAGTATACTATGGTATTTTTATGCATTGAAACTGGGGGCGTTCTGGACGCTCTGACAAGAACAAGGTCATGTTCAGTCAGCTTTGCCCGCCTACATTTCATTGGAAATTAATCAAGGCCGGGCGGTAGTTTGTTAAAAAAAAACAAACAGCCTTTCCATACAAGCTCGTCTCAGTTTTTGACCCAACCCCCTGGAGACGAGTGGAGACATCTGCCTCCCGCTCCAGCTCCTCACTGGGAGTGGGAGGCCTGAGCCACGAAATGAGAAATCACAGGAACGTACAGCAGAACTGGCAACCGATTAAAAAAATCAGTCATAGATCCACTCGCCCTTCTTCATTAAAGTCACTGGGTCGGCAGTACTTTTTTTCCCAGTATTTACAAAATGTTGTAGTAGTTGTACAGTAGTTGTAGTAGTATTCATTTCTTATAGCACTGGCAGTATAAGGAAATTCCTCTCTAATTTCAAGATTTTCTCATTACAATAAAGCAAATGGAAACATATGTTCACTTCATCAATTTAAGAATCTATGAATGACAAAGGTTTGAAATAATCATAGAAAAAATTATGTCAATATAAAAAATGAATAGATATTTTTAGAGAGCAACACAGAGCTACCTCGTTGTAACAGCATATTTATGTCAAAATGATACTTGATAAATTTGTATAATTATATTATACAGTATATGTAACAATACTAACTCATACAAAAGTAAAATTACAATTAAATGCAATTGAAGGGGTCGCCACAGCGGATCATCTGCCTCCAATACCTTCTGTTCTGCGCATCTTCCTCCCTTACACCAACCGCCTGCATGTCCTCCCTCACCACATCCATAAACCTTCTCTTTGGCCTTCCTCTTTTCTTCTTGCCTGGCAGCTCCATCCTCAGCATCCTTCTCCCAATGTAACTCTCATCTCTCCTACACACGTGTCCAAAACCATCATGCCTTTCCACCATGGAGACATAAGGACAAAAAGCCCATAAGACAGTTGTGCAATTATCTCTGCGCACTCTCGCTGGGAGCCCTGGGTGTGCCCAGCGCTGGGAAATATAAATTCAATACTCACATGGATGGTGTTCAGTATCAGTTCAGTAATGCATGTTAGCAAGAAAAAATGTTTTCTATTTTTGTGATTCACACTTTGTGTTTGTTGTATGTGCCAAAATGAATATTTTTGTGAGAGTTATGCCAAAAGAATGGATGTTGGGATCAACAGTTTGCATTCTTTAAATGATAAATGATAAATCATTTTGACGGAATTAATTGATGCCTGTGAGAGTAACAGAGCCGAACCGACTCGTCTGCTGACTCTCATTCATCGTTCTGTGGAGGTCCGTTCTCTCTCCCCAGACGTTACAGCGACTGCATCAACCAAACGACGAGTTGAACAAATCGAACATTAAAGGTTTGTGCACTGAGAGTCTTCTTCTTGTCGTGTCCACAAAACAGTCAGTTCCAAGGTTTGGCTAGATGTGGTTCAGCCACTGCTGAACACATTGCTGTCCCTTCTCATTAAACTCTGCTAAGTCCGATGCTGTGCAGGGCTGTTCGAGCAGGGGACATATCAGGGGGTGCTCCATGGTCTGTGGTCCAGTGCCACAGTCACACACAGCGTCCCCGTCATTCAGGTGTCCCCATTTGGCAAGAGTGGCTTTTGCACGTCCAACACCAGATCTTAGTCTGTTAAGGCATTTCCACACTGCGCAGTTGGTGTCTGCTCCAGGGGGCAGTGCCTCGCTCGCCTTTAGCTCCATTGTTGTTTCTGGTGGGAGGTTGTCAAGTCTTTCTTCCCACCAAGTGACTCTTTCACTACTTGCGCTCGGTGTTCTGAGAGGTGAGACGCTCTTCAGGAAACTTTTCCTGGATTTAAGGCGGCTTTTGGCTGGCACATGGCCGAAGAGAGGATGTCTTTGATCATTGGACTGTTGTTGCCGCTCTTTCTTGCTTGCTGCATTTCGTCGTATCTCTGGTGGGGCTATGCCTGCCAGGATGTATAGCCGGTCTGTACGTGTTGGTTTCAGGCAGCCAGTGATAAGGCGGCAGCTAGCATTGAGGGCTGGGTCCAACTTCTTGGCATGGGCAGCTGGCTCCCATACTGGGCAGGCATACTCGGCAGCTGAGCAGCAGAGAGCCAGTGCGGTTGCTTTCAGAGTCTGTGGATTAGCACCCCAGGTTGTTCCAGTGAGCTTGCGGGTGATGTTGTTCCTCGCACTCACTTTACACTTGGTCTTCTCAATGTGGGTCTTAAAAGAGAGGCATCTGTCCAGGGTTACCCCTAGGTAGACTGGGTGCTCACAGTGTTCGAGGGAGGTTCCTGACCAGTTGACCTTCAGTTGGCGCTTGGCTTCACGATTTCTCAGATGGAAGGCACACACCTGTGTCTTAGATGGATTTGCACGTAGGTGGTTCTCTTCATAGTAAGGTGTTAGCTCTGCCAGAGCATTGGAGAGTCTGTCTTCCACAACTTTGAAGTCAGTGGCTTGTGCACCTATGCCGAGGTCGTCTGCATAGATGGAACGGCGAGTGTCTGCACTTTTTGGTTGGTCGTTGGTGTAGATGTTAAAAAGAAGTGGTGCAAGCACACTTCCCTGTGGAAGGCGATTCTTGAGTCTTCGCCACCTGCTTTTCTTTCCTCCAAGCTCAACAAAAAAGTTGTTGTTTTCAAGCATGCTTTCGATCAGTTCTGTCAAACGGATGTCCCTTGTGGTCTCCAGGATCTTGCTGAGGAGACGTCTGTGGTTGACTGTGTCATAAGCAGCTGAGAGGTCGACAAACACCACACCAGTTACCATCCCTTCCTCATAGCCGTCTTCGATGTACTGAGTGAGGTTGAGTACTTGGCTAGTTGTTGACTTGCCAGGGCCGGAACCTGCTTGTTCAGGGATGAGGTGTTTGTCAACAAAGGTGCCTATTCTGTTGAGGATCAGACATTCGAAAAGCTTGTAGGTATGACTCAAAAGTGCGATTGGTCTGAAGTTCTTGGGAGCGGATGGATCTTTCCCAGGTTTCAGCAGTGCTATAATGTGGGCTTTCTCCCAAATGTTAGGAAGAAAGCCCACATTGTGTGTTAAGCACTCATTGTAAAGCTGTAGAAGCCATGTCTTTGCCTTGTGACCGAAGTGCCTGATCTGTTCGGTTGCGATGTTATCCAATCCGATTGCCTTTCCTGGTTTGAGGGTAGAGATTCCCCCTTCCAGCTCTTCCATAGTAAGCTGTCTTGTAAAAGCAGGGTCCTCGATGTATTTCTTGCGGTTCAGCTTGGTCTTTTTCCCTCCCTTTCCACTCTTTCCATTCAAGAGCAATTGGTTGGCAACTTTGTTGGCAGTGACTTTTGGGTGCTGAGGAGCTGCTTTAGGATCACCCCCTAGCTTGTGAATAAGTGTCCATGCTTTCTTGCTGTTTTTTGACATGTCTGTGGACTCAATAAGAGCATTCCAGGTCTTGCTTCACTCTTGGGCAATGTTTTCCATCACCTTCTCAGCTTGGGCAGATGTTTCATTCATGCTACATGCTGACATAGTTGTCATTGAGTCCTTCTACAGTTCTTTGAATGCCCAGGTATATATTCAACTCTACAGCCTTGTGGGATGTGTTTCTGAGCAGTTTTCAGCACCAGGTTAGCAAATTGGTCGTAGTTCTTGCTAACTGGTATTATATTTTTGATTTTCTCTTCCAGCTCGTTGGTGAAGCTTTTCCAGTCTGCTTTCTTGTAGTTAAGATGCATTTTAAAGGTCACGATGGTTGGGACTACAGCTGCATTAATTTGGATCCCAATGGGACGGTGTTGGCTTGATGGAATAGGGTCCAGCACAGTCTTTTTACACAGTCCAGCGATGTTAGTTGTGACCATGGTGAGGTCTGGACTGTAGCCACGTTTCCAGCAAGCACTGAAAAACGAGTGTGGTAGCTTGGGGTCATGGATTAGACTTAGTTTGTTAGTATCCATCCACTCCTCTACTGCTTCTCCATTTTTGTTCATTTCAGGATAGCCCCAGTGGGTGCTGTGGCTGTTGAAGTCCCCAATGATGATCTACGGTTTGCTGTGTACTTTGGGGATTGGCTGGGAAAATATAAAGTCTACAGGTGGTGGTTTATAGACAGATGTTACTACAGCACTGCTTAGGTCAACGGATAGGACTTCGATGTCATAGTCGTCTGACATATCTGTATCTTCTATAGCTAACCCTGTTTTTACAAAGATAGCACTGCCGTACTGCCGGTGAGGTCGCTCAGTGGCCAGGACCATTCCTGGTATGGTGGGGCGGTTATTTTCACTCCCTCTGTGAGTCCTTTGCAAGCAGAGAACATCACAGTGTTGCTTTCTGCGTAGATCGGCTAAGATGGTTTGTTTTGCAGAGGAGAACCCTTCAATGTTCACAGATATGACTGTCAATGCTGGTCTTGAGGAGGTTCCTCGTTTTCAACATCGACCTTTGTGCCTATCTCCAGGCATGATGTTTTCTCTTCTCTTCTGTAGCTTTGTGGCTTGTAGCTTACAGCTTTCAGCGTAGCTTGTAGCTTGTAACTGTTGCTTGTAGTGGTGATAGGATTAGCAGTGTCTTGTAGATCTAGTCGATCTTGTCGATCTCTTCAATACTCCCAGGGCTGCGACGTGGACGCTCCTTTCTTGGCCCCTGCACCGAGTAAAATAATAATAACAATAATAATAATAATAATTATTATAATAATAATAATAACAATAAATTAATAAAAATTAAAAAAAAAAATTATATATTAAAAAAATATGTTTTAATTTATTTCTTGTTTAGTGAGATGTTTTTAACACAGTATTCCTAATAATATGAAATAATAAATATTGCTTAGGAATTGTGTCAAAGTCAATAAATTTAGGATTTACAGTGTACACCACATCAAAAAACATGCGCTTCTATACAGCATTAACTGCATTAAAATGACTCTCATGTCTACATGTCTCTGTGTCTGGAACATTTGGACAGGATGTTGCTTCATTGGTTATTTACTTTTCCTGCCTTGCAGTTCGATTCAGCACCGCCACTCCAGCGCCAATTATCCATAACAAAACAAAAGTTGAATCCCTCCTCCACCTATCACAGCTGTCACATGCTCGCTCACTCGCTTTTTTTTTTTTTAATTCAGCCACGCATTATCCCCTTCCCTTTCCTCGATAATTTTCACACCAGACTTAATAGCCTCATCTCCTCATCCAAACCCTTTACTATGTAAAGGATAACATGCGGCCAGCCGCTCGTTATCGCCAAATAACCCCATCTTGTATCCCTCTGAAGAGAGTTTTTTTGCAATAACAACCATCCGGCTGTGCGTTCTGCATGCTTATTACACAGCTACTTCCCAAATGAAAGAATAGATTGAGACAGAGTATTGATTTGAAATTAGTCACTATGCTGTTTTTAAAGCTTCAGCTCAGAAAAATTGTCCACAATAACGTATGTTAGGGTTTAGGGTTACGTAGCAATGACTTGAATCCGATTTTTCAAGGGAGTTTTACTTCATTTTCATGTAAATTCAGAAATATATCTTTTAAACAAATCACTTTTACACCATAATCGGTGGCATGCTGGTTCTTCAGAGCAGAGGCGCTCTCTCCTGGTGGAGAGGGTGGGGCTTCTCCACTGTGCTCATCAACCCTCAAAATATTTCATGGACCCCCATGGGGGGAAGAAAGTCAATAACTTTTGATTTTGATTTTGATTTGGGATTCTAAATCGAATATGAAATGATGGAATTATACACGGATATTCCTGTATATTTATGCGACAACCCGGTGTTTCCGGGTTTTTGGTTCGGTGGGAAAAGTGTGTAACTTATATCTATTTTTGAAGTGAATGCATCTGTTTACTCAGTACTATATGTTGACTTAACTTGAATTGATAAATGACTGCCAAAAAGGGATACTTTTTGCTCCATTTTGCATTAAAATCAGCGAGTAGACAAGGACTACAAATGAGTGACGACTGTTGAATTCATTTCACAGCCTTGTAACCGGAATTAGTCAGGCTCCATCTTCAGCAGTGAGTATTGGTGCACGGACTGATAGATAAAACACCTATATTGCGCCGATATGGAGCCTTTTAATATTTGGTTGATAGCTCACGTTACCGTTAATTACTATTGATTTATCTAGCAGCAGATCTATCTATCTTAAGGTTAATTGGGGATCTGACAAGGGTTACTGTGACTTAACAGTTAACGCTACAAACCTTGAATGAATTATGATTATTTATGCAAGAAAAGGTAATACATGCCATTTAGCCTAACGTTACACATGCAACATTAGCTTACATGACGTTGTATATTATAATGATGGATAGTGTTGTTGGATAGTGAGTGCTAATTTCCAGTACATTAAAGTTAACTGAATTCTCAAAGTATGGATGCATGAGTTGATCTAATGAAGACTATGAATAATAAAGAAATGGAAATGTAGTACGGCACGTTTAGTATCGAAAATTGAGTACAACTTGCGAGTTACGAGTTATGGGAGTTACATAAGGACTGTTCCGATTCCTTGCCTGCACCAGGGCTGCTTGTGTATACTCGAATCCTTCAATGCACTGAAAGTGCATTGATCAAAAATTCCCTCACACGTACAGGCTGGATCATCGAGTGAAGTTACTTTCAAATGCCAGTTATGTTTTTTTTTAAGATCCCTGTACAGAAGCAGATCTCTTCACCCCACTTGCGCAGGAGACACTTGAAGCAAAGTGTCCAATGCCCGTAGCTTTGAAACTTTTGAAAAGTTTACTCCACCTTCAATGCACACAAAAGCAATAAACCCAAGACACCAAATCAGAAGTTCACACCAGATTTTGTTTCTGAAATCGCTCATCCCAGTGTTAATTCGCCATCAGAGGAGGAAATTGCACAGTTCGATACCACAGAGTTTGACAGCAACGAGGCATCCTGTGGTGAAAACCGCACAAGACAGGGAGTTGGAGCATAACTTGGCTGCCTTTTGTTTAAAAATGCAAACAATTCTGCACACGCCTCAGAAAGCTGTACAAGCCCTCTTACAGCAGATCAACCAGATGCAACTGTCACAGCCATAATTGCATCTTTCCATTCAAAAAATTACAGTAAATACTACGCAGATGTAAATCAATCAGTGGCCAAAGAGGTGATCAGTGCTGTCATTGAGAACAACATGCTTCTGAAATTCTGCAGCACAGAGGGATCCTTATCAACCAGTAAAAGGCGAGGAATTATATGTTGTAATGCCGGTTGAATAGTTTATTGACAAAGAGAAGAAATCCACTGTTTATGTCCCTGACTGCGTACTGGGTTCTTGTCAATCTGCCAGCAAAATATCGGTCTACTCGTCATTCTATCCCAACCCTGTCTCACGTTTTTTTCGTGCTTATAGTTACAAAAATGATTGTATTGAATTGTGTTCCGGAGTACAATTGACAAAGTAAAAAAACAATTATGACAAATACTGTAAATAAATATGATTTTATTCTTTTTAGAATGTGAATGGTGTACACTTGGCACCCCACTTCCATGGCAAGGTTGGATTTGTTTTAACTTTGTCATACAACAAAACCAAATACATTTTTGGAAAGATCTCAGCTTGTAGGTTAAAAAAAAAGTATGTGTGAGAGATTTCAGTGGACCCTTAACTGAGATATTGCCCTTTGAACCCCAACCAGAAGTAACATTTTAAGCCCTTTATCTCAATTATTAAAAGAGCTATCAAAATTATGTCAGCTGTTTTGGACAGCTCTGGACATGTTCTTTAAGAGGGGTGGTAGCGTCAATAGGGGGAGCCACTTATATATATAATATATAATTCAGGGCTTTGCAAATGACATATGTAAATTTTGATACACAGGTATATTCCCTGACCAAATTAACCCCTAGTAACACATGCATATTGTTTTTCACCTATAAATTAGTTTCATTTGCTATTGCTATTTCCAATAATAAAACAACATTACCTATGAGGCAATTGAATTGATGATGCGTGGCAAAATGGTGCAGAATTGTAGTTTTTGTAGTTTCTAGGATAATGTATGTGGTCCAAATTGTTGATCGCTGGCCTGCACTCTTCAAGGCCAATCAAATGTGTTTAAGTAATACTTTCTAAGTTTTACATTTTGGACATCGTCTCACCTTAAAACAACGAATTTGAGGATTGAGGAGCGAATTTACAAAGAGATGGATTGCAAAATATATTGAGCAAATGATATGCCAGCGCCAACTAGGCCATTAAGTTTTGCTGCTGAGTGCTATTTGCCCTTGTTTTGTGTCTGATTACAATGATCCATGTGGAAAAGATGATCGGTGTGTCAGCGAGGAGGGGGGTGGGGGACTCCATCTGAGAGCCACTACGCATTTATCACTGCTCTGCTTCTCCATTTCATGGTCCTAGCACGCTCATTTGCATTATGACAGCTGAAACAGACCAGACGCCGAAGAGAAGGCGAGTTGGCTTGTTCGTGGTTAAGAGCTTTCACACCAGGCACGATCCGTCACGCAGCTCCGTGAACAGGCTACGGCGCTCCTGTAAAGTCCATTTTCTCTGTGCGCCACGAGCAAATTTTCTCAAATGCACGAGATAAAATGAAAATATGCTTGCAGATCAATGAACGCCTCTGGTATCTCTGCAGTATCGCGAGCATTCTTTCCTGGGGTGCAGCGATAAGGCAGGTGCATCTCTAAATACAATCAGTTGGTCTGTCAGTGTTTACCTTATATGCATTTCATCGGCGGTGCAGTGCGGCGCCGCTGCTAAATGATAAGCGGTGCCGTTATGAAATTTTACATTTTAAAAGTGTTCATATAAACTCAATCCTCTCAGTGGTAAGTGAAGATAAATAACTCAAAGGCCATCCAAAAGCGCAGCTACCTTGGCATTTAACGATAATTTTTCTGACCTTGATAATTGATGTCGCCAACATTTTAGCCAACACGATGTCAGAATAAACAGCAGGGTTTTCCCTACCAGTATACGACTCTAGGGAGAGACACCGCTACTCCAAGAATCAACGTGACAAAACCTAAACAGTACCCCGGCGCCAGATCGCGATTTCCACTTTTCTCAGTGACCACGATCATACTCCTTTTTTGAGTTTTATCTACGCTTGAATCCACAGTGGACTCAAGTCACGTGGGAATTTATGTTCAAAACGACTTGATGCTTCTGCTGCTTGTAACATCAATCTGTTTTTTATATCCAGAACTACTATTTGAACTTATGGAAAATTATATTTGGAAATGACTTTGAAAAAAAGTGCCAGCTAAATGATGCGATGTAGCCGAAATGTTGAACCTTTAAAAAAAAATAGGTTATGGAAGGAATTATGTGTGACAATTCACAAATACGTATAGTATAATATAATATAAGTATAACTATAAATGGAAAAAGATCAATAAATACTACAATATTCAAATGTACTGTATTAAGGTTTAAAAATACCAGAGACATACATGAATTTCTAAATTCACAAATAAATAATGTTGCATTGTGTAAACTATTTTACAAATGAATGTAATTGAGCCGAATAAACAGAAAAAAAACCTATTCTGAGACACGTTGTCATTTCTGGTCGTGCTGCTTCTGTCCTCTTGTCTGCTCTCTGCTAACAGATCAGCGGTCATTATTCAGCTATAACAGAACGCAGATTGCCGCTATTGACCAATCAGAATCGAAATATTCCGCAGCGGGGCATCATAACGAGGGTGGATAGAATTAGAGTGGAAGGTCCCACTGTAACTCTATCTTACAGAAGTTGTTCTTTTGGAAAACTGAACTACTTTAACTTATGATAAAGTTTATGTTTTAAGGTATTAGTGCTGTAACTTGAGTATAGGTTTGGAGTATTTCACTTTACACTTAACTGGTACACACACAGACACACAAACACACACACACACACACACACACACACACACACACACACACACACACACACACACACACACACACACACACACACACACACACACACACACACACACACACCCAGGCTTCACATAAGATTTGGATCTGAAATTAATTATACATTTAATCTCCAGCCCAGTGTCCAGCTGCAAGGCTTTTGACTGAGAAATACAACGTCTTGAGTTGCCTAAACTACTGCCTGAACTACAGAAACATCTAAAAACCCACTCATGTTGATCTTGTAATATGTATAAGTTTTATTGTGCATATTAACCTATATTTATCAATATTGTGACTGATGGAAAGCACTCTGTAACAACCGTTTGAAAGGTCTTTCCTTCTCTCAAGGAGGTTATTATCAACTTCCATATATTGCAACATATAGATGGATAGATAGATAGATTGATACATGGCAATAAATTTAGATTGCAATATATAGTATAGCATTATCCAGTAAACCAAAAAACAAATATAGGACAATTTACAATACGCCTAAAAAAAATTAAAAAATATAAAACAATTGGTAATAATACCGAACAAACTTAATAATTTGTCAAATCAAATTGAAAAATGGCAATATACAATATAACAAAAATTACATGACACAATAAACCATCATCAATTCACATTCATTGAAAACCAGGACATTGTGCAAGTTTGCATGTACATGGATAAATATATATACATTTGTACATATACTGTATGTACCAGGGGGAAAAAAACCAAAATGGTGATAATAATATTGCTCTCGAAAAAAGGCTGTAGATTAACACACATACCACTGCAAACTTTAGGGTTATTTGCCGGCTTTTGATTTATTTATTTATTTATTTTTGCATCATTTGAAAGTGGAGAATTTGGAGTTGGGAGAGCTTCCAAACAAGGTGTCACTTGTACAAATCAAGGAAATATTTGTAAAGTTAGGACTTGTTAATGACAAGGGTGTGGCAAACTGTGTTTCTGAGATAATCACCTCCAAAGTTTTCCCCACACCAGATTCATTCAGCCAGCTCCCAGAATGCAAATGGGGTTGGCAAACAAATGCAAACAAAGCCTCATGGCTACTTAACATACTGCTGAATTGGCCAATCACAAACAGCTCAACAACACACAAGTAATTTTGTTTTTAAAAAAGCTTTTATTCAACAGTAAGAATATACATGTTTTATGAAAGTGGAATTATTTTTGAATTTAAAAGTACGGACAACACAACAAAATGTAGAGTCTATCAATATTATGAAATCTGAAAATCTGCCACCAACCTCAACAGACTTCATCACATCATCAAAACTTCTTCCGTTGTAACAACGGGCGTATCATTGGCCCCCTCCGGTGGTTCTTGAAATCCACTGTTTGAAATGTTCTCCAAGTCCGGAGTAACATCAGGTTCAGCATCGCTGTTGGTCTAGGTGTCGCTGTCGGAGAACTGACTATCATCGCGGAAAATGACGTCCAGTACGCGCTGCTCACACTGACTTGGATCTATCGCACTGGTCAGATTAAGGTCCGATATATGATTCAGAGCTTCCACCACCCACTGCGAGTAATCCATAACGATACGGAGAAGAATGTTTTCACAGACAAGTGAGACTGAAACACCCACGTGCTGCGCTTTAACCGTCTGTTTACGGAAGTAATGTAGGTGCACAACGCGAAGGGTTCTTTCACAACAGTTGATCCGTGTGTGTAAAGGTACGATTTAAAGGTTGAATTCTATCAAAACGGTTTCACATTGTGACTTCACATCACATGGAAAATGGACGAATGATCTTCACCTGGCTTTAAAGGAAACGATCGATCAGCGTTGTTCAGTGCTGTTCTGCAGTAAGTGAACTGCGTTTCCCCATCTAATCTAACAGGAATATATAACTCCAGGGTTTAACATTTTTCTCATATTTATAAATCAAACTCGGTTTTGAGAATATGTTGAGAGTTAAAAAAGCACAAAGGAACAAACACGAATCTGGAAAAATCAAATTTTCCTTCAAGAAAGGCTTTTTCAACTTATTTGGCTGCTCCTGGCGATTTTAGAAATGCGCGAGATGGCTACTTTTGCTGGGGTGGGACACATATTTCACTGCTCCTCTTCCTCATCCATTTCCCCCTCCTATAAAATCCAGATGCAACAGTAACGTATCATAAGTTTGAAAGCTGCTATGAAACTTATTTGCCAACTGTGGCGGACCAAGGGTTGTGCAGCAGCGCGGCTTTCTTCCCGCAGTCGCACACCTCACTCGAATCGGCTGAACCAGCGTCCAAGCGGCGCCGATGGGTCCGACCCGGGGCAGAACGTTTTGTTAATGTCTGTCTGTCTTGCAGTGGTACAGGGCTCGGCAGCCGTCCACGAGCCAACCGAGAGGAGCCACACGTAACCCGCCGGCCGATGTCCGCGCTGAGGCTGTCCAGTTACGGTTACAATATTATTCATCTTTTTGGCCAGAGAACCCCTCAGTTGAATTAAACGCATGCCAAAGTGGCACTGAACCCACTGTCTCCATCGGCCTTCTCCATTCCTTCAAGAGAAGTAATCGACCCCTCACACACCACCTTACTTGACCTATTCATGCAGTGCATGCGCACAGCGAGGACAATAAGCTCCAGCAGGTACAGTCTGAATATAGGAAACAGAGCACACACACATACACGAGGACAAGGAGAGAGTAAAATCCTGAATAACCAATAAAAATAACCAAAAGCTCAATCTTTCATATTTCCATATAAAAGCACAAATCTTGCATCCGCCCCGCTGTCCTAGCAGATTTTTGATTTGTTATGTTTTTATTATATATACAGTATATATTTATTTTATATTGTCCAGGAGTAATGAAATACCCTCAGGTGCGCATTCTAAACACTAAAACGGTGCGATTCATATTCATATCGCAAAAAAACAAAAAAAAACAAAAAAAACCAAAAAAAACTCTCCTTGTCAGCTCCGTCACCAGGAAACACAAGAGAGAGCGATAACAACAGAGAAAGGAAGAAAGAAAAGGGCGGAGTGAGAAGGAAATACTGTAAACAAGGGCTTCTCTAAAGCAAAAAAAGAGAGAGAGGCTGCTCGGCGGAGATAAAGTTTAGAATTTGCTGCTCAGTTGGCGTCTATTTCTGGCGCGTTGCCCTCCGCCCACCCATCCTCTCACCTCCACTTAACCCCCCCCCCCCCACTATAAGCTGCTTCCTTTTGTTTTTCGCCGCTTGCAGGATCCAGACACGCCTCTTTTCCCACCTGCATCTTTACATCTTTATGCATGTCTTAAGGGTTAGGGTTCGGGTTAGGTGTCAGGGTTAGTGATTTGGTTGGTCTTAGGTCTAGGTTTAGCCCTAACCCTAACACATCAAGGCTTCTTTGTTATCTATTATTGTTTAACATTATTTATTTACTGATTTAAATTTGATTTTTAATTCTTACCAGTGTTTCAGGAGTCCTACTTCGGTCAAGACAGCCCTTTAGAGGCCAGCATGGATACCGGGCTTATCCACCTGTAAGAAGAAAATAGATTAATTGAAATACACTGCTACATTGTAACCAGTGCATTTTTCCCAATGTGAACGCATGCAAACCACATCCCGCTTACCCGACCTCGGACTATTCAATTTAAGTCCCACCCACTTGCTGGTGTATGCTGGGAGGGGGTGAAACCTGCAAGTTTAGCATCAATTTGTTGAAAAATTATGGCGAAAAATGATGAAAAACTTGAAATGGGAGATAGTTGGGCGTGTGTATTGTCACCGGGAGTGAGTAAAAAAAATAGTCCTGGTGTCCCTCAGAGCGCCCTCTCCGATTCCCTTCCGTTATTTCCCCTCCGTCCAGACACTATGAGTGGGGGAGATCGGATTGTGTCGGGGTCCGGTGAATCTATCAGAGGGTAAGTAACGGAGTCTCCCCACCGTCAAATGGCCCCATTAGGACTCTGGACGGATCGATGGTGCAAAAGGAGAACAGCAAAACTGTGCGGAGCAGTGTGCATGGAGTTTATCCACTGCAGAGTACTAAAGAACTGAAAGTGTTATTTGAATTAATTGTCCAACTGTCATGAATATCTGGATGAGTAGGCCCCTGTGGCGACTGGGTACTTTTCTCATCTATAAGGAGGATAAATCTCCATTTCTAGCACAATCACACATTCTGGCTTTTGCAGTGCACTGTGGGCTATAACAATAAAGTGACTGCACATAATGAATGAGTGTACAATTTGTCAATGTCAATATGGTCAATTTTTAAATGTATGACAATCATGCTTTTCCTGCTATGTTGTCATAATTATGCAGACCAGCTCAGAAGGGTAATTTGCCAAAGTATATGTAAACGACTGTCAATGAGGCAAAAATTAAATTAAATTTCTCATCTTTCTCAACACAACACAACACCAACAGTATCAGCTTTATTCTCTTGGAAAGAGCCTTTCAACTCCTTGAATCGATTTCCCTTTAAGTAGCTTCAAAGTCGGGAGGCAAAACATGTCTTATGTGTCTTGCTGCTTGCAGCACTTCATTGTAGCCACATCGCACTGATAAGGCTGTCATTTATATGTGGTACAAAAAATGTCGAGGTTACTCAGCTTAGGTACCTCTTCAAGGACAAATCTTATCACTGACGCTTCTACAATATTTCATATTTTCAATTCATGATGTTCGGTGAACATGTGAATGTTTATAGTATAGTGAAATGTTCAAAGCCAAGATGCCTTTGTTTTATGGCTGCAGCCATAAACATTTATTGTGCATCATTTTATACACATTTCCCTGTAATGCATACGTATATTCAGGACATATTTGGGAACTCGCGCAGTAAAGATGAACCCATTGATGGTAGAGCTGAAGCGGTTACTCAGAACGTACCTCCAGCCGCATAAAACAACAGTCAATGCTGCAGTATCCTGCATGATTATTTTCTAAGTGGAAACCTTGAAGTTTTCCTCTCTATCCACATTCTCCGTAGCCTTCACCTTCATTGTAAAGAGAATTGCACTGAAGGCAACAGTAGATTAGACACAAAGTTCTGTGGGTCCTTCTATACTCCTCTGAAAATGCATGCTAGATCACCACACGTGAAGACAAAAGAACAGAAGGGTATTTTTGTGAATTATATATAATATATATTATTATATTATATATAATTATATAATTATATATTCATTTAGCAGTGTGCGTCACAACAGAATGGAATTTACTACCACTGCAAGAGAAATATGAAATTTAAATAAACATTTATTATCTAAAAAACAAAGAAGTAGTAGTCCAGTCACTGTTAGCTACAGGTTCACTCCATCTGGACGTGCCGACTTTCCACTTCTTACATTGCGGTGACAGCAGAGCAAAGTGTTTAAACGGAGTGTGGGCTGAGTAAAGCATCTAAAATTTGTGGCTAGTACATGAATTGTGTAACTTTAGCTGTGAAAACAGACAATCAAGTCACCATTACTGGCTTTTAAAAATAAGTCTGCGAAATGAGCAGAGGTGTAAATAACGAACTGAACAGATAACTGAACCTGTGCATAAAGCTGGGCAGTATACTGAATATGTACCGTATAATCGCAATAATTTTCATGACGGTATAAAATTAGCTATGATCGTGAATACTGAGAAGTTTTGACTGTATTTTTAATGCACGTTAGATTAGAGTTTGCTTCCAAAATGATTTGATATAGCCCAAAAGTGGACCTGCATTTGCTGGTTATGCCGAGTGGTTAAATCTGTCTCTGGATTACCATCACAATGCTTGCAGAAACACAAACATGATTGTAAATTTGGCTTTGATGGTTAATTTTTTATTTCGTTTTAAGCCAGAAGCCGACAGCTGCCACCCACAAGCCTTTTGCTCTGCCCTCGCTGCGATTTAAGAAGCGTACTCCAAGTTGAGTACACCTATCACTTACAATGATCCTGTGGGTGAGTGACTTACACCCATAGTTCAGAGGTGCTTTGCATCTAAAAAGATGGGAGGAAGGGTGAAGGAAAGACACTTGACTTAGTGTCAAGCCAGCAGAAGTGTGCTTCCTTCAGAAAGGGTTCCTCTTTCACTACCCTCCAGAAACGTGTGCACCAGAGAGCCAGGGTACAGATTGCAGGGTCGCCATCTTGTAGCACCACAAGGATGAAGATCACGCGCAAAGTTTCCTCAGGCAGCCGTGAACATAAAATAGAGTCACTACAAAATCAGTCGGCTCAATAAATAGGTCTCCATCATCATCGTGGAACAAGGACACAGTGTCAGTGGCGAAGGACCACTCTTTATTTGCATGTTCCGTCGCCTTCACATTTGCGTCCTGCAGGTAGCATATACTGTATGTAGTTATTGTCGCATTTTGGATTAAGATACAGTGTGTTACAAGTGGCAAGCTGGCATGTCTACGTGGGGCGCACCTATAACTAACTGTGATCCTGTCAGTGAGTTTCGCGTAAGGCACATACAGGTGCTTCACATGCAAAAACTGAAGCAAATCAAATCTAGACACATGCCTTTCAAAATGCCAATAACCATTCCTTCTGGAGGGGACTCGACCCTGCTTGGATCCTCTGCTCGCGTGGGTTTGAGAGAACAGGTTCCTTTACAAGGAGGGAGGGAGTTGCATATTACATAATAGCCTACTACATATAAGCACAACAATGACGATTACTTTACACCAATTTTTTGGGCCTGTAAAAATTTGTCCATAATACTTAGCAAGGTGGCCTCACCATATTTCCATCCTAGGGATTTGACAAATTGGGTCCAGACTTCCCCTGGCCATCTGTACTCCCTGCTTGGTAAAGTGACCAAATGTCCGGCCATGGTAGTAGTAAATTTAAAAAAAATTATTTACCTTGCTGTCCCAGATTACTGCTAATATATTTTGAAATTATCATGATTTTTGGAAAAATCCGACCGGTACCCTTTAGTCTCCCTCCAAGCCTACAAGGTTACATAAAAAAAACTAAAAAAACGACAAAGACCCCTGATTTAAACCCTCATAGCAACAAGAAAAAAACTCCCCAAAGAAACCCAAAGGTAAAAGCGAAAAATTAAGAAATCTTAGAAAAGATCAGAGAGGGGGCCCCTTTCTGGACCAAGTCAAAATTGAATTGCATTTATTTTAACCATATCTATGAGCATTGAAGTTATACTTACAATTGCAAAATCAAACGGAGTCTCCATGGCAACATACTGTACCAGGAGTACTGCAACCAAAGCAAAGTTGTGTTGGCACATTTTTTTGGTGCGCATGTGAAGTCAGCAAGCTGAACGAAAATAAATAGAGAGAACGCTTTAATACAACAGCATGACTCTATTACTTTCACAAAAACTGCTTTAGGTGGAAGTGCGTAGAAGGGAAACAACTAAATCTGCATCAGAGAGCACTGACATTGTCTTGCCATAATTTGGGCCTTGTTCCATTTACACATGAGCCCAATGCCAGGAAAGTGAAGGAAAAAAACTGCACGTGTGAAAAGGACCATAAACACTGCTAATGGCCATTTTGTAAGAGGGAATGAATTAAAAATGTGTTTCTTTTTTTTTATTTTTACACTAACTTCAACTTAACTAACATTAACTTTATTTTAGTTTTTTAATGACAAAGTGTGTTAGCGTGATAGGGTCTTGCTTGGTGGTTTGTAGGGTGTTCAAATAGAGTAGAGTAGTAATAGCCCAAGCTGTGACACAAAACCT
Source organism: Zeus faber (assembly GCF_960531495.2). NCBI lineage: Eukaryota > Metazoa > Chordata > Actinopteri > Zeiformes > Zeidae > Zeus > Zeus faber. The sequence goes on from NC_137198.1 coordinate 24,837,932, forward strand.
TAATTAATAAAAAAAGTGATATGCAAAATGATTTTACCTTAGCATCCAGGCCTGTCAATTCCGTCCATGGTCCTGAGGCAATGTGCTGCAAAAAACAAAAACGGCATCAGTAACTTCGAGGAATACTTGCACAAACGCGCACAAAAAAGTCCTGTCGAGGAACACAAAGTGTTTTCAGCTGCAGAAAATGTACAGTAGTAGACATGAGACATCATTACAAAATCAAGCAATGATAGGTTAACCATTCTCCCATAATGTGAACATGAGAAGGAGCTACTACAATTGTCAAGGAAAGTTTGTACTTCCAATAGAAATTCAGTGATTCTGGAACTGGTGACTTCCGAGTCATTTAAGAGATGCTACGAACAAACCGTTAGTGGGACTTGTGTCCCCAACTATTAGTAGGCCATAATAATAAGCACAGTCTGTGTATATTCCACTTTTTCACTGGTCAACAGAATAGTGGTAGTGTGCCGTGGGATTAATTCCTCACGAAAGTGTTCGGTGGCAGGAACGCTGGTTTGGCAACATGAGTGGGCGCCTAAAACAATTTTCTGATTATTGTTGTTTTTTGGCTGGAAAAGCTGACATTTTTCACATGGCATTCACTCCGGAGGGGTGTAATTTACCACTTATCAAATTTCACTCGCCTGCACCCGCAAGACGAACGCTCTTATTGCAGCCGTCAAACGGCCACAAAACTCTTCAAGAACTTGGGCTTTCTATTTTTTTTTCCCCCAATTTGAGATACAAACACAGAGAGCCATGTGAATGTCGCGACTCTGTACACGTGCTACGCATACACAGAAATATGGGTGGAGGTGGTGGGTGGTGGGGGACTGTAGGATGGATGGTGGTTGGGTGGAGTGGGGTGGGAAAGGTCACCCGCTGATTTATGGGTGTTACGGCTTGTCACCGGACGTGGTGGTAGTAGTTGTGGAGGGCACCGGGAGGGTACTGTGAGTATTTTGTATGTGATTCATTATTCCTCCACCAAGTACTTTCACTGCTCAAATAGTGGATATACAGTATACATAAAAGTATATACTGTATATATATACTGTATATATATATACTGTATATGTATACATATATATATATACTTATATACACTGTATATATATATTTGACCCGAAAGAAAGATTTTTCTATTTAAAAAGCATTGCTTTTGAGTCATAGCCATACTATGATTTGAGTACTCAAAACAAAAAATAATCTTTATTAAAATGTATTTAATAACATTTTTATCATACACAAGTCGCTATCGTTCTCCTTTTCCTTTGCGCTGAGCCAGTCGCTGAGACAAGTGAGCCTGTTTACTGAAATGCTGTATTAAAACATGGAAAACAATAAAATAAAAAACATAAATGAAAAAAATAATAGAACGGAATAGTCTATAGAGTTGCAGGAGATGGCAGCTACTTTTTGCCATCGTTCGAACACTGGAACTGAAAGTAAAACTGCTGTTTGTGTGACATTCTGAAAATGCAATAACGCGTCCAAAAATTTCAAATGTATCTTTTATGGGGCCCTTGGACACTGGGGGCCATTGGCTGCTGGGGGCCCCAGGCTGTTGCTTAGCTTGCCTAACGGTCATATCCGCCCCTGCTTGCATGCTTTTAAATGCAGGCTCGTTGCCATCATTCAGGGTCCAGAGACAAATGAACTGTGGAAAGTGCGATAATCGCTCACTTGGAATGAGGCAACGTCTCGCACTTATTAATAACAGATAAGATGCGTTGCTTAAGTTATGTTTAAATAGATTTCTAAGTGCTAAGTTCCCCCGAAAATCATCGAACTAAAAGGCTGGCGGAGATGGTTTCTGTACGCTGAATAGATTTTTAATGCTTCAAGGTTCAAGATTCAGGAGGTAGCACGCATATCCGTGCATGTTTGCATGCTGCAAATAAACGCAGATTATTTTATAATAAACAAATAAAAAATAAATACAAAAAGGTAAACGAATAATTGAGTTACTAAATAAATGAATTCATACAAATGTAAATGAATACAACAATTTCAGACAAATAAATACAAAAATAAATTAATAAATAAATACAAAATAATTATCAAAATAAAAACAAACATACATACATACATACATACATACATACATACATATATACATACATACATACATACATACATACATACATACCTTAATAATTACGCAAATAAATTGTAATAATTTATACCTTATATACCCATACCAAAAGAATCCTTGTTTATATATTCGGCATATTTCAAATGTAAATTATTTGGCTATTTCTGTTCTGTATTTTAACTATTTCTGTACTTTTTTTTAAAATTGGATTTCATGTATTTTTATTTATTTATTATTTATTTATTTATTATTTTTTTGTTTTCGTTCGTTTTATTCAAATTTTTTCATTTGCATTTTTTTCCTGACCGTTTATTTTTTTTTTAATGCTAATTGTCTGCACAGCCGCGGCTCCAAAATCTTCCTCAACGTGACAAGCAAGACTCCTGGTAGATGAAAAAGTGTACGGAATAAATGATTGTCATTCCGATGGCGATTTTGTTTCGAAACCAAAGGAAGAAAAAAAAAAAAAAACACTTCAAAGAGTCAGTGGTAAAATCCGCTCTCTCTTTCTACCGTCCTTATTGTGGCAAATAAGGAAACAACATCACGGCCCTGAGGAAAGTTACCCACACGCCCCTGCACCCAGCTGGACTCTGCGGTGGTAAGCGCTTCTCCTAAAAACCTGTCTCACACCTGGATATGTCTACATATGTATATGTGCATATAAATATATTCAAGAGATGAAATGAGTACTGAATACAACTAAATAAACCCTTTGAGGGATCCTCAAAAGCTGGGGTCCTGGCGTGCGAGGGAAATAGCTGGTTATCGGGTGGTGCGCTTGGCATCACTGTTTTGCTGTAATCCAGAGCTAATGAAACCCTAACCAGCGCAGGGAAATACTGCATTGGATGTTGTGACAAGTAGGAGGAAGCATTTCATTTGACCCCAAGTTCAACTTTGATGGACAAACTAATAATAGAACAAGATAAAATGAAAATTCACAACACCGCTGTCACTCTTTTATTACTGTAGTGTGCTTACTCGTAGTACTGGCCTGCTAGTGTTACAATACTACGAACAGTACTGGTCAACTAGTGTTACTATGGGTAGTACTGGCCATCTATTGTTACAATACTACTAACAGTACTGGTCTACTAGTGTTCCTATGAGTAGTACTGGCCTACTATCGTTACAATACTACGAACAGTACTGGTCTACTAGTGTGACTATGGGTAGTACTGGCCATCTATTGTTACAATACTACTAACAGCACTGGTCTACTAGTGTTCCTATGAGTAGTACTGGCCTACTATCGTTACATTACTACGAACAGTACTGGTCTACTAGTGTGACTATGGGTAGTACTGGCCATCTTTTGTTACAATACTACTAACAGTACTGGCCTACTAGAGTTACTTCTCGTAGTATTAGCCTACTATTGTTACACTACTACTAACAGTACTGGTCTTCTAGTGTTACTATGAGTAGTACTGGCCTGCTCTCGTTTCAATACTACAAACAGAACTGGCCTCCTAGTGTTACTACTAGTAGTACTGGCCTACTATTGTTACAATACTACTAACAGTACTGGCCTACTAGTGTTACTTCTAGTAATATTAGCCTACTATTGTTACACTACTACTAACAGTACTGGTCTACTAGTGTTACTACGAGTAGTACTGGCCTACTATTGTTACGCTAGTACTAACGGCACTGGTCTATTAGTGGTACTGTGAGTAGTACTGGCCTACTATTGTTACAATGCTACTAACAATACTGGGCTACTAGTGTTACGACTAGTAGTACTGGCCTGCTATCGTTTCAATAATACTAACAGTCCTGTCCTAGTCTTACTACTAGTATTACTAGTCTACTATTGTTAACCTGCTAGTGTTACTACTAGAAGTACTGCCCTACGAGTGTTATTACTGGTAGTACAAACCTACAAGGGTTACTACTGGTCGTGGTACCACTCTACTGGTGTTAATATTAGTAGTACTAACCTACTACTAACACCACCATTACTCCTCATGCTAAAAGAAAACAATACTGTAAATAAATAAAGAATACCACATTATCCAATTCCACTTATTTGCGTATCAAACTTCAATATGCAAATGATGTGTCTCTGAATGGAGGCTTCATCACTTTGCTTAATCACTTCATTACTCATTGAGCCCAAATGCACGGTTATTAAAATATCCTCGCAATCATTAACAAAGAAAACCAAAACAAGTGTGGGCTAACTTTCAAAAGCGGGAATCTCTTTAAAGCGCTACAAGATTAAGCGGGGCAAAGTCATTCCTATTTTATTTCTGCCACTTGCTTGCTTACTGTTTTCCCGGATACTATGCTGTTCTTGTAGAAAATGCATAATCCCCATGTGTACTGCAGCCAGCGGTACGCGTGCGTACGTGTGCTTATCAGTCGGCCGTGAGGTCTTGAGGCCGACACAACGTACAAATCGGACATTTGTTGCCAAAGTCCTTCTGATTCTGGGCTGATTGCTTGACGCTTCAACAATAAACACATGAATAATAATTAAGTAAACAAAGAAACAAATGGACAAATACAATAATATGATCAGTAAATAAATACGTAAGTAAATAAATAAATGGATAAACAAACAATTATACAATCAAATGAATAAATTAAATAAACGAATTCACAAACAGGCAAACAGATAAATACATAAATAAACACAGTAGACCTGATAACACCTCAATGGCACCACTGTGCAAATCCACAGTAATGAGGCGAGACCATGGATGTCTAACAGCGCCACCAGGCGGACACACCACGCACTGCATCATATCGATCAACCTTCATTTTCCATATTTTTACTTTTTTCCTTTCTTTTCTTTTTTTGGACAGTTGAAATATGATGGTCTGCGGTTATTTGAAGGTTAACGCTGAGACACATATGGTCACTCGATGTGAGGTTTAAACACACACACACTCTCTCTCTCTCTCTCTCTCTCTCTCTCTCTCCATCTCTCTCGGTGCCTTCGCCCCGCATTGATCAAGTCGATCCCAGGGAAGGAGCACCGTTGCGTCGCCGCTCGGAGGGGGTGGTGGTGGTGGTGGTGGTGGTGGTGGTGGTGGTGGCGACTCGGGTGGTACTCATTGAATCCGATTTCCTTGCCGCAGAGGCGTTAGTGCTGTGCTAGAAAAGAAAAGGAAAGAGAAACAAACAAACAAAAAAAAAAAAAAAAAAACACGGGAGACTCATCGTGGACCCGCGTGGAGCTCTCTTACCCGTGTGTCGGCGCCCCTCACCGCGGAGCTAACCGCATGCAGACACCATCGGGGCTGGGCGGGAGGTGGATCCGCAGCTCCGGACTCCTTCACTGGGATCCTATTTAGTTTTCTTCCTCTTCCTCTTCCTCTTCTTCTTCTTCTTCTTCTTCCTCTTCTTCTTCTTCCAGCTGGAGCCTAAAATATATATTTTTTTTAATTTTGCTTTAATCTGAGGAAAAAGTTGAAACTCGGGTTTTACCAGCCAGACACCCCTCCCCCACCCCCGCCCCCCCACCCCATCATCACCCACCCGACCCCCCCCCCCCCCCCCCCCCCCGTCCCTCCCCTCCCCGACACCACCCCACACCTCCCAAAGTGCTCGCGAATCGAGCGGAGTGAGGGGAGTTGAGACTTCCGAAGAGACAAGGAGTCTTTGAGCGGATCCGGAGCGCAACCTGACCCGCATACCAATCACCAGGAGACGGGATAAAGGGCATTGGTTTAAAGGTGTGAGAGCACTTCTTTATTTATTTGTTTTTGGCTCCCCCCCCCCCCCCCCTCCCCACCCACCCCCCCAAAAAAAACGGAGCAAAACGGCAAAACGCCGGTGTGAACAGATGTAAACCCGGATCCGGCTCCTCTTCTGGTCGCGGGGTGCGCACCGGCTGGAGGGATCGGAACCCGCATTGGTCCATCGATCCGCTTTGATTTCCAAGGCTTTACCAGGGGGTGGGACAAAAAACCGACAGGGTGCCGGTGCCGGTGGTTGGAAAGAGCGGGGGGGAAAAACACACATTTTGCAAGCATGGAGCTCAGGATATTGTTTTGGATCGTCTGGTCTGCGGCATTTCTCGCCGAGCTGCGGTGCGCCCGGTCCGAGAGGGGCACCGCCGGCACTTCGGCGGGGTCCGAGACCGCGGCGGGGCCCGGCGACAGCGGCGCGGACAGCGGCGGCGGCGGCGGCGGTTCCAAAAGGGATTTGAACCAAACCCTCAGCTCCCGGCAGAAGAGGAAAACCCTGGCCGTGGATTTCACGGTGCCGTCCCTGTTGCGCTCCTACCTGGCCGAGTTCATCAAGAGACCCCTGAACGGGGACTGCGTGACTCCCAACGGGTGCTACGCGGTGCGCTCCAGCCTGGAGATGCGCTGCGTTCCTCTGCAAAAGACCGTCTCAACTTTTACGGATCCCAAGTTGGCGGCGCGTGGGAACGCGTCCGCCGGCGGACAGCTCCCGTCCCACTCCGCGCGGCCGCTGTCCAAGGTGCTGAACCTGGGCTTGACCAAAGCCAGCCGCAAGTCCAACCAGGTGGTGGTGGAGATCGGTGAGGATGTAATCAGGACCGGGTGCGGGGGGCTCTCCGTGTACGAGGAGGCCCCGGTACTCACTCTGGAAATGGACCTGACGACTATCATGGAGTGGTGGCTCGGGGCCGAGGGGGGGCGGCTCAGGGTCCGACTCATGCCCGAGAAGAAGGCGCAGGTGCCCGGCGTGGAGGACTGGTACACCGCGGCCATACGGGCTGCGGACCCGCGGCTCCTCCTCCAGATAGCTTCACGCGGTGAGTCCCACCATCCATCCATTCATCCATCCATCCATCAAACTCCTTCTCGTCTTTACCTGTCGGAACATCCTCTACCGATACTCCTTCTTTACCTGTCTGTCAAGCCATCCATCCATCCATCCATCCATCCATCCACCCATCCACCCATCCACCCATCAATCTACCCATCCACCCATCAATCCATCCATCCGTCTCCTCGTCTTTACCTTTCGGTCTACCCTTCACTGATTGGCCTTCTTTACCTGTCTATGAATCCATCCATCCATCCATCCATCAATCCATCCATCCATCCATCCATCCATCCATCCATCCGTCTCCTCGTCTTTACCTTTCGGTCTACCCTTCACTGGCCTTCACTGGACATTGGCCTTTTTTACCTGTCTATGAATCCATCCATCCATCCATCCATCCATCCATCCATCAAGCTCCTTCTCGTCTTTACCTGTCGGTCCATCCTTTACCGATTCTCCTTCTTTACCTGTATGTCAATCCATCCATCCATCCATCCACCCATCCACCCATCAATCCATCCATCCGTCTCCTTCTTGTCTTTACCTTTCGGTCTATCCTTCACTGATTGTCCTTCTTTACCTGTCTATGAATCCATCCATCCACCCATCCATCCATCTCTGTCCACCCATTCTTCAATGGTGTCCTCTAGCTGTTTCCCTGTCCAAACTCACTGGAACTGATAGACTTTTCTTTTGCATATTTTTTTTTTGTATTATCCTCGCACATATGGAAAAACAAATACACACACTAACAGGTTGCTCGCATATTTCCGTTCTCGAGCATTGATATGACAATGTTTTGTCTGACGTTTCCTTTCAAAAGAAGCATGCTGCTGAGCTTTCATGGTGTGAAGGACTTTGAGAAAATCGGGGGAGAGATCACAGGATCAGATGATCTGATGACTTAATGCTGGGATATATGAAAGGATATTTACATCTATTATTTAATGATCCCTGGGACTCTTCAGTTTGGCATTTTTTACCATACTAATATTGTTAACCATACTCTTTGTTTTTTTCTCTCATCAATATAAATGATGAATTCAGAGCAGATACTTTAAGAGATACTACTGTATATACAGTAGAGATATAGGACTCCTATATATTAGCCTAGGGGCCCCCACTATCGGACTACAGGTAGACTCCATCGGTTTCCCTTCAGTACCTTCTTATGAAGGTCCCCCAAGCCACCCCTCACAAATCGTAAGAATAATGGAAAAAATGGTTTGGGATTTAGGGGAGACTGAGTTTTATTTTGATTAAGAACAAATTAAGCCGTTATCTTCAAGAAAGCTCCAGCACTCGATACTCGAGGGTGCACCCGCCCCCCCACCCGAGTTCCTCCTCGATGCCGGCACAATCAGGGTAATTGCTTAATCGCTTTGATGAGGGGGGCTGGCCCAAAATGCAATGCAATGAAACCTGTCAGACGAAACAAGGCAAAAGAGACCGGCTCTGGAGGCTGATAGTGCAAACACAAGCACACACACACACACACACACACAAACACAAACTACCTTTGCACACACACAAAAACAAGTATTTTAGGTTTCTTTCTCAATGTATGCATCCTCTCTGCCTCTACATACACACACACACACACACACACACACACACACACACACACACACACACACACACACACACACTGGATTTAGATGAAATTGTGCATTTTGATTCCTCCTGAACTTTGTGGCAGCACCGGCGGTTGCTTATTGTTTGCAGCTGTATTTTGATTAATTTATTTATGAATTTATTTCTATATTTCTATGTATTGTCGCCCAGCGCAGAAAACCAGCAGTTAGCACCAATTTATGTATTATTTGGTAATTGGCCAAGCGTTGCCTACGGGGATGCCTAGTTAGTATAATAGCTACGCAGAGCACACTCTTTATGGGCTTGGCTACACGGGAGCTGCGGGGTCTCGCAAAGCCAGATGAGGCGGCGGGCTAAAGAGTTGACCCTCACTTTATTAACCTCTGTTATCATCCCCAAGAGCGACAGTAAATAGGTTACCAGAGGGTCGTTAAACAAGCCCAAGCATCGCAAAAGCCAGGTGAATTGGAGAGCCCTGCATCATTAGTCTGCGTCTAGCTACCTCTCTGCTGTGCTGGTTTTGGGAGGCGGTGGGTTGGGCTGGGTATGTTCTTGCTCCTGAGTGCGCTGTTAGAGGGAAACCCTCTCCAAAGTAACCCAAAAGTGAAAAAAGTAGAAAATTCTTGCTGAGCTCATTCATCAGAGGGAAGAGAAGCGTTGCTCTACCTTCCTCTACCCATCCTCACCGCCTCTTCCTATACCCCCAAATGGAAGCACATTGTTGTGTTTCTTTATTTCCAGCATCCTAAATTTGGGATTATCTCTTCCAGGGCCTCACAGCAGCATCTCAAGCACATAGATTTTTGGTTTTAGCCGCAAGGCAAATATTGGCACTTGTTTTATATATATATACTGCATATACTGTATATACAGTATATATTATAAAACAAGTGGTCTTCTTCTTCTTCTTCTTCTTCTTCTTCTTCTTCTTCTTCTTCTTCTTCTTCTTCTTCTTCTTCTGCTGCTTCTGTTTACAGGGGGCAGTGCAGGCCCCAAGTGGAACTGTTCCCTGTCTAAGCGAGTTGCTCTGAAGAAAATTGCTCTTAGAAATTCCCCAAATGTCAACGCTTCGAAGTTAAACTCCCACAAAAGCCAGACAAACTTGAGCAAAACCGTGCGCGTCCCCTATTGACCTTTCATCGGGTCCGTCTGGGCAGAGGGCTGGCGACGTGGCATTCCGGGCAAGCACAAGTGCGACTCCCCGGGCGATCGATTGACGCCTGACATTTAAAGCTTGTATCAATCAGCCGCTAATGGGCAAATCGATGGGAAGCCACGATGAGACACGCCACTTCATTATTTATGTATTTCTATAATCAATGCACTCCGAGAGTCCACCTGATTACAAGTGACATCGTCAACTCCGCCCCCGCCCTCCCCCGTCGGACCCTCTGGAAAGGGCTCTTCCCCCCCGGCCGATCAATAGAGCAGGTCACACCGGGCATGATCAAGTCTAAGTGTCTCGATGGAACCATGACGACCCTTAGTTCTTTAGGGAACTTAAAAAGAAAGAAACAAATAGGCGCGTTGCATCTGTCTGGGAGTTGCATGAGCATGTGTTATCTGATTATTTATTTATTGATTATTCTTATGAGCAGTGCATGGATCAATATATTTCCTGTCAGAAACGAGAGCGGCGACATGTCATACGCAACAGAATATAATCTTTACTGTATATTGCCAATTTTTCCGATAATCCTGCTGTTTATTGCCTATTGCCATTTTTTTTCTATTTGTATAATTATGTTGTATCTATCTATCTATCTATCTATCTATCTATCTATCTATCTATCTATCTATCTATCTATCTATCTATCTATCTATCTATCTATCTATCTATCTGTCTGTCTGTCTGTCTGTCTGTCTGTCTGTCTGTCTGTCTGTCTGTCTGTCTGTCTGTCTGTTTGTCAACAGCCTCCTGAGAAAGAAGAAAGAATGAAAGAAAAAATCACCTTGAAGCTTTCATCATTTTGTTGAAAAACAAAAATGGTTCTGCTCGATAGGATTGAGTCCCTGCCGGTTAAAGCCGGTCCACCAACATTATTACTACAGACTTTACACATTCAAATCTGATATTCACATGTAGGCCCACGCGAGCAAACAGGAAGGCAGCAATCCTGATCGCGTTAAATGGAGAGAGATTTTTTTCTTCTTTTCCGCTGTATTCAGCAAGTCCTGTGCGAATGAGTAAAAAATTAATGCATTTTAATGAGACGGCCCTTGAACCCGCTCCGGTTCATTTGTGACAATCACATGGAACAGCCCCGCTGTCGGCGTGATGAGGCAACTCATTCATCTCGGGTCGTAAAGAGGGGGAGAGGACATTTTTTTGGGGGGTCGTTTGTTTTCCCCTCGCAAAGTAGTTGAACGTCATTATCATTCAAATTACCGTTTGTCTGGCTACTTCTCCAAAAAATGCTTGAGGAGGAGGAGGGGGAGGAGGCGGAGGAGGAGAAGGAGGGGGAGGAGGAGGAGGAGGATGAGGAGGAGGAGCGCAACTGTTGCCCAAAGAATCCGAGTGTGCTGTTCTGTTGGCAGCCTCAGATAGGAAAAAAGAATGTTTTTGTGCAGATTGCCCAACTAGGTGCTGTGTGGACAAACACCTCGACCAGCTGGCCATCGGCTACATTTTTTGGCCTGGTGTGCCGTGAAATTGTTTCAAATTCCACTTAAAATATGGCAATCATGGAAATTAGCTTTTGTGTTACAAGATCAAAATTGCAGTACTGTACTAATTCATCTTATTCAGTCAGTTTCAGCCAGAATAGCAGCTCTGTGTTCGTTAGAACAACCTGAGTTTCACACTGAAAGTGATGTGAAAGGGACTATTTGTAGTTATGTAAGGTTCGACTCTATTTTGAGATTCAGTTCTTGACACGTCACTCAGTGAAGAATAAATACTCGTCGACTTTTCCAACACATTGTTTGTTTGATTCAGTCGGTGCAACGCACGGTGAGCGAGGGAGGACTTCCTGTGAACGATGAACGAGAGTCAGGAAAGTCGGTTCGCCTCTGAGTTGTGAATAGAGTTCTCACAAGAATCAGTTAATTTGGTCTAAATGATTGATTTAGGTGGAATGAAAAGTGTAAATCAGTCACATTCAATGTGAATTATGCCAAAGGACGAGACCTTTGGCATAGACTTTAATTTAGTTATTTTCAGTTTGTGAGTCAAGATTCACTCGCTCGCCCTCTCTTTTGCCAGAGCGACTGACGACTCCTGAGTCATTTAAAGTAGTTCACTACGAAAAAATCATTTAAGTGTCGTGTGTCATTAACTATTTCTAGGCCATAACAATAAGCACATTTCTATGTGTTTATGATGTTTTTAGTGGTTGACAGGACCGTTTTATGCAGGTACTCCTCACTTGACAATCGAGTTCCATTCGTAAGACCAGGTCGTTAAGTGAATTGGTTGATAGGTGAGGACCTGTGTTATTTCACGGTAAGGGGGGCGTGGCCATTGTGAACACTAGTGTAGTGAATACTGACAGACTGCAGGTACAAGACTGACAACGGTGATGAGATGAGATGTATACAGTGTATACAGTGTATACATTATATATAGTATATATAATGTATATAGTGTAAGCAGTGTATATAGTATATATAGTGAATATAGTACAAATAGTGTTTATAGTATATATAGTATATACAGTGTATATAGTATATATATATAGTGTATATAGTATATATAGTGTTTATAGTATATATAGTATATATAGGTATTGTACGCAGCATACAATACAGACTGGTCAGAGAGCTGGTCATAAGTCTGAATGGTCGTGGAACAGGTAGGTCGTTGAGTGAGGAGTACCTGCATTGCCTCGGGATTATTTCATTTTCAAAAGTGTGCCGTGGCAGAGAAAAGGTTGGGAAACTCTGATGTAATAAACCTTGCGCCACCCTGTTCTTTGAAATAAATTGTGTACGGCCTATGCTTGGGCGGTTTTAAGGACGTATCATTTTGTTAATATGTAATTTATTCATCGTTTGTTCAAACACAAGACTGCTACAGGAGATTTAGGTACTGATAATATCACCCCCGCCGCTTGGCGTAGATCTTTTCGGGATATTAATTATTCCAGGTTTGCCATTAATGTTTGCTTGGAAATCGTCCAAAACTCTTAAGGTGACTTTGCCCGGGTTTTCTTGTGTACTAGACTTATTAGGCCCCGCCCCCCTCTCTCTCTCGCTCTCGCTCTATCTTTCCCCTGATGTTTTAATTTATTTATACCACCCATTTTTTCCCCCACCCCAGTCCCCTTTCAAATAATGCAAGCTGGCTTTTTGATTCATGGCAGAGGTCCCTATGAGTCCTGTCGCAGCTTCGAGCTAGTTGGTGGAGGGGTGGGAGGTTGGGGGGAGTGGAGGGACGCATGCGTCAGGCAGAGGTAGCAGCCACCGCTCCCCTCCACCGAGTCGCTCCATTTTTGTCTTTCATACACAAACACAGAATATCAGTGTGGGCGGACAGTATTTATCAATATATTTTAAGTGATTATTCGTTTTCAAATGTATTTTATTATTTAGTTTATATTTATTTATTCATGTGTTTGTCCATTTATGTACTTGTCTTTTATTAATTTATGTATTTATTTACTTACTTGTTTATTTATTTGTTTTTAATGAATTTACGAATTATTTATTAATTAGTTTGTTTATGTATTTATTTCTTTTTTATTCATTTATTTATTTGTTTTTTATTTATTTAGCAATTATTTATTTATACTTTTTGAATGTATTTATTTGGTTTTTATTTATTCATTTATTTATTTGTCTGTTTGTTTTATTTTTTATGTGTGCATCTGTTGCTTTGAAATTCTGTGACACCACAACCGACCCACTTTATTTTTTGCTCCTTTCTTATTTGTTCATGCTGCCCCATGCGACACATTCGCGTGAGAGGAACTTTTACTGGAGATTGTGACTGTATCTGCATGTGTGTGACGGATAAAAGGGAACTTTAAGAATGACCCCGGGTTACGTGCTTGACAGTACAGACAGTGCCTGACAGTAATTACCTTTTTTTATAGATTGCAGAAACACATCCCAAAATTTTTTTAGAAGCTGAGGATATTTATTATTATATTTTTTTAACCTCATCGCTCCAGACTGATGCAGTCAGAACGTATAAGCGTACCTTACCATCGCCTTTGTTGTCGTAACTTCAAGCTCACGAAAAGGATCTGAAGTGGATGATGTGTGATCTGTGACAAATTCAGTGAGGAGGAGAAGTACGATTCATGGCAAGACAATCCTGATGGATGGATAGATAGATAGATAGATAGATAGACAGAAAGACAGAGACAGACAGACAGACAGACAGACAGACAGACCGACAGACGGACAGATAGACAGACTGACAGAGACAGAAGGACAGACAGACAGATTGATAGATAGATAGATAGATAGATAGATAGATAGATAGATAGATAGATAGATAGATAGATAGATAGATAGATAGATAGATAGATAGATAGACAGATAGATAGATAGATAGATAGATAGACAGATAGATAGATGGATAGATAGATAGATAGATAGATAGATAGATAGATCAGACAGATCATCATACAAAATGTATTATTACACAAAGGCAACCCGGGTACACAACACTAAACACATTTTTGAAAACAATGACTTCATTTATTTAATGGAAAGAAATGATCAAACACCCATTTCACCAAAGTGAAAACTAAGTGCCCCCTTAAGCTTTTAGCAGCAATAACTCCAATTGCACCTAATTTGATATCAGTCTTTCACATCGCTGAGGGGGAATCTTAGCAGAACTGCTTTAATTCAGACACATTGGTCCGTTTTCCAACATGAACCGCTCCTTTCTGTTTCCGTTAGGTTTCAATTACTTTTTCATATCGGTGATATGGGTGTTTGATAACCAATGAAATATTCAATCAATTAAATAGTAACTTAGTAGAAAGAGAACTGAAAGCATTTAGTGTGACAACTATGCATTAATAGAGGTGATCATGTAAGGGGCTGGAGTGCTTTATGGAAAATCTTCTCTGTTCCTTTAATGATCTGTGATGAATGTATGAATGCATCTTCATCAAATGGAGCAAATGTTTTTTTTCAATTTTTTGTATTATATAGTATAATATAATATTGTTAATTTGTATTAGCATTATTTATGTAACACAATTATCATATATTACATTATGTTTATTCCTGATCCCTCAGGGTTTTATTTGTTGTAGTTTATCCCGATCCCTAATGTTCACAACAGCCACCTCTAACCCCGGGGCCTGAAAAATGGCAGCCTGGTGGGGGTAGTGTGGTCCCCTTATTACTCAGAAGAAAAAATATATACGGCACACTCGATGTAGCTCAATACCCTGTATGACTATGTTTTGCCGTATATCTTTTTTCTTACTTGAATCTTACTGCCAGTACCAGCACCTCATACAGACTATGGTGTGCGTTTACCTACTCTCTCACCATCTCTTACCATCCCTCCTCCCTCTTCCTCGGTTGAGCGAGACTGGCTGGGGGGTGAGGGTTGGAGGGCGAGAGGGTTACTGAAAGAAAGAGTGAGAGAGGGCGCCGGAGAGGAATACAGAGCAGCTCCATTGCTGCTCCGCAGCCTCCAGATGGCTTATCTTCTCAGCTGGAGCAGACAGAGGAGGGCAACTCTGGAAAGTTTGATGGAGTCTCACAACTTCTCCTCCATATATATATATATATATATATATATATATATATATATATATATATATATATATATATATATATATATATATAGCCACAACAAATAAAACACTGACAGGTGAAGTGTATAACATTGCTCATCTTGTCCCAATGGCACCTGTCGAGGGGTGGGATATATTAGGCAGCAAGTGAAGACTCCGTTCTTGAAGTTGATGTGTTGGAAGCAGGAAAAATGGCCAAGCGTCAGGATCCGAGCATCTGGGGCCACTGGGGCCAAGGGCCATTGTCCGTTAACAATTGTGATGGCTAGATGACTGAGTCAGAGCATCTACAAAACGGCAGGTCTTGTGGGATGTCGGGGTCACCGGTGAGAGGGTCATGGGCGCCCAAGGCTCATCGATGCATATGGCAAGCGAAGGCGAGCCCACCTGGTCCGAGCACAGAAGAGCTTCAGACACCTTCAGAGGACTTGTGGAGTCCACGTCTCAATGGGTCAGAACTGTTTTTGCGGGATGAGGGAGACCTACACAATATTAGTGATTATTAGTGGTGGTTTTAATGTTGTGGTTGATCAGTACATTTATATATCGATATATATATATATATATTTGGGTTATCTATCACCACACACTCCTCTCAGATAGAAAAAGAGGATCTGGGGAGTTTCGAGCCACCTTGGTAAGCATCAGAAACCCACTCCACGCACAATGTCGTTCAGCTGAATCCAAATGGCGTAACCCAAAGTCTTTGACAAATACCCATTTCAGATGAGACACTCCTTTTAGAAACAAGTTACTATTTCATACGTTTAGGGTTAGGAAAACAATTTGCTTCCTGATTTGCTGCCTCCACCTCCCCTGCATCCACCTGTAGGGCTCTACTCCAGCATGGTCTTTCAATCTCATCATTCCTAAATTTCGCTCACTGAGTATGCCTATGTTTGCTGTGCACCTCAGGAGTGATGAGCCGTAGTGCCCAGACGTCAAACTCAAACAATACAAAGTAGAATCCAAGAGTTGTCTGTCAGAACTGTAATATCTGGTCTTATATATATTTATCTAAACATCCCATTGAATTATTTAAATAATATGATTCAATCCCAATATAGTAGTTACAGTAGTTGTGATTTAGTCGTTATAAGTTATAATAGTTAGTTCTAAGTCTAAGAAAGGCTAACATACATGTTTATGCTCATGCTTGCTTTACTACTTAAGAACAAGAAGAATCTTTAATCGTCACACAGCACACCACACTACAACACATGCACACACACACACATGCACATGCTTTGGATGGTGGCCGGTGAAATGAGGCCTCTGTGTTTAACCCATCCTGGCTTGTCCTTCCTCCGGGGGCACAGCCAGGAGCAGTGGGCAGCATACGTTGACGCGCCCGGGGACCTGGTGATGAGTGTCCATCGTTGGTCAGACGATGACGTGTGCATGTTTTTGCTGGGGGTCCTTACTGACGTTAGGTGGAGGAAACCCCATGTGAGCACGGGGAGAACATGCAAACTCCACACAGAAAGGCTCCTATTTGGGAGATAACCCGCCTGGAGCACGGTGCCAACAGCGCCCCAGGCGGGAATTGAACCCAGGACCTTCTTGCTGTGAGGCAAGTGTGTGTTTGCACTTGTGTGTGTGTGTGTGTGTGTGTGAGCGTGTGTGTGTGTGTGTGTATGTGTGTGTATGTGGTATATATGTGTGTGTGGGTGTGTCCACTAGGGAGCACTGGGATGCTTTTTCTGCTTTTCCAACCCCTCCACCCCCGCTTTCCTATAGTTGGTGCTCCTGAAACACAAGAGGGTGGACGGAGCCAACAGCCAGAAGCAGAGAAGAGAAAAAGATGGGTGGTCAGGACAGAGGGATGGAGAAGGAGAGCGGGTGGGTGTAGGAGAACAAATGCGCAAACTACAAAGATGGAGGGAGAATCTGCAGCTCGGCTCTTTCCCTTTTGCCGCACCCGGTGCCAACCGGAGCTATCACGCATGCTGACCTTGACACGCTGACCTTGCCGCGCATGAACCTAACCCCAACCCTAGACTAGAATAGACACCCTGAAACACGCAAAACAACACACACACACACACACACACACACACACACACACACACACACACACACACACACACACACACACACACACACACACACACACACACACAAACACACACACACACACACACACACACACACACTCAGGATGATGCATAGACACGCAAGGCTTTCAGGTTGGTGCTGACCAACGTCAGACTCGTTTTACATTGCACTTGAAAGCAATATTCAGAATATTGCAACTGAAGTTCAACTCAAAATCGGTAAGCACAACCTGGTTAAGAGACCTGGATTTCTTCTCAATCATTCTATTTATCGTGGCATCTAAACACCTTAACCCGCATATGACCGGTGTGTTGAAATTGCACACAAAACCCAGTGATTCTGCTGCATATATTTCACCCGGAAAGAGTTGTTTGGGCAGATAGACAATGGACACCGTGGCAACCGCCAGTAAACACACGCACTTTTGGTCAGGAACGTGAGAGCGTCTTTATGCTAGTTAGTGAGCTTATTATACTGAGATATTTGGATGGGGGCGTATTCAAGAAAGTGAGGATTGTAGATGAGGTTTTTCCCAGACGGTAAAGAGCCAGTGCTTCCACTCAATAACCTGACTATGGCACTCGCCATGTAAACTCAGGTTTTTCAGTAATCGCATTACACCGCATTCCAAATTATTATTCAAATGATGATTTTCCTAAATAGTTGATGCAAATGACAGCCAGTATAATTTTCAAGTCATCAACCGTTAGGCTGTAATTTGAATGTTATTGAACAAACCTCCCAATGATAACCGTATTTTTGTCAAAAATAAAAAACTCAAAATGCACTGTTCCAAATTATTATGCACAACAGAGTTTCAAAACATTTTATAGGTTGTAAAGAACTGGAAATGGTCATTTGTTGAATTTGCAGAAACTGGCAGAAACCTTCCTCATGATGCCTTTATCTGCACAAACCTGTCTGTGCTCTGAATCAGCCACAACTCTCTTCACAGTACGATGATCACGCATAAGTTTTTGTGAAATATCTAATGTTTTCATAGCTTGTCATTGCACTATTTGAGGCTTTTCGGCAGCAGAGATCCTTTTTCTTTCACATGTTGCTTGAAACCTGTGGCCTGCTTAATAATGTGGAACGTCCTTCTTAAGTAGTTTTCCTTTAATGGGGCTCACCTGGCAAACTAATTATCACAGGTGTCTGAGATTGATTTCAGTCATCCAAAGAGCCCTGAGACACAATACCATCCAAAAAAAATATATATATATATTTAGGACACTTAAATCCAATTTGCATAATAATTTGGAACACGGTGTATTTGCATATAGCGCATGTAAACACCTTAAAGTCATTATTACCTTAGCCCAAATATTGAGCTTAATCTGGGTATTTTGTGCATGTAAACGCACCGTGTAACTCAAAGTATTGTGGTTCCCTCCCAGCCCAAAGAGTTCCATTGGGTTCTAAGCTGTATATGCGATCCCTCGCTAATATCACTTTTACACTACCCACACTGATTTGGAATCAGGAACTACGAATAACTCCCTATTGAGTACCAGTTTGATTCCTTACCGATAGTATGCTGTGTTAACTTCGACTAGATGTAAGACTCGCAAACGATTCATTCGCAGAGAAAAAAAATTGTTTTAAAGACTTGGGAGTTTGGAGTCTCTCTGGCAAAAGAGTAATTTGTTTGTGACTCGTGTGGTAACTGCAGCCAGACACAGAGGCGTTCACTGAGACTCGACTCTCAATTTGCAAACAAAAAGAGCCAAGAGTCATGCATGCAACCCAAGCCCTGCAGCCCAGCGAGCTTAGTGAGTGGGTGGGAGACTGCGAGAGTGAGTGAGTAAATCTTCTACTTAAACTTCAATTCATGTGAAAAAAATTTGAAGTAATTTGGCGTAATTCTTTTCGAATGTGACCGATTTACACCTTGCATTCCACCATTTTTAAATTTTTTTTATTTGCAGAATTCTTGCTCAGAGCTGAACAGACTCTTCTGGTTTTCATGACATCCACCGAATCAAACGAACAAAGTGTCTGAAAATGTAACTGATCTTTTTACTAAATCTGCAAACTTTTCATTGCTAGTTGATACATGACACCAGTAATGTCCGTCGGTCCAACCTGCAAAGAAAAAAGTGGGCACCGAGCGTAGTTACAGTGACACCAACCACTGCTGACAGGGTGCGGGGACAAAAAAAAAAAGTCACTTTAATTGGTCCAAGGGACAAACCGACTCTTCTGAATCTTTACAGCAATTAAAGAGTTGGAAAATGTAACCACCAACATTTTTACTCGTAGCATCACTCGTTAAGAGCCAAATTTCCAAAAAGAGCCAAACTTTTCATCACTCGTTGATACATGACACCGGTATTGTCCATCCATCATCCATCATCCATCGGTCCAACCCTTTCAAATTTAAAGTATATTCACTTAAAAGTAGATCAGCCAGGCGTCTGTCTTACCAATAAAGTACACAAAACCCTAACAGAATGGAGACATTTAGTTTAGTTTTGGGAACTTTTATTCCTATTGAAATGCAGCGTAGATAGATGTAGATTCCAAAAACCTGTTGGCAAATTCAGGGTCTTTCCATTCTGTCGTCCACTGTTGTGGTGAAACACCACTAGTACTGTAATGTACCTTGGATTGAAGCCCTCAAGTTGCTATGAACACTTTTAGTAGGAAAACCAACTGACAAACACCGGAGCGGCCTTATCTGACACCTGGCAGGCATTTCATTACCGGCATATCAGGGAAACGGCGAATGGCAGAGGCAGGCTGCCTCAAGGCTCGACCGGCAACGGAAAGATGGTTTCAAGCAACGATTACGTAACGATCGGCAGGTCGGCTTGTACGCATTTGTGGTTATGGTGCATCTTTCGTTTCACTTGTGAGTCCTAACGTGACGGAAATTAAACAGCAAAGTTGGGACACGTGGAGTACTAACTGAGGAGAATGACAAGAGTTTGTTCCTCATAATAGCTGTCTGTGTTTTCCAACGCCAGTGTCCTAATGTTTCATTGTGCAATGTTTACTAATCTCCAATGTCCAGACACCGAAGAGACGCGATGAAGCGATGCCTGTGAATGGGTCTGTCCGGAACCACAGCCACGCCATATCACATAGAGTAGTGTTTCCCAACCTCTTTTCTTTTTACAACTTTTTACAATCAAAATAATACCACGGCACACTACTATCCTGGTAAGCACTGTAGAGATGTGCTTATAATTATGGCATACTAATAGTAAATGACTGCTTTAAATCATGGCGACACTGGTGTTACATTGAATGTGTGGTCTAGTGCTTTGTGCATAAGATTACCTCTGTGTTATTGACTGCTTTAAATTGTGAGGACTGATGTGGGATCTTAAGGCTGATCGCATTTGCTGTTGATGGTTTAACGTGGTGATCGCATCGGTCATACTGTATCTTATTTGCAAGTGCACTGATTGCAGTGACAACCTCCCCCCATTAGTCACTGTATCCCTGGCATCTATTCATTTTCTCAAGCCAATTGTTTACAAAACCTTGTAAGTGCGCCTGATTGGTGCCAATTGCCTAATCAGTGAATGTCTGCATTGTGAATGTGTCAGTTTTGTTGCCGCTCTCCACGTTGTAATTGTAACTTACTGTATATATATATACATACATATAAACTCTACCTGACTTTCTGAACGATTATAAAATGACCGTATACCTTTGAATAAATAATTAAAACGTTAGCAATGAACTGAAAAAAGCATCACTGCCAAGAATTACACAATTGACTCAAGATAAAATGTGACTCTAATGTCCTCCAATGAAAGTAGGTAATTTTCTCTTCTTGTGATACCGTCTCATCTCCCACATGTCCTGGCTGCAAGACCATTTTTAAACAGTCCCCATCATACATTACTTTTGATTTAGTTACAGAAGCAAATTTACAGTTGTTCCTTGGAAATTCTTTACTGAATGTTACGCCAACGATTAAATTAAGTATTATCTTGTCTTTTTGCTTATAGTTAGATCGATGAGACATATACCCATATGGCTGAAAGTAATTAAAAATAAAACAAAAATAATGCTTCTGTATTCAGAAGCAATGTCTATGCAAGAATATAAAGTACCAGAGGGTATTCGCCAAAACTGTATTAAAATTTAATTGAAATTAAATACCTTTTGTGGACATTGACACTTATTTTTATTACCCTTAGCACCTTGGCCATTGAAAACGAGTCCTAGAATGTAGATGTACGGCCTTGGCTTATAGCCCAAATACTGTATATTCAGTCAGAAATCATCATATCATTAAGTGATGGCTGATGCACACAAATACCATTTGGCATTGTCATCAATTAGGATTGTACAAAGAGACTTATCCGGTTAGAATGTTTTAGTATTGGCCTATATTGGCCAGTCGAAGCAACTGCTTCAATACTAAACACGACTTAATCATTATCGTGAGGGAATGGCAGCAGCTAGGGATAAAAAAAACAACAAAAAAAAAAACAAATGAAGAGAAGAGGCCAAAATAATGGCCATGGGCAGCTGCCTCGGCTCTTACTCTGATTAAACATCAAAAAAAGGGGAAGAGGCCATTAGAGATAGATTGTGTTGGCTTTGTTGCAATCCTTTTCCTCTTTTGTAATTAGAGAATTATTGTGGGAAGGGATGATGTAAAAAAAATAAAGAAAATCCATCGTCAAATATGATGGCAATTGGTAAACAGCAGTTGCAGGCTGGTATGTAAGGGATATTGATACGAGACCAAAGTGATACAAGACCTGATGGGCGTTTTTTGCAATAATGGCTGCACATTGTAACGCTTATTATCATGGTTCCTTACAAAATTAAAGAAAACATTCATAAGAAATATTGGTTGGAAATGATTTTATGTCTAGAATGGCTCGGAATCCAGACCGAGAAGTGGTTGTCCCTGACAATGGTCATGATTAACTGATTGTCATTCAGAAAAAAGTGACCACTGATTGGCACTATCGACCAATGAGAATCGAGTATTTCACAGAGCTGTGTGATAAAGATATAGTAAATGTAATGATCTAAGAAAATGCTGCAATTTGAAAGGAAACATGAATCATTTGTTATACTAAGCGGAAGAAGTAGAAGTATGATCCCCGTGCTGCCTAGGGACTCATAATTTCGGCCCTGCTTGTGCGTACTGTTTGAATAGAGATTCAAGAGATTCAAGATTCAAGATTTTTTATTTGTCACATACATATACATACTTCCATACATATATGCAGTGAAATGTAATGCAACGCACCCGGTGATAGCACACAATATGTCCTAGGAAAAAATAAAAAATAAAATAAAATAAAAAGTAGAAAATTCCTTTCTAATAGACCGACTAACTGACTCCTAAAACGTAATACAGTAAGTGGAATACTTATAGAATAAGATAAAAATATATAGAATAAAATACAATAAAAATAAATTGAAATAAAATGGAATAGATGGAATAGATAGAAGGAATATGCCTATGTATATACAGATATGTGCATTTAAAGTGGCATGTGAATTAAAGTGGCATGTGAATGTGAATAGTGTGAGGTAGTGTTGGGATAATACAGCACAGTATACAACAGTACGGCGCAGCAATACGGCATCACGAACAACCCTGAACAGTGATACAGTATGCGGTACAGTATGCTACATACAGTACAGTAGGTAGTGGAGCCTAGTGCATGGCTCAGTTAGGACCCCTGGTGAGGTCAGCATTGACAGTTCTTATGGCTTGCGGGAAGAAACTCCGTCTCAGTCTCTCTGTTCTCGCTGTGTGACTGCGGAGGCGCTTGCCTGACCGCAGCAGCTGGAACAGTCCGTTGTTGGGGTGGTGAGGATCCTTCATGATCCTACGGGCTCTGCTACTACACCTCCTGGTGTATAACTCCTGCAAGGGGGGGAGGGTAGTTCCAGTGGTACGTTCAGCTGAACGCACCACCCTCTGCAGGGCCCGCCTGTCCTGGGCAGTACAGTTCCCAAACCAGGCAGTGATGTTGCCTGTCAGGATGCTCTCCACTGCTCCAGAGTAGAAGGACTTGAGGATCCTCACCGAGACCCGGAATTTCCTCAGCTGCCTGAGGTGGTAGAGACGCTGCCTCGCCTTTCTCACCAGAGTGTCTGTGTGAACAGTCCATGTTAAGTCCTCAGTGATGTGGACTCCCAGATATCTGAAGCTGCTCACCCTATCGACAGAAGTCCCATTAATCCACAAGGGCGCGTGCGTCCTCGATTGTGATCCACGCCTTAAGTCCACAATCAGCTCCTTGGTTTTGCTGACGTTCAGGTGTAGGCTGTTGTCCACCAGAGTGACAGGTCAGCCACCTCCTCGCGGTAGGCCTTCTCATCGCAGTCGGTGATCAGGCCCACGACCACGGTGTCGTCAGCAAAATTGATGATGGTGTTGGAGCTGGACCTGGCCACACAGTCATGTGTGTACAGGGAGTACAGTAGGGGGCTGAGGACGCAGCCCTGGGGGATCCTGTGTTCAGGGTGAGGGAGCTTGACATGTACTTCCCCACCTTGACCACCTGGGGGCGGCCTGTGAGGAAGTCCAGGATCCAGGTGCACAGCGGACCATTCAATCCGAGCTCCTTCAGCTTGATAGCCAGTCTGGTGAGAACTATGGTGTTGAAAGCTGAACTATAATCAATGAACAGCATTCTCACATAGGCCCCCTTCTGGCCATCCAGGTGCGTGAGCGTGGTGTGCAGTACCTGGGAGACCGCGTCATCCGTGGATCTGTTCTGCCGGTACGCGAACTGCAACGGGTCCAAGGTGTGGGGGAGGGAGGCGCAGATGTAATCCTTAATCAGCCTCTCGAAACACTTCATGACCACCGAGATGAGGGCCACCGGACGGTAGTCATTCAGGCAGGTTGGAGAGGCGATCTTCGGGACAGGAACGACGGTGGACCTCTTGAAGCAGGATGGGACCACTGATTCAGCCAGGGAGATGTTGAATATTGTAGTGAACACCGGAGCTAGCTGGTTAGCACAGGTCTTCAGTACTCGCCCAGATATGCCGTCTGGGCCCGCAGCTTTCCTGGTGTTCACCCGCATCAAAGCCCTCCTGACCTCGTGCATGGACACTGAGAGTGCGCGCTCGTCCCCAGCGGTGTAACTCCAATTAGCCGGTGAGCTAGCGGTGCTGCTGCCAGACTCGAACCGCGCATAAAAGGAGTTCAGTTGGTTGGCCAGGGAGGCGTCCACACTCGTGGCTGGGGAGGAGCTGCTCTTGTAGTTTGTTATTGTTCGCAGCCCCTCCCACAAGCGTTTTGTGTCCCCCCGCTCCATCTTTAGCTAATAATGGTGAATGCAGTTGCATAATGGTGAATGCATGGTGAATGCAGTTACATGTACTGTTGGACTGGCTCTCTAAGCAGGAGAACTCCAATTTCTCTGCCAATGTGGAGCCATTTCAAAGACCACCAGCAGCGACTGGACATGCACAGTTAGCAAATGTTCCCCTTATAAGAAAACCCTTTTTAACAAATCGAATGAACATTGTCAAGCAAAATGTCCAGTGTTGAATTTTCTCCCACATTGTTGATTTCAACACTTTTTCAGAGTTTATAGCTCCACACTTTCCAGAGTTAAATGAACACTTTCAAAATAGCTAAACATTTACCACTAGGCAAGAGTTCCTTCTTTAACTCGCAAAACAGAGTTAAAGTAGCACTAACAGATTAGACAAATCACACTGCTCTGAGTCACATTTCTTTTACTATTTGGGTAGTGTTAGTTTCACTATCTGAAGTGTCATGATAGCTACACTGAACAAATGTGAAAATTAATTATAATAATTAATTCAAATAAAAAAAATATTTTTAAATTATTTTTTCAAATGAATTATACATTTATTTTTGCATTTTCACCCTTGCAGTCATTAATAAAGTTAAATTAAAAAATTATAAATAAAGGTATAAAGTACAAACTTTCATCTGAAACATTGTATGTGCTTTGAATATCAAATGGGCTATGGCATTTAAGCTCAGACACTTTTATTATACAACTTTCCTCACTTTGCAATACTCTGAATGCATGATGATGGTCATCAAAATTCTCTGTGAATAGCTTGTTAGTCAATAAAAAATGTGATCATCAACCCATGGTATATCCCTTATTTGACAAAAGACTGGCATGTCTCCTTCTATTGCTCTGCAAATAACAAGTCCAGCTTCATACTCTACACCATCAACTTCAAACCCAGGATTTGAGAAAACATATTTTGACAAGATCATTTCTAGCATTTCATTGTTGACCACATTTTCATCTCTGAAGGAGATGAGAAGATTCATTTGGCCCGCACTCATTTGGTTTGAGGGTGAAGGTTGCCCAGTGATGAGCAATGGCCTTCTGATGATTTTACGCAAGAGATTTAGTTATGTTTTTGAACATTTTTAAATAAAAGCTTGTGTTTGGCTTTAAATCTCACAGACATACTATATTAAGGAATTTTCCTTAATAGGAGGAGGAATTTTCCTTAAAGAAGATGGGTAATTGATCATAAAATGATCCTTAGGTAACACGTTTCTATGTGGATACAAGTGCTTAAATTTGTGGTAGTCAACAATCAAATGCTTTAAATATATTATCATACCTTGAGTGAGAGGAGGTGAAAAAAACATGTTCATTATTTGAAATAACAACAGTAATCATTTACAGTTTTTGTTTGGAGGAATAATGTCACAAAAGGGGGGTGAAGACACAATGTCTGAATTGAATTCCAACCAATTGCCATTGCTAGCACTCTCCAAATGAATCTTTGAGGGATGTTTTCTTTTGTTCTAAAAATCCATAATCAGAACCACAAATCCTGGAAAGCAAGTCCTGTTCTTACATAAAGTGTTGTGTGAGGTATCCAAAAAGCAATTTGATCTCGTACTGAGCCACACCCTCAAGATGATCATGCACTATATCAAATTAATAGTTATTACAAACATGGAAATATTTCAATGAATAAGGTGTAGAATTTATTTTCAAACCATATAGTGACTTCAACTGTGGGTTCTCCTGGAGAGACTTCCAATGCATTTCAAACATATCTTTTCCACAAAGGATCCCCTTCGGATCATCCTCACTGTATACAGTTTGAGAATCATTCTTCTCAATCAAACCAAGGCGACAGAAATGACAGCAACTAAATGACTCTTTAAAACCAAGAATTGTGTGCATCCCTAGATTATCTTCAGTGATCTGTGAGATTGTACCATTTACTTGCTCATCAGAAAATGGTAGGCTTAGCCCTAGGCTTTCCAGTTTTTTCATCAACGGCTCCAGTTTAACATCAAAATCATACTTGTGCCAATTTGGTGCATAAAAAAGTGATACCAAATGACTGTTCATCAAACCTGAATTCAATTTTGGGGGCAAGTTTCTTTCAACAAAATAAAGACCGCCAGTTTTGTGAATTCCATGTTTGGAGCTAAGGGGTCTGGCTATTTCAAAATCATCATAGTATACTTGAATTTTCAATCCATGTCTTTTTGCTGTAAGGGTGTGCTTTAAAATAACTTCCATCAAAAAGGTCAGTTGTCTAAGGCTCTGATCTATACTCTTTCTTTACAAAAACACATATGTCCGGATTTCTGCACATGAACTTCAGGGTTTCTAAAATTGGCACAAATATAAACGTATCCTTGACAGGTAGTTGATCATAAGTACCGGACTTATGATTTTGTCTGTTTTCATATCTCAACGCCCCGTGGTATTTCTTCTGGGTCGACAATTCCCCATTTTAAGTTGAAGTATTTATTTTGTTTCCATTCTGCATTCAGATTTGTGACTGGGATTTCCAACACTTCAAAAGTCTAATTTATTACAGATATGTTGGGCTCAGTTATAGGTAAAGCAGAAATAACAGTATGCTTTGCTTATGAGCGAAGCTCACTTGTTAGTTCCTCCAAATCCCCTACAATTGAGGATACCAAACTGTTGGAAATCCCCCCTCTAATTTGGCCACGATGGATGCACACATTTCCAAGTTTGGATCTTTAGTAAGTCCTGAATCATTGCTCTCGGGGGAAACACTGGAAGATCAAATTGATTCAGGGGAATGAATTGGTCCTCCAAAGAATGTGCCCGAGATTAAGTTGCGACTGGCTCACTAGAGGAACAAGCAACAACTGAAGTTTGAGCAATTTGTTGAACATTGCTATGAACACTATTAAGGTGCTTCCTTATGTTAGGAAGTGATGCCTACATCCTTTCTGAGAACAAAACAATTTGAACTTGGCTCCAAGTTAGTAATCATGTTCAACGCTTAAATGTGAAACAAACTGCTGACTGCTGGGATACAATTTCTGACACACGAAACAGGTCAGCATTGTTCTACTCACAGTGAGAGTGAGTGAGATGGTTAAGCAGTCTGGCTCTCAAGCCGCTAACTCTCTGGCACTCCTTTTTTTCCCCGAAATCAATGTTAAACACTTGTCTGCAGGAACGTCTAAAAATTCACAAACACAACATCATAACACAAATTAAACACAAAATGTGCTTTGAGAAGTTCATCAAATGTCCAGAGGGAGCGGTTTGCCTGGCATGGGAGAAGATGCTTATCCACGGTGATGTAGAAGCTGCCAATCTTGTTCTTCTGATGCCCGACCTCAAGGAGGTACGGCTGCCAATCCTGCTGGTTGTGGCGATGCTCCTCCAAACTGCTGCACGACGAGGGTTGAGATGAGGAAATTGAACATCATTCACAAGAATAATTTGCTGCCGCAGAAAAAAAAAAAACATTATAGAAGTGATTATTCAAACATCTCTATCACTGGCTTGTGCAAGATTAGAATCATCACGTGCACAAATTTTCTGGAAATTTCATTCTCTGGCGGTGGAGGGAGGGAGGGAGGCCATTTCTTGGTCGTAGGCAGAGGACAAAGAGTCACAAGAGTTAATTGAAAACTCTTCAAATGTAATGCCTTTCAAGATTGAATGAGAAGAGGGAGGCATCATGAAATGCTTTTAAACAGTCATCCATCTGTTTTTTATATTTATCCCACAAATCTCATCTGATCTCAACTTTCAGAGGATCAGAGAAGTTCACAGAATATCCATTCCCACAGGGGCTCTTGGTTCCTGAGTTTTATCATATAGTCATGAGAATACTGAATGAAAAAGTGCAATTGCAATTTTAGCAAATGCTTTAAAACGAGCAAAACAAATACAACTCACTTGTTGCCTCATAGAGATCACTCCCTGGGGGACTCTGTTTATTTGTACCAGGTTCAAGTTCACAAGCGACGCAACTCTGGTGTTGAAGTGAGCTGCTTAGCCTCTTTTATGACATTTGGCTGGAAGAACACACCTGATTTCGGAAGCAGCCTGGAGGATGTCTCGTCATCAAATTGGAGTGGAGCCTTGATTCACCTTTAAGAAAGAAGATATTAAACTACTACGACTTCAAATTTCAAGCCTTGATGAACACATCATTCCAAACTTACCAATCCTTTTGTATCCAGGAATCTTGGGAAGGTGGAGAGGATACCAACACTTCTGCCTGGGTCTATAACAAGCTCGTGATGGTGCTGCAAGGTCTCTCTCATCTTCTGTAAAATCAGGGAATTGATTGTGGTATGGTTGGGCAAAGACATGACCTCTTGGCAAGCATCCGCATCAAGCTGCCTTTCAACATTAACAGTACTGTTGAAATTTGGGGCTCCTGGAGAAAAGTCAAGAGAGCTATTTGGTGGCAGTGGAGATCCTCGACTTCCTTTGCATTGTTTTCAGACACCAGGTGTCACACAGTGTCCCTGAAATGAAGAAAATGAAATGGGTCATTTTCGGCTCGTGAGAAATCTCAGAGAATTGATGTGAATGTCATGCACACCGCATCGTGTCGCAACATGCCTGGATGACATGAAAGTGTTGTGCAAACAATAATAATGACCATTACATAGCCTTTCTTGGAATATGGATCCTCGATGGAAGGGAACAGCATCACTATCCCAAGAGCACACTCTTCTCCGATTGCTTTAGTTGGGAGGTGCCTGAGAGGAGATTTTAAATAAGTAATCTAAATCTATGAAATGGCCATGCAGTTATTTGGCACAAATAAAAAGAAAATGAAACACAGATATTCATTACTATCAATCATGTGAGCCACCAATATGTTAACCATTCGTCTTCTTCTTGTGGCAACTGTTGGGGTTTCTTTTGTTTGGTACTCCTGTAGTACTTCTTCACCACCACACTCGCCTCTTAGCATAGCTTCAATCTACTCATAAAAACAAAAACATGGGAATGCAAAACATGGTGAGAAACAGCTTTTCTAGAGACTCGAGTGAAAAAATGTGAACATCTCAAGACACTCATGAGAATCAAGCATAACAATCACTGCATAAAGTGCATCCTCAATCATTTGTCTCTTGCTAGTGACCTCATCTATGAGTCAGACATCTCAGAAGCAGAAGACAAGGAACAATCTGAAAACTCTAAAGGAATAAAAAAAATGGAAATAATTGTATTCTGCAGGGTGCAGAGTGGTTGTTTATACAGTGTTATGCCTCTTTATCGCACCTTGATTCAAGAAAACTGTCGGCACCACACTGCCTTGTCTAACGAGGGTGCTGAATATTTCTGGATCAACTTCGTTCCCTGTTGCATCCTTGTTTATAACTTTTGCATCAGGTGGCAGGCAAAATCTCTCGATGACTAGAAAAGATACTAAGGTGAAACTGAATGTGCATTCGAAGTCAGCACTGTTTCTTGCCTCACAGCGAATGACTGTTCATGTTAAATACATTCATCTACCACTGTATAATCATGAAACAGACCATCAACATCCATTCCCTTCTTAAGTCCAAAAATTGAAAGTTGATGATTGGCTTTTTTTGTTTTTAATTGACTGTTTTGGTGTATATTATGCTTTACACTCAAAGAGGCAGGCACACATTGCAGGACTGAAAATGTTTAGCAAATTGCCCCCGTGTCATCCCCCACCCTTTAAGAGTGTTTCCCACACATGAACGTTACTTGGGCGGGCCCTGGTATATTAATGGCTGCAAAGTATATTTGGCGACCCGTTTTAGCATTTTTTTATTTTTATTTTTTATCCGTCTGAGAGAACGACGCCATCCGCGATTGCGAAACTAGTGGACTCGTTCTCTGATATTAGGTTAGAAGATGCGGACACGGCTCTCTGGTTCACGTGGATTAGAAAGCCCCCTAAGTCTGGAGGCTACCACCACAAGTATATTTTTGACCTGTGGGAAACACACATTAAGGAGCTTGCAGAATGACATTTTAAAGGGGACCTATTATGCTCCATTTTACAAAAGTTATATATAGATCTCTGAGGTCCCCAAAACATGTCTTTGAAGTTTTTGCTGAAAATACCACTCAGATTATGCATTCTAGTCATTCTAACATGCCTCTATACCATCATGTTCCAAAATGGGATGTTTTTGTGGGAGGAGCCACCCTCACGAGGCCCCGAGTTCTGTGAGCTAATGGCGTTTGAGCATGGCTTTCGGTCATTTACCCTGTAACCTTCAGTGATTTCACCTTATCAGTACACCAAAATATGTTTCTAAACAAGTTTAAGTTGAGAAATAAGCAATCCAGTTGCTGAACCTTCACTCATATTAGATATTCAAGGCTTATTTAAAAGTAAGATCAGACTTTCGTTTCTATTCTCCAAGCGTGTGGGAGACACAGACACCACACCGCGACGCACTGGGACCCTCAAATGTGTTTTGTTTTTTTTTGTTTCATGTAAACGTCGGAAAATAAAAAAGATAAATACATCTTTAATAAACACAGAAAACAAACAAACTATTTTTTTCATTGCTTTTGTTTGGAGAAACCTTTGAAAAGCGCTCAGAGCTGTCGGAAGTCCGAGTGTTTTGTTCACAGTGATTACTTTGTCATTAGTTTCCCTCATTATTTGACACTTTGGCCACGTCTAATATGAAGATCCCACATTATAGCATTATATATTTGCCAGAAAATAAGGAAAAGCATAATAGGTATGCTTTAAAAGAATATGGGTGTATTCTTAAACCTTTTTCCTAAGACAAGCTTAAGTAAAATTAAACACCTTTTTCATGGAATTGCAGAAAGTCGAACCGTCCTTCAACTTCATCGACTTCACATAATACTGCTGTTGGCTGTACTTCACTCAGACCAGCATTTTCAAAGAGACATGCAAGAAAGTTTGAAAAAGTAAACAAACATTTAAAGGAAGAACGGTAAAATAAATAAAGCCGCCATCACGCAGAGAACTAGACACGTGAAAGCGAGTTTTTGCATGTTGGGTCTTGTTTATTTTTTGCGGGACCTTTTGATGTTCAACATGATGAGAGCAAAAAAAAAAAAAAAAAATGTGACCATTGGTTGCAGCCTCAAATAACATTATATAGAGTAAAAAAACACAAAGATTTTTAAAGCATACTGTATATTCTCTGTATATGTTTCATTCTACATACTGCAGTTCTCTAGCCTGGCGTATCAGTCTGGAATCTCTCAGTTCATCTTTGATTTCCAAGGGGTGTTACCAACGGGCGCAGACCAAAATGTCTCTGGAGGCAGTTGGATAGATGTACAACCAATCAGAACATTTGATAGACCTACAACCAATCAGAACATTGGATAGACCTACAACCAATCAGGGAAAAGAAACGTGTGACGTAGCGTTGAGCGAGTGAGTTGGTAAATAAAACTTTTACCAAATCCTGTCGGAAGTACGGCAAAAACATCTTTCTTATCAACAAAAGCTTCTGAGAGAGAGTATACCATCCAGTTTGTTAAATATTATTATTATTATTATTATTATTATTATTATTATCATTTGTTTATTTATTTAACCTGTGCTGTCAGCATGCTTGGTAAACAACATATACACAACACAGTATTTGTATGCCATTGCATCTAGGACAGAGTTAGTCTGCAAGTGGAGTTCAACTTCTCAACCTGCAATGCAACTTTTTATTCATTCTTTAATCATCAACAACTGCTGCAACAACTCTGTCCTGTGGACGACCTGTGGGATGGCAAGAGCACAGCTTTTTATTTCACAGAACCGCCACCAATCCTCCTCTTTGGAGAACTATTTTACCATTTTTTGATCTTTAAAAAACGAATCACTACTCCAAGAGGGGGAGATTCACCACGGGTGAGAGAAATAAATATAGAAACAAACAACATGTACATGAAAAACCATAAACACAGAAACATCAGATGACAACATGTATCGAAAAAACAGTGTGAAATAAGTCCAGGAAAACTGGAACAGCAATTTGGTCTCTGGCACGTTGCCTCTTTCTGTCATAGCTACAGTATGGCAGTAATTGAAAGAGAAAAGGAGTGTGTGTGTGTGTGTGTGTGTGTGTGTGTGTGTGTGTGTGTGTGTGTGTGTGTGTGTGTGTGTGTGTGTGTGTGTGTGTGTGTGTGTGTGTGTGTGTCCACAAGTGAGTGTACAGGACGTTTCCCAATAGCGCATCCAAGAAGCGGTAAAGTCCCCGCAGCCACCCTGAGTCTCGCGGTCGTATAGACACCCAACAACCACAGGAAAGCCCCGAGCACTCTGCCCTGCAGCCACAGAAGAACAGCCTACAGAGACGCTGGAAGCCCGTGGGGCAACACCCAAGCCCACCCCGAGCAGCATAAACCAGTCCCAGAGAGCGCAAGGAGACCCTGCACCTCTGAGGTGCACACATACAACCCACCCCCACGTGCAGGCATAACATGCTGCCGCAAGCGCAGAACCTGGGCCATGGACCACAGGCCCGGAGCCAGGTCCCGTGAGACAGACCGACATCCCACCCAAACCGTTGCCAGTGTTGCAAACTCTTTTCCACTGAAAGTAGCTCACACTAGCTCAAAAAGTCACCAAAAGTCGCCAGACAACATCATATGCTCATTTGCATATTGATTACTGCATCGCACAACATTTGCATAAAGCCTAGTGGTTGTGTCAAGACAGATCATAAGACATCTTAAGATCTTAAGACATATAAAAGGTAGACAGAGGAACCTTTAGCCAAATAATCACAAACTCACTACAGGGACATCGTATATTTTGAAGTAAAAAAGTAAAAAAAAAAAAAATCTGTAAAGGACGCCACACCTACTGACGGCCCAGAGGAGAGACCCCGACACTGTTGGCAGATGAGCAGTGGACTGCGACTACTCTGAGCAGCATGATGCATGGGAATGAATTACAAAATAATACAATTGCATACATCTCTTGCCTTTTCCCCGATGGCCTAAATAACTCTCTAAATTTGTCACTAATCGCTTTTTAGAAATAAAGTCGCTAAGTGGGTCTGAAAAGTCGCTAAATCTGGCGAGAAAGTTGCCAAGTTGTAAAAGCTGGTGGGCAGAGCTTTAATGGATCTCTGCTGAGTTGGGCTACACGGATGTGAGCAACTCTGTCAAATAGCTCCAACACTGAACACCATTTGAATCAGAATGTGTTAGAATTACACTTTGGGGGTGGAAATCAACTTGCAAATATTTAACCCTGAAGTTTCGACACTTTCTGTGATACTTGTATTCTTACACAGTCCCCAAGTCCCCTGGAAACAGAAGAACTCAATCACCTGAAAATTGTTTTGAGCGGAATTTGACCAACAATATAGTTAGAATAGAATACAAAAGCCAAATAGTGTAGTTACTTTCCACTCCTGAGTTCATACACATGAGATGCAAGACCAAGCCAATTGTCGCCCCGAAACACAATGTTTGACACACGCAGAGAGAGCGAGATCCCCAAGATTTGCTCATTGATACTTGAAACGGCCTTCCTCGGCACGCTGCTTTGAATAAGATTTTATATATACATATATATATATATATATATATATATATATATATATACTGTATATATATATAATTTTATTTACAGAGAAACCTATCAAAAGAGTAAATGCATGGTATATTCCCAGGGGAAGGGACTGGGTTTGTGATCTGAGGCTAATTAAAGGCGCACCAAAAACGATACACGCTAGACGCTATAAGTAATGAAGATTTGACGGAAAGCAGAAACATGTAATTTTCGGTGGCTCAACTGTCACCGATGTAATAGCCCTTGTTCCGAATGACTGGAACGATGAAAAGACAGCCGACAGAGATGAGCATGTCAATAGTATTGTCATCATCAAGTAAGTAATATGAGTAATTTAAAGTGATTCCTGACTGTCAGTGGTTATCAAAGATCTATCTCATAGATAGATAGATAGATAGACAGATGACAGACAGACAGAAAGACAGACAGACAGACAGACAGATAGACAGATAGACAGATAGATAGATAGATAGATAGATAGATAGATAGATAGATAGATAGATAGATAGATAGATAGATAGATATGTAATAAAATATGTAATATATAAGATAAAATCATACATAATAGATTCTATCGTATTTTTTTTTTTTTTTTTTACATTCCCAGAAGCTAACCAGAACTAAAGGAGCAAACCAGAAAAAAATACGCATTTCATCTTTTTTTAAATCAACATTTTGAGTATTTTTAGTTTCACAGAAAGTGACGTAGAGTTGACTGAAAACATGAGTTCCTGTTCTTCACGATGTTCTTCAGGTTTTTGAAAAAAGAAAAGTTCTCAAACCACGAGCTTTGCCTCTTTTTGAAGCTAGTATCCGTGTTTCCGCCTCTTTGACCAATATTTTATTTTATTTAGCAGCTGAGTAAGCGTGCTCTTTGTAGCCCGATCAAAGTGGTGGTGCAGGTAACATTTCAGATCCATCGTCCACAGTCCCCAACCTAATTGCGCTTGGTTAGGCAGATATAACACTTAGAGCGATATCAAAGGCCTAATTTGCCCTTTATGTCGGCCCCCATCGCTGTTCAAATAAGTGCCATATGACCCCAATCGCAGCATCTGTCACATGACATGAAATATTAAGGTGTCCTCTGTGGCTCCTTTTTGTAGTGGATTAAACTAGTGTTCTGGGGACATTAGAAAGCACTGTTACTTCTCCACTCCTCTCTTATAAATTTCCCGGGTGCTACGACAAGCCTCTTATCGCTAAAAGGTCATAAACCCGCTCTAGGGCGCTGTTCAGCACGTCCACTGGCCCCCGTGCACCAGCACACTCGGACTGCACACTTAGAATCACAATCAGAATTTACTTTTAGTTTATTCCGCAAGGTACATTTTTATGCAGAATGATTTCATCATGGTGAAGAATGATATGTTTTTCTACAGACATTTAGCATGAAAAAAAGCTTAACAGCCTGAAAAAAAAAAAAAAATAATAATAATAATAATAATAAATAAGAAAATAAGAAAAGCCAAATATATACAAAAATACAAAACATACAAAATACGATTCAATGCATTTTTATTGGATTTTTAAACTCAAAATCCAGTCAAACGCAGTCCTTTTGTTTTTAGTTTTTCTTTTGAGAACAGGGTGATTAAAGATCTTAAAGCTAAACATTGTCATCCAGTTTAATTCCCATCGGACCTTTTCTGGTCATAAAACGCTAATATTGCTGTGAGATGATTCATTTTCTTTCAAATTTAAAACCATGCTTTCATTAACATGTGTAAAACATGTTCTCTATTTACTCTCTATTTACATAGACCAGTTCACTCCAGCACATTTGACTGTCAAGGCTTAAGTTATATCCATGTAGCATGTAGCACATAGCACGTACCATGAAATCTCTGAGTCTTATGGGAGAAGACAAAGAAAATGGCCCGTATCAGCAAAAAAAAACAAAACTCATAACAAAATAAATAAAAAATGAATTTTCATTTTCTAAATCCCACCAGAGACATGAACTGTATAAGGTTTAAAGAAATGCTAAGTCAAGGACGACTGTCGGGCACTGGAGCACAGCTGTGTTTACTGTGCTCGCCCAGATGAAGTTTCGAAACAGTCCAAACTTTTCCGCGTCGTGCGGGCTATACTAATTCATTGAATCCATCAGTTCCGGTGAGTCAGGCGCAAGTTTCACACAGAAAGTTAGCACTATTGGTAGTGATGAATGTTTTGTCTTTTTTTTCGAGATGCGTTTCACACGGTAAAAAAAGTTGTTTGATTTTCCAACTCTTTATTTCATTTGTTTTGTTGAATTGGTATAAAACGCGGTGAGCAAGCGAGAGAGGACTTCCTAAAGGATAAACGAGACTCTGAAGAGTCAGGATGGCAATAATTTAATTCTCGATTATTTATTTAGGTGGACTGTGAAAGTGTTCAGTACAGTCAGAGTCAATATGAATTACGCCAATGCCCTGGCCTTTTTCGCCCTTGGACTTTAAATTACTCCTTTGTAATCATTTTCAGTTGGTGGGCTGAAAGATTCACTTTCTCGCCCACTCTTTTGCAGGAGTGACTCCAGACTCCAGTGTGTAATGGTAGCAGAAAGGTTGACACACAGAACATACACCGATCAGCCACAACATTTAAACCTACATTAATATTGTGCAGGTCCCCCTCATGCCGGCAAATCAGATCTGACCCGTGGAGGCATGGACTCCACAAGAACCTCTTGTGGAGTCCATGACAACGGCCGAGCTCTGAAGGTGTCCTGTGGTATCTGGCACCAAGACGTTAGCAGCAGATCCTTTAAGTTCTGTTAGTTGTGAGGTGGGTCCTCCATGGATCAGGCTTGTTGTTCCAGCACATCCCACAGATGCTCCATCGGATCTGACCCGAACCTCGGTCATTCACATGATGGTGAAGAAAACGTGTTTCATCAGACACCTTCTTCCATTGCTCCATGGTCCAGTTCCGACGCTCCTATTGTAGGAACTTTTGGCGGTGGACAGGAGTCAGCATTGACACTCTGACATTAACTTTAACACATCCACCATGAACTTTTTCAGAAATTTGTGCTACAGTAGCTCTTCTGTGGGATCGGACCAGACGGGCTAGACCTCACTCCCCACGTGCATCAATGAGCCCAGGGGCGTCCATGACTCTGTCGCCGCTTCACTAGTTGTCCTTCCTTGGACCACTCTTGGTAGGTACTATCCACTGCATACTGGGAACACCCCACAAGACCTGCTGTTTGGAGATGCTCTGACCCAGTTGTCTTGACATCATAATTTGTCCCTTTTCAAAGTGACTCAGATCCTAACACTTGTCCAATTTTCCTGCTTCCAACACATCAACTTCAAGAACTGACTGTTCACTTTCTGCCTAATATATCCCACCCCTTAACAGGTGCCATTGAAATGAGATGAGCAATGTTATTCACTTCACCTGTCAGTAGTTTTAATGTTGTGGCTGATCGGTGTATGTACCAGTAGTTCAGTGCACGCGTGAGTTACGCTCCGAGAAGCGATGAGAGAAAAACTGTTTGTACCAAATAGAAGCCAATCAACACCTGACAAAGAAGCAAGCACCAAAGAAGAGGAGGAAAATTAGGAGGAGAAGGAGAAATGAAAAGGTGTCACTGCTGTCCGACTGAATACAACGGGTAGAGGAGAGAGTTGAGGCTTTGTTTGAAGAGCGCTTTAAAACGAGTCGGTTTAAAGGTCACACTTCCAAAAGACAAACATGGCGTCTGTCATCTTGCTTAAATTATAATTCTTTTTTTAATATATAACAGCTCTTGCTTTAGGATAATATTAGCTACAAAGTTCCGTCCCGACTTGCTTTATTGTTGTTTTTTTGTTTGTTTTTATTTAATTTATTTTTTGGGCTCTCATAGGGTGCGGTCAGAAGTCCGCCACGTCATGACTTCTAATAATATTACTTTTTTGGGAGCGTCTTTTTGAGTATTTTACGTTTACAACATTACAAGCTCTGAGCAGCTGTCGCCATCTGATCTTATAGCGGTTACTGGAGCATGGACCTTTGGTTGGGAGTGTGTCTGTGGGTAGTGGGGATTGCGATAAACCGTACAGTACTTTTTTCTTCAGACATGCGGTTGGGAACATATCTCAGTGAAAGAAAAAAGAAATACATCTTTTTTCTGCTTCCCCCATCTTGCTACGCCATAGGAAACTGAGCATTAAGAATACGAAGAAAAAAATGTCTAGGTAGTTGAGAAGTCATAAAAATGTCTGCCTGTGCAAATATTGAATCAACGACGCGCAGTGGTAACCACCCCCCCCCCCCAAAAAAAATGATATGCAATTTCCCCTCAACCCTCCCAGATCATTTCATTTTCGTGCTCGACAGAGTTGCTTCGCGGCCGTCTTTCAGTTGAAACCGACTTGTTTGAACAGCGGCTGCCGAGTCGGTG
Organism: Zeus faber; assembly: GCF_960531495.2. Taxonomy (NCBI): domain Eukaryota; kingdom Metazoa; phylum Chordata; class Actinopteri; order Zeiformes; family Zeidae; genus Zeus; species Zeus faber. The sequence continues at coordinate 24,876,289 of NC_137198.1, forward strand.
CAGGGCGACTATTGACACAAAATCAATAAAAGTGGCTGAAGCTGTGGAAGTAACTTTATTGACTCCCTCAGTAAGTACTTCATTACACGCCGTGCTTTTTATGTATCGACATTTTTCTTTTCGTAATTCTCTTCTTTCATAAGACTCTTGGTGTCGCTTGGTGAAAACAATATTCACCATTTCGAAACGGGAGGCAAATTCCCCAGTTTAAAGGGATTTGTTAATAATTGCAGAGCCACAGTAATATGGTCGTCTTTCGTAAAACAAAAACAAAAACAACTCGCACATTTGTAAAATGTCAATCAGAGGCTATTTGGATCAGTCAAGAAAATACATGTGGGGTTTATTTTTAAGTATTCTGCTATTTTTCAATATTGCCGTACAACTTTCTTATTTAGAGACGGTTAATCAGTCGGAAGTCTAAGTATTATTGTTCTTAGTCTCAGTTAACTCAATATATGCACAGCCCTGGTGACATGATACAAACTGATTTAAAAACCCATGGTACTGTAAATCAGATTTTATCAACCCTGAAACCTTAACCCTGAAAAACCCAAATAAGAAATAAGTGAGCGAGATAAGCTCAGTGGAAAGTTGGCCTAAATGGACCCAAATGTGACCAAACTCCCAGATTTATTAACACCTTATCCATCCAATAAGATTGCGAGTACAAACAATAGGACGCATTGACAATGTAGTCTTCAAAAAGTCTTAAAAGAGAGCTCAGAGTGGATATTCTTTTTTATATATATAGTGGATATAGTCTTATCAGGGCTAACCTGGACCACGATTGCTATCAGCCTGCTCCCGACTTGTGGATGGTTCGTTCCTAGAATACAGGCATGCACAGAGAAGACCCTTTCTGCCTTTCTGAGACGACTGAAATGTACGAATGGCCACTTTTAAATGAAATACTGGATTTTTAATGACAGGGAAACTTATAAGTGTTCCTCACCGTGCAGTTACAGCCTACCCCTCACTTTTTGTGCGCACAATTCCGAGCTAGACATCCATATCCCTTTGACACATATTTGGGGAAATCATTTCATGCACACTGTAAAACAGGGCTCGTCAACTTGCGGCCCAGGGTCCAAATGTCGTCTGAACATCAATATAGATCGGGCCTTTTGAATCAAATACATTAGCATAACCCCCACAAAACTCACTCACTTTCTGTCAAACTACTCTACAATAGTCTGTCCTATTACATACGTACTATTACATATTACATACACACTGGAACAAGTGGGAAAATGCTTAATGTTAAAGGATAATGGATTTCGTTTTTAGTTAGATAATGGGAGAAATACCTGATTAAAAAACAAAAAGTGTATAACAAATAAATGAGTGCAGGTTATACTCAAAATGCATCTAACTATAGATTACTAACCTTCAAACAAATTTAAGTTCAATTTCAAGTTCAAGAGATTATTTGTCACATACATATACATACGGTCATACATATATGCAGTGAAATGTCATGACACTCGGTGATTCTGCACAATAAGCTCTATAAGCTCTAAAAATACAAAAAATACTAAAATGTGCGTTATCGACAAAAGGTCGATCTGCATTAGAACGGGGGCCATATTTGGACCGCAGACAGCCAGTTGATTAACAGAGCCATGATCAGAATCTGCCGATTGGGCCGCACAACATTTTCATGAAAAAGGAATCGTATAATATATGGAAAAGAAAAACAATGCTTAAGATAAATAACAATAAATATAATATAGACAGTAGATATGCAAATATGAATTTTGTATGCCTTCTGTATGGACGGGAAGAAAAACACTAACTTGCAGGGTGCTCCGTTTTGTCTTATCGTTTTGTCTTTTTCATTTCAGAACAGCACGGTAATTATCTTTCCCATTTGCGTTTTGCATCCGTCCAGCTAAAGAGAGAGCCAGATGATAAAACATGACCTAGATCTGTGTATGTGTGTCTGTTTTTTTAGGAAGGGGGGTTTGATCGTGAACCAGGTGGTGTTCCAGGGAAGCGTAGCAGCCTTTATTGCAGTGGAAATATTCAACTTTCCCGTATATACATATACAAATTGTTTATTTTTTTGCCCTAAGAGGCTGCCAGCCATTCCTGTCTGTGCCGTCTCTTTCTAACCACCTCTTGTCCAAAGCCAGCCATTGTTTTTTCTTTCCTCTACTCACGCCATCTCCGGGGAGGACCTTCCAACTAGGGCAGCTGCGAAACCCTGTTTATTTTGTCCATTTTTTTTTATTTTACCCTCGCTCAGGCTTTTCATTTGAAAAGATGCCTCTGATCTATAGTTGATTATACTGAAGCACATGCGGTCTGTGTTATTACATGAAGTATCTGTAACATGTGGCTGTTGATGAGAAGCTGAGCTTTTGGGATAATTTTTGATCTATTTTGATCAATATGCTCAAAACACGATTCTCACTCTTTTTTTCTCAAAAATCAGTTGAATAAACTGACTCAATTACTTTTGTTTAATTATTTATTTTTATGGATTTCTATTTATTATTTTAGCATTATTATATATTTTTCGGGCTAAACCTCACAAAGTGAAAATTAACATTAAAGGGAATTCAATCCTTTTCCCCCCTATTTCGCCCATTATATTTCTAAAGAGTTTGTTGCGCTCGCTGACACAGAGCGGATGTGAACCGATAAGCACGACACAAAAACCATCAGGTAAGAAGTCAAAATCCACAAGTTTTATTTTAAAAAGGAGGCATGGGTCAAAACCAGGAGTCAGAAAAGCCAGAAAAAGTCAGAAAAGGCAAACTTATCCAGCAGCGAAAAGGCAGGGAATCTGGGTCCAGGGAAACAGGCAGAGACTCAGAGTTTAGGGAATGAGGCGGAGAATCAGGGTCCAGGGAATCCGGCAGAGAATCAGAGTCTAGGGAATCAGGCGGAGAATCAGGGTCCAGGGGATCAGGCAGAAGTTTTGAACGGAAGGTACAGGAAACAGGTAGTAGTGCAGGAAAGCTCAACATAATGCAAGAGACAATCTGGCAGGGAACAAAGGGCAGTGGACTGGTATTGATACTGAGGGACTAACCAGGGAATAAGCTGCAGGGGAAACCAGGTGAACGTAAAGGAGTCACAGCAAAGCAAAATGGAGTGGGCAGCATGGCATTAGGAAACGACCGGATAAAAATAAAACATAAAAACAATTATAAATACTGGGAGATCGGAGAGGATTCATGACGTAGTTTGCATAAAACAACTTTTTTTGGATTAATTTTGAAAGAAAAACCAATCACTTTCAGGCTATGAATCAAGTTTAGAAGTGAATATTAGAGACTGGAGCTCACATTTCAAAAAGGTTAAATCCATCTAAGACCTTGTCAAATGGGCCCCGCGGTGCATACCTGCACATCATCTAGAGCAGTAATTCTCCACCTTTTTTATATCAAGGATCCTACGTTTGATATGTGTTAGGCTGCAGACAGCATTTCATAAGATTCTGTCTCTGGGACCCCCAACCTGAGAATCATTTTTTATTGTTAGATATAGCTTAGTCCAAACCACCATATCGCCTATACTGTAGTTAGGGACATAACAGTGAAACTAGGATTGAAGTCATTATTCTGTAATGTCCTTACTAATGTTTTGACAGACAACTTTTAGATTTACCTTAAAATTATCTATTTTGCATCATTTGAGGTTGGCATCTGGGCTGTACTGATCATCACTCCTGGCGAAGTGTACAGCTAACAGGCACTTAGTGAGCGATTAACATAGGAGTGATTTGCTTGAATACCCCCATTGGATAGAAGAGTAGAGCCCAGCAGGTGGATGCAGGGGAGGTGGAGGCAGGCAGCAAAGCAGGTAGAGCAGGGATCAGCTGTTTTAAAAGGCTGGTCCATTATGGCCGTGGAAGCATGTTGCCTCCTCTATTTCTCTGACGGAACTAGCTCCTCAAGCTACGCCCCATTAAATTAAATATTGATGACATTTAAGGATTAATCATTTTGCTGGGAACTCCTTGAACCTTGTGAAGGATCCTGGGGGGGTTTGCCGTACCCCATATTCAGAACCGCTGAAGGCATGGCACTTTATCTTTCCAAAAAAATATCTTTTTTTCCTCTGTACCAACCACCAAATCGAGGAGACGCTCTTCCAAAAGTGCCGATAATGGGTGACAGAACAGTCGTTTTGTCTTGATCGACTCCATTTGACCCATTTGGTGTTAACAGACGATTCATGTTTGATCCCCCCAAAGAGCAGTATGTGGTTGTTAAACTACGGCAGCAACGGTTTTCAACCCTTCACCCACTGTGAGATTAGTCTCATGGCAAGATTCACCACATCCTTTTCTAAAATATATTCAATACACAATTCATCACTTACTGTCAATGGAAGATTTGCGATGGTACTATCGAATATGGTACAAGAACTACATCAATAAAAAATGTATTAAATGAAGAAAATGCTTACATTGCATTCTGCATTTGTTTTTGATTGCATAGTATTATGTTAGAAACAAAGAATCCTGACGGGAAGTTTAACCAGAAAAGCATTAAAGTCATGATCCATTCATATTGAACAAATCTTTTGCAAAAGAGTTGTCCCTTTTTTTTTCTTCCCTTGACTGACTAGTCGTTGCCCTACACACACAGGCAACCGCGTCGTCTGGAGTTGGTGTGCGGGGCTTCAGCCCCGAATGGTTTATGAATAGCCCTCATTCTGAAATTGCCCTTCTGTGCCCCGATCGCTCCATCTCTGACGGTATTGACTGTGCCCATGGTGCGGCAGCGATGGAGCGCCGTGATCGATGCGGCAAAACAGTCCGTTTTTAATTTAGAAGTCGATTATTTTACTTTACTCCGTGTCCTTATGGAACAAAACAAGCACCGTGCATGATGGGGACACGTTCCCTGTCACTCTCTTAACCCCCCACCCTGTCGACAGTATGCCCAGAGCGGTGAAATGGCTGGGGCCTGCTTGGGCTAAGCCTCTGATGTCTTTACATCCTAGCAACTCCCCTGCACACAGACATTCGTCCGAGTCTTGATTCATGATTACAGAGAGCAACGTGCCGAAACAAGCTGCTTAAGTTTAGGTTCAGTGATTGGGTGAGAAAGTTAGAGAGTTTTTCGACTCGCAATCTGAAAATAATTACTGAGGACTAAATTAATGTGGAAAAAAGGCCAAGGCATTTGGCATAATTCATGTTGAATGGGACTGCCTGACTTTAAACTTAAAAACAAATTGTTTGGACGGATGTAAATCATTTTTGTGAGTCATTACAGTACTTACCGAAATAAATCAGTTTGAGATCCTTTGAAAGATTTTTGAAAGCCAAACTTTGCATTGTTCCGCCGAAAACAATGTCAGAGTTGACTGATTGAATGATTCTTGTGAGAATTCCGTTCACATCTAGGAGATCCATCTATCTATCCATCTATCTATCTATCTATCTA